>NC_067138.1:98432054-98747089 GCF_903995435.1 Acomys russatus
ATCATACTCTCTCAGACACTGAATTGTAATTATTACTGATATTTTGAGCATGCTGTGATGAACTGATTTTGGCATTGCCCCTATAATCAAGAAAGTGATGACCTCATTGTCTGGAATATATTTAATTGCTAATAAAGAAACTGGAATTGATTTCTTAGTGATGTGCTATAGCCAAAATTTAGGGGCCTGTGTGGGAGTAACAGATCCTTCTTCCTGTAGGCATGAGAAGACATAGAAAAAATATTTTAAGATCTATTTTATTCTTTTTTATTAATTTATTTTTGTCACATCTAAATGGTTATCCCATCCCTTGTATCCTCCCATTCCTCCCTCCCTCCCATATTCCTCTTACTCCCCTCTCCTATGACTGTGACTGAGGGGGACTTCCTCCCCCTGTGTATGCTCATAGGGTATCAAGTCTCTTCTTGGTAGCCTGCTATCCTTCCTCTGAGTGCCACCAGGTCACCCTCTCCAGGGGACATGGTCAAATATGAGGCACCAGAGTACATGTGAAAGTCATACCCCACTCTCCACTCAACTGTGGAGAATGTCCTGTCCATTGGCTAGATCTGGGTAGGGGTTTGAAGTTTACCGCCTGTATTGTCCTTTGCTGGTGCCATAGTTTGAGCGGGACTCCTGGACCCAAATCTGCCTATCATAATGTTCTTCTTGTAGGTTTCTAGGACCCTCTGGATCCTTCTACTTTGCTATTCTCCCATGCTTCTCTCATCTAGAGTCCCAATAGGATGTCCTCCTCTCTGTCCCAGTTTCCTGGTAAGTGAAGACTCTCATGGGACATGCCCCTTGGGCTAGTATGCAGATATAAGTGAGTATATACCATTTGAGTCTTTCTGCCTCTGGGTTAACTCACTCATTATGATCATTTCTAGCTCAATCCATTTATCCACAAATTTTGGGAATTCCTTGTTTTTAATAGCTGAGTAGTATTCCATAGTGTAAATGTACCACAGTTTCTTTATCCATTCTTCTACTGAGAGACACTTAGGCTGTTTCCATGATCTGGATATTATGAATAAGGCTGCTATGAACATGGTTGAGCAAATTTTTTTGTTGTGTGCTGGAGCATCTTCTGGGTATATTCCAAGGAGTGGAATAGCTGGGTCTTGAGGGAGCCCTATTCCCATTTTTCTGAGGTAGCACCAGATAGATTTCCCAAGTGGCTGTACTAGTTTGCATTCCCACCAGCAATGAAGGAGTGCTCCTCTCTCTCCACATCCTCGCCAGCATGTGGTGTCACTTGAGTTTTTTATCTTAGCTATTCTGATGGGTGTAAGATGGAATCTCAAAGTTGTTTTGATTTGCATTTACCTGATGACTAAGGAGGTTGAGCATATCTTTAAGTGTTTCTCAGCCATTTGATATTCCTCTGTTGAGAATTTTCTGTTTAGTTCCAAGCCCCATTTCTCAATTGGGTTATTTAGTTTGGTGGTGTTTAATTTCTTGAGTTCTTTATATATTTTGGATATTAGACCTTTGTCAGATGTAGGGTTGGTGAAGATCTTTTCTCAGTCTGTAGGCTGTCACTTTGTTCTCTTGACAGTGTCTCCTGCCTTACAGAAGCTTCTCAGCCTCATGGGGTCCCATTTATTAATTGTTGACCTCAAGGCCTGAGCTGTTGGTGTTTTGTTCAGGAAGTTGTCTCCTGTGCCAATATGTTCTTTTCAATTTGATGGGAATATTGAGCATGTGTATTATTTAAATAATTTTCAGCTGTATGTTCCTACAACTCCTCCTGTGTTCTCATATTCCTCTTAGATTCACAATCATATTTTTAGTTATTGTCCTTAACACACACACACACACACATTATATGTCTAGTCCATTTGATATTGCTCCCATGTGTTTAAGAGCTGACTGCTTGGAACTGGATAACCTATTAAGGGGTTAATCGTCAGAGAAAACTAATTCTTCCTCTTTCAACAGCCATTAATTACCTGGTGATCCTCACCTAGATGTGTGGCCTCCTATTATGCCCCATCCACATTGGTGTGTTGACTATTTCCATTATTCTGTTACTATCCAGACGATCATATTATTGAGATTTCATGCATGCAGCATGCCCATCATTTCTAGAGGACACTGCCTATCAGAGGCCATTTTGCTTCTCCTGTTTGTGTAATTGTTCCGCTCACCCAATCTCTAAACCCTAGATATATGTGTTGTAGGAATACACAACATTTTTAAGGGAAAGAATTTTAATATTTACAGTTTTGGGAAAATTATTTTAGTACCACATGAAGAATAATATTACTAAGTTTGGAATCATTATAATTTAGAGGTATAACAGTGTATATACCAGTTAACAGTACAATAAATCTAGGCCTTTTATTCTAGTTTGATAAATTAAAATAATCTATAACTAAGTAAAGAATTAGTACACAATAACTTGCATATTGGATAGCACTGTTTAGAAGGTTTTCTTTTTTATCTATAGTTTTCTTGGAAACTATATGTATTATGCTGTCTTTAAATATAAAACCATGTATTTACTCCACATATTATAGAAAAAGCTATATCTGTATATGTCTGTGCATGCATATAGACTATTTGGAATGATACACAATACATATATATACACATATAGAAATATTATTTATATATTATCTTACAATAGGATAATATTTGAAATGTATCACAGTAAATAAATTTCAAAAAGTTGAGGTATAGTAACAAGTCATCAAATAAAAAAAAGTACATAATATTTCATCTTCATTTCTTCCCATGGCTCTGCAAACTTTACATCATATTTATTTTTGTAGAAATGTCTTCAGTGCTTTTGCCTCACAGGAGAACTTTCCCTCCAAGCAGTTCAACTTCACCTTTGAAGTCATTTCATTGACAAAATTCCTTAGCTATTGCTTTTGTCCATTGACTCCTGGTGGAAATCTGGAGTACCCATCACTTTTATTTCCTTTCATTGAAAATAGGCTTTTCTTACATATTATATCCTGATTACAGTGTCCCCTATGTTTATTCCTCCCAACTTCCCCTCTCAGTTAGTCTATCCCATTTCTGTCTCTCATTAGAAAACAAAAGGACTTCTAAGGATAAAGAGGAGTATAATGTGAGTAGTATAAAATATATATATATATACATATATATACATATATATATACATATACATACATATATATATACATATATATGTCTATGTCTATAGATTCCTAACACATTGGAATTGGAAAAATTAAACAAAGGGGAAAGTACCAAAGAGAAGGCACAGGGAACAAAGACTCACTCATTTGCACATTTAGGAATGCCCTACATATATTTAAATGGAAGCTGTAATACATGATTAGAGGACCTTGTGCAAACCAATGCAGGCTCAGTGAATGCTACCTGAGTCTCTATGATTTCATATATGTTTTGGTCATGTTTATTAGAGGACCTTGTTTTATGATTCTTATTTGTTTTGTTTTTTTAATGAGCTCCATTCCTTCTTGCTCTTACATTCTTTCTTTCTGATCTTCTGCAGGGCTTCCTAGCCATGAAGAAAGAGATTTGACGGAGACATCCCAGTTTGGAAAGAACATTCCAAGGTCTCTCAGTCTCTGCATGATGTCTGGATGTGGGTCTCTATATTTGTTCCCATCTGCTGTAGAGATATGCTTCTCTGATTATGGTGAGGCAAGGCACCAGCATATGAGCATAACAGAATGTCATTAGGAATCATTCTATTGCTATTATTTGTTAGTAGCAGTATTATATATTATCCAGGGCCCTGATCTGTCTAGTACAGGACTGCAGTCACTCAAGCAGTGTCACATACGGGTTCAATTTCATGGAGTAGGCCTTAAGTTAAATCAGGTATTGGTTGCTCACTCCCACAAGTTCTGCGCTGCTATTACATTAGTATACCTTAAAGTTAAGACACCATTGTTCATCCAAGGGTCTATGACTGGGTTAATGTTTCTATTTCTATGTTGATAGCATGCAGATTGCCTTCCAGCACCAAAGACACTAGAACATATCGGTAAAGGCTCTAGATAGTTTCAATGAGTCTGTAGGTGCTATCTTCAGCAATAGGTTTTGCCATGAGTTTGTGGAGAGCAAACTATAGTCTTGGCAACAGCCTGTTTTGTTTGGAAATTCTCATGAGACCTCTTTGGTCAAAACCTCAATTAAAAATTCAATACTTTAACTGGAAGAATCATTTGTTTGCAAGAGATGGCCATTTGGTTCTCCTTCCATTATTTTGCAATTTCAGTTTATACATTGCAGGAACCTTTTACTGCATTAGGTTTCCACACTACACCTCAAGTGAACTTAATGTTAGGTGTTTCCATATGAAGCTGAGAAATGTCCTTTCAATATTTCCAAAGGATTGTGTTAGGATTTTAATGAAGTTTACATTGAGTCTGTAACTGTTTTTGGTAGAATAGCCTTTTTTTTTTTTTTAACTATATTCATCTTACTGATCCACAGGAATGAAATACATTTATATGTTCTCATGTCTTCTTCAATATCTTTCTTTATAGATTTGAAATTTTGATAATGTACATCTTTCGCTGGCTTGCTTAGAGTCACTCCAAGATAGTTTATATTATTTTAGTCTGTTGTGAAAGTTTTTATTTCTCTGATTTCGTTCTCAGCCCATTTGTCATTTGTATATATGAGACTACTGATTTTTTATAATTAAATTCTTATCTATTTCTTCGCTGAAACTGTTCATCATCTGTAGGTGTTCACTGCTGGAACTTTTAGGGTCAATTATATATTCTATCATATCCTCTGCAAATAAAGATAAATTCACTTTTTTCTTTTTAATTTGTTTCCCCATGACCTTCAGTTATTTAATTTCTCTAGCTAAGATTATAAGTAGCATATCGAATAATTATGGGGACTATAGACAACCTTGTTTTGTTCCTGATTTTAGGGAAATAGCTTTCAGTTTCTGTGCTTTTCAATTAATGTTGGCTATGGGCTACTGTAAACTTCCTTTATCAGTTTTTATCTGTATGATTGAAATGGGTTTTATTATAGTTGTCACTGATGAGTTAATCCAACTGTACTAAGAAAATTGTAAATCAAACCTTACTTCTAACTGAACACTTGAATTGCTTCAGACCTAGTTCAGATTTTTAAAAGTGTTCTTATAAAATCATTTGTATTACTATGATTGTTTTAGCTTCTACTGTGTGAATACAAGATCCTCACATTTTGGTAATATGACTTAGACCTAAAAAGTATGAACACTATGTAGATAGCATACTTTTTGTGTGTGTGCACTTTAATGAAAATTTTATTATGTTTCTATTTTAACATATACATTTATATTTTACACATGATAATTTAACTACATATAGCAGGAATCGCCATGAGACAATCATTCTACTGCATGCAGGTTTAAATAATTCTCATAGAAAGTGGGCAAAACCCAAAAGGCCCCATTTCAAACTTGGTTGAAGGCAAAGACCAACTCCTGAAATGGAACCTTGATAGCCACTAATGCTCCATGGCTCCTATACACTTGCACTCAAAAACACTAACACACACACACACACACACACACACACACCATGCTGCATGCATTCATACATACATAAAATACATAGATACATACAAATACACAAGTAAAAAATATAAAACAGTCGAAAGTAATGCAATGTAATAACTAATTTGTAAGGCGCCAAAATTTCCTCTTGAAATTTTGTCTCAAGAGTTCATTAGTTTCAAGAGTTGGTTTCATTTTCTGTGCAAACAATGATTTGTTTTCTATTTCCATGTTAATGAGTGTGAGGTCCCTTGAGTGTGATAGCTTTTACAGATAATGCTGCTGAGAACATTTATGTACAAATATCAGTTGTGCACTTGCTTCTGCTCCTTTCAGGAAATCAGCTAGAAGTGGCAGTACAGAATCTTGTGGGAGAGAGATGCTCAGACTCTCAAGAAAATGTCAAAAGTAGAGTTTTTTTGTACGTTTCCCCATGCCTGTGTCTAGATGTCCTATAACCGTGTGAATCGTCACTGATTGTGTTTTTAATTTGATGTCTTCCCAGGCTCATTTAGTGTTTTTGCACTTTATGTTCTTTTACAGTACATAGACCATCACATTCAAAGCTTAATTTTTTTCTTTTAAATTTTAAGGGATAATATTCAGTCTTTTATAATCATGTCTGATATTAGGCTCAAACACTCCATAGACCTTAAAATAATATTGAGTACATGAATTAATCCTTGCCTTCTGTTTGCATTTGTGTGAGGAAAAATGATGGATTTTGTTAAATAATTCTTTATGTATTCTTGAGATTATCATCTGCTTTAATTTTTTCTAATTATATTGCTGAATATATTGACTAAACAAATCTTTATTTGCATAAAACCCATTTGATTATGATATATTTGTCTTTATATGTTAATAAATATTTGTTATTAGACCTATTTTCTTGTCAGAATAATGCTTACTTTAAAGAGTAATTGATGAGCATATATATATATATATATCTTCACCTTCATTGAGTTCATATATAATGTGTAAATAATTTTATGTAGTAATTTCAATCGATAAGCTACTTATTTTTAAAATGAGCTTGAATTTAATCGTATCTCATAACTAATTTTAAAGCATTACAAAAATTCTTGATATATATTTCTTAGATTGAAGCAGTGAAAGCTAACTGATAAAATATTTAAGGACTGTTTTTTTCAAAAATGTAATTTTTAAAAAATAATTTTGAGATTATATTATAAATACATCATTTTCTCTTCCCTTCACCCTTCTACACTCTCCTGTGTATCTACTTTTCTTTTAAATGCACGGGTACTTTTAACAAATATGATCACAGACACACATATGTGTGTATAAATATACATGTGTAATTAATATTATGTCATATTGCTATATAATCTGCTCAATTCATATAATGCTCCTGGCATACACTTGTGTTTCCAGGACTGACCATTTTGTATTGAATGACCAATTGGTGGCTTCCTCTGAAGACTGACTCATACAATCATGTATAGTTTATGTTGCAAATTATCGTTACTAAGATTGTTCCTCACAGTTGGAAATGTGAATTTTTTTTCTGTCCTGTGACAGCTCATATTTTACTCAGCTCAGTGTACTCACGCATTCCTCGTCTAATTTCAACTACTTGTATCACATAACCACATATCACTCTATTTAGATAAAAATTCCACAGGAATTATGCATAGGCCAAGTGTTTATAACACAATTATATGTTCTTAAGCATTCATCCCTTTAAAATACATTTGCCTTTTCCTCAAATTCTCACACTTCACATAAACTCTGTGCTGGCCTTCATTTTACTATGTCTTAGATTCTCTCAACACAGAAATTGTTTCTGCACCATATTTTTTCTTCTTGTACATTTTCAAGGATCACTCTTCCAATGTCTAATACCTAATTAACTTCTGTTTCATGGATTTTCTTTTCTGTTTGTCTTCTTCACCTTCTTTTATTTATTTATTTTTTGTTCAAAATGGTAATTTAATTATATTCTAATATTTCTCAATATGGACTGAACACTATTTCTCTAAGAGAAATTAAGTTTATTTAAAAAATTAGTAAAATGTTGATATTTTATGGTAAAATATAGTAACATTTGAGAATAATACTTAATCTATATATCAGAAGTTAAACAAAATTTGAGGAGAAATATATCTGATAATGTGACCTATCAGTAAATTTCAGTAAAGTTTCTGTTAGCACCTCTGCGCTATAAAAAGTTAATAAAATCTTGGAAACCTGAATGTGAAACACCTGATTTGCACTTGGAATGATTGCATGGTGGTTAAGACCACTGGGTACTATCTTGAAGAACTTGAAATGATTCTGATCACCACCTTGACAACTGTGTGTGACTCCAGTTCCAAGAGACTCATGTTAACTTCTGGCTGTCAAGGGCACAAGGTACACACATGGTGTTCAGACATACATGCAACTAAACAAGATACACATAAAAAAATTTTGAAATGTTTGCTTATAATTTTTTCTTTGATCATTTTTCTCCAAAAGCAAACACAATCATTTTAAAAGCCAGCAATTTCTCACTCTGTATATATAAATGAATTTTCTTTCTAATTAGCAGAAATATGACCTCTTTTGTTATGTTTTATTACATCAAGATGATTACACATCTAAATACAATCTAATTACAAATCTAAAATACAAATTAGACTTGAATGTTCAAAGCAATTGCTTGCATGATTGAAGGGTACCAAACACATTTATAAATAATAAAAATAGCAAAATACCATGTTGTCATTATGTGTTAGAAGATCCAGTAATAAGGTATAATTCAAATAGTATTTACAAATATGAAATATCAGCATTCCTTCATGGGAAAATTTAAACTATTCTAATTTGTTTTCCCAGTAAACACCTCTTTAATTTTTAAGGTTGTTCTTCTTAGAAACTCTCACTCAAACGCTGTGAAAAAAAAAAAAAAGAAACTCAAAGAAATTTTTAGTCTAGTACTATTGATTCTGAAAAGCAAAGAATGAAATTGAAATGAAAGATGCAGGGAAAACCAGAACAAAGGATGGTTAAAAGGACAGAGAGGAACAGAGGACTATCTTCCTAGTTGGAATTCTAATCAAGATCTAGCACAAGATAAACTGTTATGTTCCAGGAATCATGCTAAACATAGGCCTTGCCTGAGAATTTCCACTGTTGGTGTATTATTAGAGGCCTAGCTTGGCAGCACTGGGGAACACAGCAACTCTGCACTTCCTCTAAGCCTGTGTAGTAGAATTGCTTTGCTCTTCAGTCTGTTGAGCAGCCAACATGACTCCGGTGAATTCTGGAACTAGTCCCTTAACGGGTGCCAAGCATGTTGAAGGAACTTCACATTGGGAGCATCTAAGATAGAATGATCATAGCATAGTTAGATTTAAAATGCTCATGAGGCCAAGTTCTGAAGGAAGCAACACAAATTAGCAGCCTTCTAAAAATGCCAACTGTAAGCAAGGAAAAAATGATTTAAACAATGCTTGGCAGATACGAAATATGAAAACTCTACCAAGACAAAACATAACAGGAAAAGTATATCACTCAACAGACAAGAAAACAAGAAAGACCATAGGACAAGGTTTTTGTTCTTATCTATATTAAATGTGGTTAAAATAAATTTAAAACCAAAAATAAGTAATATGGTCACTAAAATGTAAAAATGCAATAAGCAAAAACAGCAACAACAAAAAAACTGAAATGAGAGGAAGATGCAGTCTTAAATGAAGTAAGAAAGATTAGCTAAATCCAGCTAAAGCTTGGAAATTAAAATGTGGCTTCAGATTCTCACTCTTACTTCCGAATAGATGATAGGGTGATTTGCTTTTGTTGGTAAAGCACAAACACATCAGTCTAATGGGCAGTGCACAAGGGATAAGCTAAGTATCAGTGGATGGACTTCATCTCCCATGAGTCTACAGGAGCAAGTCCCATGAACTTCAGCTCTGAGCCAGCTTTTACAGAATGCTAACATTAAATACAGAGTTAATGTCTAAACTTTTAAATTTACTCATAACTGAAATGAACTGATTCATAACCAGTTATTCCTAGATGCTAAAGAAAATCAATTTTGGAAAAGTAACTGAAGTGTTTGTTGATGTCCACGTCTTGTAGTCTAATCAATTGCATACTTCTTGGTATAACTTATAAAAATTAATAATTTGAGTCATTTCTGTAAATAATCGGTGGAAGACATGGAAAACAATGTAACCAAAGAACAAAAATACGACAAGGAAACCCAGGTCTAGGTTCCTGAATGGTTAAAGGACGATAGAAGAGGGGGATGAGCTGGAGGGGGTTATGGGAAAATCGAGAAAAGACGCTAAATGAGCAAGTCAGTTTTTTATTTACTTTGCTTTCACAAAAAAAAAAAAAAAAAAAAAAAAAAAAAAGGAGTCAATATTCTTCACTATGCGGAGAGCTGTAGCTGAAACATGTGAGTTATGTGAAGATTTAGCTTCCTATTCAAAATGTGGTGTAAGGTGAGTTGCTTTATTTCCCAATGAAGTTAGTAAGGAAAGAGAGGAGTGGAGGTAGGTGGGAAGGGAACATTAAAAACAAATAATACTTTTGAGAAATCACAGTATCAACATCTCTGAGAGCTTTGCAGAAACAGAAACCTATGCTGCAGAGTATCAGCCACATCATAAAATCAACAGTTCTCCTTAGTAAACCACGGGCACCTTAAAGCTGGAGGGCTGCCAACATTATGTCAGGAAGCCTTGGGTTTGTGTTTGTGACTTTAGTCCAGGCATTATCTCTTTTAATTGTTTCTTCATAAAATGTGAGGATGTTATTATGTTTTCTGCTCTTGTAGTTTTATGGTCTCTCTCTCTCTCTCTCTCTCTCTCTCTCTCTCTCTCTCTCTCTCTCTCTCTCTCTCTCTCTCTCTCTCTCTCCCCTCTCTTTCTCTCTCTCTCTTTCTCTGTGTAGTGTTGTTGCTGTTTTTTTGTGCTCTTTGTTTATTTCTTTATTTTGTTTTGTTTGCTTATTTGTTTCTTTTCTATGAAGGGAGAGAAATAATTGTATGGATAATTGTATGATGTGGAGTTGGGGAGGAACTGGAGGAAGGGAAACCATGATCATAATATATTCAATGAGAAATATCTTAATATATATGCATATGTACACGCAGCTGGGAATGTCAATGAGCTCCTTAGTTTAAATCAATATTAGGTTCATGTCATTTATGCTTGAAATACAGCATGAGGATGTTGGTGAAATCCTAAGTACCCATGTAAAAGGCCAGATAGAGAGGGACACATCTGTGCTGGGAAACCAAAATAAAAGATTCACCCTTGAAAACATTATATGGACTCAATGGGTTATATTTAGGAATATATATCTCTATAAAATACACATATGCATGCAATGATAATTAATGAAAAAAGTATGAAATTGAAGGAGAAAGGAGAAGCAATAAATGATGTAATAATTACAGTAGAAAAATAAATGAAAATGAGGCAAAAAATTAAAAAGATAGAAGAATTTGGAGAGCTTTATGGTCACTCATTCTGCTCCAATCACTCATCTCATGGAATCTGTAGTGTGGCACAGCGTGGCACACAAGGTACCCTATTGTCTACATATCTGTATGTGTAAATATTCATTGTAATGAGGCATTGGTCCAGTTGTAGGCCTCTGGCTTCTACTACACTAGCAAGACCAGATCCCAATACGCCAGGTCCCAATCAAGTCCTCTTGATATCCTCTTGTTGCCCTGTGTCGTGGAGATCCTGCAGCTTTGGATCTGTGGGACCGGCCCCTTCTGGAGTTATAATAGTACACAGATGGGGTAGATGATGGAGAAGACCAACCTAAAACACTTAATCTTAGCCTGAGTGGTAGCTGATTTGCTCAACCAACCAGATCTCCTGAAGATGCCCCACTATGATACCCAGAAATGGTGCAGACCACCCTCCTTAGTGCTGCAGCAGATGAGGGGTAGGAGCAGCTCTCCTGCTCTCATGGCTTTGGGCCCAGCTTTCCAGACTAACACAAAATGTGACAGGAGGTGAGGATTTCTCCCTTGCCCACTCCACATCTTGGTTGTTCATCCCCTTGCTCTGGCTCACCTGGGCAATCTCTACTGTGCTACACAGGTATGTTGCAACGCCTGCTCTTCTAAGTGCTACATCAGGCAAGGGGTGGGCCTAGCTCTCTGGAGGACATAGGCCATAACAGCTCTGCCTAGCCCTTGGATAGCAACATGGTCCCAGACAACAACCCAGACCTTGAGGTTTAGCAAGGCCTTTGGTGGCAATATGAGCCATGGATGTCTATACAGACCCCTGCTGTTCCATGGCCAAAGACCTAGTCATGGCCCTCCGCAGGACACCAGGATTTCACTATGGCCTTGGGTGGCAGAGTAGGATACTCACATTATTCCTTTCCATCTTCCCATATACAGTTAAACTTTTTTTTTCATAGTGCTGAAGCTGTTCTATGTCTCTTTCTCTTGCATTTCTCTATCACATACTTGCACATGGTAATGGCTCTGTGCGGGTGGGTCACATGGCGGGTGGGCCTCTGGATGTCTTCAGTTCTCCCATACTACCAAGGCCTCTTGGACTTCTATTTGTCTTTTGATCATCACATTCATTCAGGGAGGCTGAAGTCACTTGATTTAATGAGGCATTTCCCAAAAAGCATAGGATGCGAAGAACAGCTTGCCCCAAAGCTGCTAACCAACTTCTGTTTCAGAACCTGCACTAGACAGTTCATGTTTTCAAATATCATTTTCTCCACAGAGAAGATAAGAAGTGCTCTAGGTCCAGCTTTGGGTTCTTTTTATATGCACTTTGATTAAGTAGCATTTTAGTTGAGAGAAGTGTTTCTTTCTTTTGTCCCTTTCCTTGAGGAGCAAAGGGGTGTTGACTTTCCAGATGCAGGTGTTCTGATAGTCAAGGGGAACCAGACATATTACTGAGGTTTGTAAAGCCTGGGATCCTTCTCTGTGGTATATTAAGGCTGGCTTTAGAGTGTATTAGTGGTAGCATTGTTCTTCAGTGCTAACAGGAAGCTTCTACTCTTTTCCATGGTGTCTGATTTCCCTGTTCATGTGTCTGATTGTTCTGTTGCATGTCCTACAGGTTGGCCATGTGTCTCATTGTTCTGTTGCATTGTCTACAGGTTGGCCATGTGTCTGATTGTTCTGTTTTGCATGGCCTACAGGTTGGCCATGTGTCTGATTGCTCTGTTGCATGTGCTACAGGTTGGCCATGTGTCTGATTGCTCTGTTGCATGTGTTACAGGCTGGTCATGTGTCTGATTTCTCTGTTACATGACCTACACTTTGAACATATGTCTGATTGCTTTGTTACATGTCTTACAAGTTGGCCATGTTGTGTGATTGTTCTGTTGCATGTCCTACAGGTATTCAACAGCATGCTTGTGGACTCTTTGTTCTTTAACAGTTTTGCTTCATTAAAACTAAGGGTAAAATTTGTTGTTTCTTGATTTAGAAGCTTATGTGTCTTAGGCATCAATTTAGCCTTGGTTTTGAGACACACTTTAGAGTTACCCAAATCCAATAATTGAAAACCCTGTGGACATATTTCTTAAAAAGTGTTGTATCATAGGTGGCAGCAGGCCCGCATAGGGAAGCTTCCCACCAGGCCCTGAGCCACAATTTCAAGGTAACACGCGTGCACACACACACACACACACACACACACACACACACACACACCAGTATTGTAAATCTAGCCAACATCCATGGATTGAGAGCACATATACAGTACAAAAGACTCTACAACTTACAATTATCCAAACTAGTATACTTTCTAACTGTATTCTAAAAGCTTATCTTTTAATTCTAAGACTCAGACCTCTGGAGAGATCTCTAGTCTACTCCCAGAGTCCCTAATGAGAGACAGATTCAGTTGTGGATGTAAATGCAAAGGAAATTTTTGAGCCAAGGTGCGATGGGATCTGTCAATAACGTTCAAGCTGAAGACCCCCAGGAGCAGAAGCATGGGCTTTTTATACCCTTTACAGAGGAAGAACTTAGCAGAGAAACTTGATTGGTTAATAGACTAGCATTGGGACTTTCTTAGTTGGGGAGGGATAAGTACAATTTTGGGGTAGTGGAATATTTTAAACACAAGCTGTAACACAAACAGGCTGTCCTTGAGTCAAGCTGTACTCTTCAAGGTTTCTCTTGTCCCTTATATATACACACACACACACACACACACACACACACACACACACACACACACACAATGATCTGATATCGCTGTCTATCCTTGGTTCAAGCTGAACCCTACACAAGCTGGGAGTCCTTGAGTCAAGCTGGACTCTCAAGAAATTTATATGCTTTCGCTTTAATGGGGGTCCTTAAGGGAGGACTGGGTAGGCTGACTTTTCCCGACTTTGGCCTTAATGGAGGTCCTTAAGGGGGAGGGCTGGTTCCTTCACTATCAACAGATAGGTTTAGATCTCATGCATCATCACAGTTGCTCAACAAAATGCAGAGAATGAGTGTCTATGGGGTGCCCAATCTCATCTGACTGGGATTGAGAAAGACAACTGAGAACTACTTACCTCAATGTAGGGCACTTGGACCAAGAATAGCACAACATGTCCAGCATCAGCACTGACCAAAGGACACGTTTTCAGAACAAGGCTATCTAAGGAGTTAGACTCCATGTATTAATCATTATCTCACTCTCATCTGAGTTTTTGAAATGAGTAATTTGGTGGCAATAAGGGTACTATACAGCCCTCACACTAATAAGGGTACTATACAGCCCTCACACTAATAAGGGTACTATACAGCCCTCATACTAAAATTTCAAAGCAAGAGCTACTCACTGAAGACAAAATAAAATTATACTATTTTCTCCTTAAGGTCAACTATACAATATAACCCAATACATGAGCAAGTTAATGATCAAAACACTTGAAATGCTAATAACATAGTGTGACTCTACAAGTCAGTGTTATGTTTTGTCTTAAATTATCCAGCAAATGAAATATTTTGAAAAATATTTTCAATGGAATGGCTATGATCATTGTGAGAATAGTCAACTCTGACAAATTCTTTTCAAAAGATAAAATCAACAAATATCTCCGAGATTACTAAGAAATTCTATAAAAAATAGTTGTAGTCCACACTAAAATTCCAAGTCATTATTTAAATGACTTACATAAAAAAATGAAAACTATAACAATTATAAAATCTTACATTTGCCATCTGTGATTTTTTTCCTACTTCAAATGTATTCCAAGAGTAATAAAAGTAACTGTGTTTCTAGGTAAACTAAAATAAATCACATCATACAAATCAATATGATGCATATAATCCAAACTTTCACTGCATAGAATTAGATAGAATGATAATAATAATAATAAAAGCATACTGCAGCAGTTATGCCAATGAGTGACTTCCTGCTCTGTTCCTTCCAAATGTCATGAATACTGGTCCAAACCTTCTTACCTACACTGCTGTGTACTACAATCAAAATTATTAATTTGATTTGATTTACCACAGAATATTTGCTGAAATATATAGACTTTTTCTATAAATATTCCTGTCCTAGAGGAAAACCTTGTTCCCAATAGTTTTTTTCCTAAATTGCTCTGACCATAAATTCTAAGATGGAAATTCTCTGAGTGTATAGAGAGTATTCTTTACAATGCCAACAGGTCTGCCATTGCCCTGCATCCTCTTAGTTTGTCATATGGGTGTCTGTATTCCTGTGAGGACGCAGGATCAGAACAGCAATGCACCCACTCCAAGACTGACAATACAAAGGGCGACTGTATTCTTGGGTCTTTGAGATATTAAAATTTGGTTGTTTTATCATAGTTAATCATAATCTCTTCAGGTTAACACAATTACAAAATCTAGTACATTTTTCAAGGTTAAAATTACTATTTTTTGTATTTTTTAATTTTTACTTTTAATTTGTTCACTTTACATCCTGATGGTAGTCGCCTCCCAGTTCCCCCTCCCCCCTTCCTCACCCAACCCCTGTCTCCTAGTCCTCATAAAGGGGAGCCCCTCCTCTCCTATCATCTAATCTCAGGCTCTCAGGTCCTGCATCCTCTTCCACTGTGGCCTGGCACAGCAGCCAGCCAGGGGGAAGTGATCAACGTGTGGGCAGCAGAGTCCATGTCAGAAGTATCCCTACTCCCCATATTATGGGGCCCACAGGAGACTGTGCTGCCTGTGGACTACATCTGAGCATGGGGTCTAGGTCCTCACTATGCATGGTCTTTGTTTGGTGCATCTGCCTCGGCAAATCCACCCAGATTTGTTGGCTACATTGATCTCCTTAAAATGAATTAAAAATAATCAAGAAATTAATTTTTGTCAGTTAAGAAGCTAAAACTATTTAAGAAATATTTAATAAATGCTTATTTGGCACACAGGTTAAAAATATAGCTAAATCAAGATGTGCACCATTTAGAGTTATTGGAACTCAGAACAAAAAGGTCAATCTCACCTTAAACTCAACCAAGCGGATTATATGTTTTTGTTATTATTCCTATATATTGTTTCAGAGATGGTTCAAACCAGAAGCAGAAAGTAAGTAAAACACAGGATTTGATGGGCTGGAAGGAGAAAGCATGCAGAATGGGTTTCTTCCTTCTGGCAGCTGAAGGAAGGGGAGCAAGAACCATGAGCAGAAAGCTTAAGGAAACTGTATATAGTCATATATGAAAGTTCATAGGGCTGCAGGCAAGATGTTAAATACTTCTTACAATTACTCAACTCTATAAATATTTTATCTGGGACACATGTACCCGAGAGCACACAGATTCTCTCTTACTGGAGGCTGCCAGGTGAGGTGAAGCAAGAGCACCTTAAAACATTCCTGTAACTCACCTGACTCCTCGGCTTAACCACAGAAAGTGGCCTGTAAATATGAAGACCAAAGAAGAAAAAAAACATGACAGAAATCCCAAGAAATTGTGTAACACTACAGGGAAAACATTCAAACATTTTCTTGGCCAATAGAAATATTAATAAAGGATAGAACAGCAAAAGCCTATGAAAAAATGTTCACTTGGCATGTTTGCACAGGCATGAATCAAGTGCCCATCCCCAATGCTTTGGCCATATTGAAGCATTTTCATAAAGCTTAACAATTTTCACCAAATGTAAAAACCAAATGCACCATAGCACTTCTTGTGGGGCAGTGCGCATCTTCTAGAACAGTGGTTCTCAACCTGTGGATTGCACTCCTCCTGGGGATTGCATATAAGTATTCTTACATATCAGATATTTACATTATAACTGACAACAATAGCAAAATTACAGTTATTAAGTAGCAACAAAATAAATTTATGGTTGCAGATCCCCACAATATGAGGAACTGTGTCAAAGAAAAAGTATTTCAAATACTGAGTGAGTTGTTCCTAATTTGATGAGGACCATTAGGCAACAAATAAAAGGTGTGACGAAGCCCAAGGAAAATTCTCAAGGAGAAGATCCTTAGTAGGTTCTACTGTAGATATGTTAGTGAGACTACAGAAGTTCTTGCATTTGATCAGCTGTTCATTTGTAATGGTCTCTATCTGATGCAGCAAAAGCTTCTTTTAAAAGCAACATGAGCATATACAGGGGGAGGAGGTCCCCCTCAGTCACAGTCATAGGGGAGGGGAGTAAGGGGAAAATGGCAGGGAGGGAGGGAGGAAGGGGAGGATACAAGGGATGGGATAACCATTGAGATGTAATAAGAATAAATTAATAAAATAAAAATTTAAAAAAGCAATAATGCCTACAATTATCTATTGGTTTAATACTGGTTGACTGAAGAGGCAGAAGCAGATTCTACCCTAGGGTGCATGACTTCACCAGCCATGGACAGTTGGTTACATTTACAGTAACAGGCATTAATCCCCTTCTACTGAGTGAGGCTTACATGAAATTACATGGTTGTTGGGTTACTGCCAGATGGAAATGGTACTATTTCACTGATAGGGATATATTGGTGGATTGGACATTGTTGAGGTTAATAGCTTTGACTGATTTTTAGGACTACTGATTGTTTTCTTCCTCGGCAGATTGCACCTTTGAATATTATGAAAGCTAGTGATCAGAGAAGCTGCCACCCAGCTAGTCACCATTCTGTTCTTCCAAGTCCTATATTATGTTTGTAGTGTCTGCAGCAATGAGGCCATACCTTCAAATCTCAGAAGGAAACAACTGCAACAGCCTTGGCCTACAATGTTGTAGAAGTCTTCTGAGCTTCCCAGATCAACAATTCAATCGAACATTTCCTGTGCTTGGCAATGGTTTTTATTGTTGCTGTTATTTTTGTTTTGTTTCGTTGCATTTATTTGCTTGGTTGACTTCTTGTTTGTTTGTTTAGATATTGTATGGATATTTAGAGAAGCATAATTTTTCCAAATCGCATAAACTCTTAATATTCATACACATGCATACATACATGTATACACGTACACACATAATGCATTCATATGCGTTCTTGTAAATTTAAAGTAAACATAAATTGATGCATTTCTTTTTAGCTTTTTAAATCATGTTTTGTGTTATTAACCCTTCTTTTTCCTTTGCCCTTTGACCTCTGTATTGGCCTCCCTTTATTTCCAGAGTTAAAGTCTCCCATTTTGACCATTTCTTCTGTTACAAAAAATCATATTGTCCTCCTCTCCAAAGATAGGTCTTCTTCTGCCGTGTCTCCTCTTTATATTGTTAGTTTCTGTGGTTATTCCCACTAACAAGTTATGATTTGCTACTAGGATCTTCAAATAATAAAAAGCACGCAGTGTTTGTCTTTCTGATTCTGTGTTACTTCAATACACTTTCTAGTTCCATCTATTTGCATGTAAGTTTCATTATTATTATTTGTTTATGAACTTTATAGCTAGATAAAATTATATTGTGTATAATGCAACATTTTCGTTATCCAATCATCAATTGATGTCTATCTATGTCATGTAAGCTAACCAGACGCTGTGAACAGAATGTCAATGAACATGGATAAACAAGCGTCTGCGGAAGAAACAAGAAACCAAGTGAAGAGGAAGCCTACAGAGTGGAGCATAATATTTTCCATTTACATATCTATTTTTGTACCAATACTAATCTTTTTTTATTATTATAGTTCTGTTGTACAATTTTTAACGGGGATGGTGATACTTCCTGTAGTTCTTTTATTATTGATAGCTTTAGATAGCCTGGTTTTTGTGGGGTATTTGTGTATATATGTGTGCGTGTGTGTGTGAGTGTGTGTGTGTGTGTGTGTGTACACGTGCATGTGACATGTCTGTTTCCATATAAAACTGAAACTTGCCCTTTTAATATCTGTGAAGAACAGTTTTGGAAGTTTGAAGAGGATAACCTTGAATTTGTAGATTGCTTTTGGTAAGATGTCCAATATTTATTATTTAACTCTATTGATCCATAAGCATAGGAGATCTTTCCATCTTCTAATGGTTTCTTCAATTTACTTCCTTAATGTCTCAAAATTTTCATCATACAAGTCTTTCACTTGCATGGTTAGAATTACTCTAAGTACATATATATATACATATATATATATATATATATATATATATATATATATATATACATACATACATACACACACATTATTTGAATCTATTGTGAAAAGTGTTGTCTAAAAGATGGCATTTAAAAGGGATACATGCAGATATAAGTGAGTATATACCATTTATATCTGCATGTATCCCTTTTAAATGCCATCTTTTAGACAACACTTTTCACAATAGATTCAAATAATGTATATATAGAGGGAGACCTGGTGGCACTCAGAGGAAGGACAGCTGGTAGCCAAGAAGAGACTTGATACCCTATGAGAATATACAGGGGGAGGTGATCCCCCTCAGTCACAGTCATAGGGGAGGGGAATAATGGGAAAATGGGGGGGGGGAATGGGAGGATACAAGGGATGGGATAAACATTGAGATGTAACAAGAATAAATTAATAAAAAAAAAAGAAAAGAAAAAAAAGGGATACATATAGAAAAAGAAGTCCATGTATCTTTATTTGTAAATAATTTTGTATAACATATAGATAGTTCAAAAACACCACAGCAAATCATGTAGAATTGGTCATGTTCAGCAAAGTGGCAAGGTAACAAGTCAAGATTCAATAACCAGGATCCTTTCTGTATAAAAATAACAGTCATTCCAAGAAGAATATCATGAAAGCACACAAGCTTAATAAAAGTGCAACAGGAAATTTAAATATCTGGAAATAAAGCTAAGAAAAGGGGTGAACTATACCTGCAAACTTTAAAGCTCTTTTGGGAAAGATTAGAATGAGACAGGAAGAAGGGAAACTCTCCATGCTCATGGATTGGTGGAAATAATATTGTTACTTGGTGACAATTGTCAGAAATTAGTTGGTAGAAGCAAAATTATTCTATTTTTAGAAGGTATAATATTATACCAAAAGTCTGATGTGAAATATGGAATACTAACATACTAAAACTTTTCCGTAAAACCCTTAGGCATTGACCTACAAATACCATAAACATAACCGTTCTAATAAATGAAATGTCTAAATTCAAAATAAGATCATTAAAATCATCATTATTTTTTTCGCATAAATGAAAAATAATCCCCAAATTAATATGAAACCACAAAATACTCTAGTTAACCAAAGCAATAATAAGGAAAAGAACAAAAGTGAGTAAATTAATATAACAGATTTAAAGCTATAATAGTAAAACAGAGTTACATTACAAAAAACAAAATATTATTGCCACAAAAGAAGATATGTTGATCAATGGAATAAAACAAAAGACCTCCACATATAATATTTATCAAGGTCATATAGAAATTTTCAGTGATGCCTAAAATAAACAATGAAGGAGAGATTATATCGTTAACAAATGGTGCTGGGGGAAAACTGGATGTCCATGTGTAAAAGAATAAAATTGGACCTGTATCTATCACCATGCACAAAACATAAGCCCTGAAAGAAAATAGAAAATTATAATGAAACAGATACACAGTGAATTGACTTAAAATTACATACCATAATATCATTTAGTTTAAGAAACTAAGTTTAAAAATCTTGACAAAAATGACCTCTGTACACAATAAGAAATGAATAAATTTTCCAAACCTAGAAATACCAACAAGCGAGGTATAACTGTGATGTAATCTAGTGATACAGTGAAAAAAAAAAAATCCAACATCAAATGTCAAACAATATATGCAAATAAGAAAAGTTTTCAAATATCATGCTGCACAGAGGATGCTTCCCACAGTGCTGAGGAGTCTGATTAGCAAGTGGATGTAACAGGGGCTGAGAATTAACAAGTGAGAAGTTAGAAAAGAGTTGGTTCCTGGGTGCCAGAAGTGGATGACGCAGTCCCAGAAAAACAATGAGAATAAGTATGAGGTTATCGAGTTGTTTAATATTCATTATTTTATGTGCTTAAATGTTTATAACTTTATAATTATAAGCTATAATTAAATTATAAAATAATATAATATAAATTATAATTATATATAATTAAATAGCTTGCTTCCTTTATATTTTAGTTAATATAATATAAATTGTGGAAAAGTGCAAAATTAGCAAATGAATTTGCTGAAATTAACATAGGAGTATTTAGGGGCAGAATTACATACTTTTCCCTGTCATGGACCTGGATATTTTAGTGTAATACAATTTAGAAAGCAAAACAAATTTAAGATATATATATTATAGATATTCATATATGACATATGTATATATGATGTATATACATATATAATGTTGAAACAAAGTAAAATTAATTCACTGAAGACGATGGGAGTTCCTAGAATTATCCAGTCCATTCTTCCAAGCAAATAAAAATAATATTTACATAGGTAAAGTTAGTACATTTTTATTAATTAATAAAGGACAAAGTAGATGAAAAACTTAAATTATTTATTTTAAGGCAAACATACAGGAATCTATATTCCAGGTTTACCTGTAGCATCCACATTACTCTGAGCTATTCATTTTCTGCGTCTAATAACATTACCCTTATTAAAAAAAAAAAAAAGAAATAATGATAACCATGTCATTACTTTGTCATCAATCATTTATAATATAATATTATGCAACAGAAATGATTTTCACCAAAAAGTCAATACATTCCTATGACATCACTAAACTACGTCATAGTACATATTTAGATACAAATATTAGTATTAAATGAGATTTGAAAAGTTAGGCTAGAAATTAATAATTTAATGGTAGTAGATTTCTTCTTAGTGACATGTTAGTCACTTTATTCTTTACATTTTCTTTACATTTGTAAATGTTCTAACACAATCATGATATGTCTTTGACCCTACAAAGAAATTTTGTTTTTATTTTTTGATGCCTTTTGGTTTTTCCAATCACTGTAACTTCTGAATTGTTACTGAGTTTTTCCTGTACTTGCTAGTTAAGTGACCTTAGGTCAACGACTTGAAGTGTTAATATGTACATGCCTGCCTTAAGGTGCTTTCCACCGAAGGACATTCTTCATTAAACACACGCGAGCGCACACGCGCATACACCCACACACACACATACACACACACAAAATAAAATAAAAATAAACAAAAACAACAACAAACAAATCAGCCCCTTCTCACTGGCATTATAACTTCAGGATGTTGCAGATCACACATTTGAATTAGAAGAATGGAATGCAAAATAAAAATAATGTATTTATAAGAGTAACAGCAAAAAGCTACTAATATTGGGGTTTTTTTTTTACCTCATTTGAAAAGTGAAGGTTGTTAATTTTTCCTAAAAGTATTATATTGAGAGTAAATAAATTAGCTACTAGGTGTTTATAAGGTGAAACAGTATATAATCAAGGTTCACAGGAGAAAAAAGGGGTCTCTATAGATAGAGAGAAAGGAGATTTATCAGGTGGCAATCGAGCTAATCCAACAATAGCTGGCTTTGAGCTGAAGGCCCAGGAATCTAGTAGTTGCTCAGTCCACTAGGCTTGATGTCTCAGCAGGTCTTCCATAGAAACAGGAATCTGGAAGAAGTAGGGTCTGATGGACTTGCTAACTGGGTGACAGCCGGCAGGCAAAGGGCAGAGCTGTGTCTTCCTGCCTCAGGATCCTCAGGACCCACATTAAAAGCTTGTCTTTTCTCTGCTCAAAATATATTGATTAAGGGTGTGTCTTTCTGCTTCAAAGGTCTGGATTAGGAGTGGATCTTCCTACTTCAAATTAAGCAAAAAGTCTCTCAGAGCTGTGCTCTTCCGATTTCGAATATTAGTTAATTACAGATGTAGCCAAGAACAGCCATCACAAACAGCAAAGGTTGCTAGACACTATTCTCATTAAAGCAGGTTGACATATATGTGTTTCTATATGTGTGTATACACATAAAAGTGCACACAGATGCAGATGTATTCAACAATATTCAACAGGATTATTTAACAAGATTATTTAACAGTAAATATTATATTTTATATTTCAACAGATCCCATGAAACAGTATGTACATAATATTGCAAGTTTTAGTATATGACTGTGGAATATAAGGAGCAACTTAATCAGGCACATCCTTTTGTACTCGACTTTCTTAATGCCTATATTCTCCATGTCATAAACAAACACTGATAAGAAGAGCCCTGGGGAAACTATTTGCAATCTAATTTAATGATGCAATTTTAAACTAAGTTTCAAAGTCACCCCATGTCCTGCTCATCGCAGGGCCCTGCTGTGCATCACTGCTGGCTCACCATGCTCTCCACCACTATGCCCCTGAGCTAGTGCTTGGCCAATTCCAAACGGAGTGAGCTTAAGAACAAACAGACAACACAGGGATACTTATTCCACACAAAGATAATAAATATATGCAATGCATTGCTCACTTAGGCCATTGGAGCAGATAATATAAACTGGTTCAGCAGCACAAAATTTATTTCTAACGGAGAGTAAAGACATCAGGAAAACTAGAAAAAGTTGATATCAGTGGCTTAGAACAGGAGAATTGTCAGATATACATAGATGAAGATGTTTCTTTTAATGTTCACATGGCCCCCTTTTCCCACCTCTGTCTCAGTTTTCTTTATGTCTTAAGGTTCTTTTAATTTTCTGGAAACCAATATAATTGTGACTAGCTTAGCAAAAATCGCTGCCGTATACCATAATGCATGCTATAAAGCATGCAGTGATCTTAAAGTGCATAAACGGGCTGCAGATGGCACTGTTAATTTCTATTACAGACTGTAAAACCACAAGGGAGGCAATGTTTGCCTCACTGCCTTGCTGTTCTACAAGAATGATTTCTGATGGTTTCCCTACTGCACAGCTTTTCTACAAAGGGTTTTTAGAAAGGCCAAAGTGAACGTGCTCACATCTAAAGGAATCTGAGCACAACAGCCAAGCTGTCCTAGGCTTTGTCATCTGCAAGCCTCCCAGGATGTTACCCCTCTTATGGAAAGGTGCAGGTATCTGTTCTTTTAGAAAGCAATGAACTTTTTTCCTGGGTTTTGTGAATTTATGAAGCATCAACTGCTTTATATCAAATTTAAAACAAAATGTGAAATTCGATCCATTAGGTTCTCCTGATGATGGAGAAGTTGAATAAGAACGGAGTGTTAAAAAAAATCCACATATAAAACCAAAAAGATTTTGTAACAACACTGTGTTTTCTTCAATAATGTTAGATGCAGGTTGCCTCCGCTAGGATTAGAGCCAATGAACTATATGAAGTTTTGTTCTATATTCCTTAGTTTTCACATGTCTGGTCTTTATTAAATTAAAAACAAACAACAAAAAAAAATCTTTGTTGTGTTCAAGACATGGGTTTAGAATGCCTTGTTTTGTGTCCTTGGTGCAACATTTAACACAGGACATTACAGTTCCTTTAACTCACCTGTTTTTTTTGATGTCTTATTTAAAATCTAGGATTTATCAAGGTCATATGGGGCTAAAACTAGGCTTAAGAAACAATGAGCATAATTCAAAGCATCTGATAAGGCCATGATAACTTTGGCCAAATCTAATGTAATAGGCTTCATGTACTTACAATTCCTGACCTTATTTGATGTTTATCTATCATGATTTTACATGAAAATGTATGCTTACTAGCAAATTCTTTCCATACAGCCACTGAAGAATCTCTGTGGGAAAAAAATGTAACTCAACATTTTGGTCTGAATTAGGTAGAGCAAGCACTTTTGAATTGAAAGTACTTGCAAGCATGAATGGGATTAAAGAATAGAAATACATGCATAAAACATGCAGATGGTAAAGTCTTTCAGAACTATTTATCTTTACATTTATTTTTAGCACTTGCCACTGTTGATTCATATGAAGGAGAAGTCATGAAAGTTCTCAGGATTTCAAGAAAACAAAAACAAAAACAAAAACGAGAGAACCACTCCACATGAAGATAACTGCTCTTCACAGATGTGGCTGTCATTTTCCAGTCTGTTTATTTAACATAAAATGTTATTTTCCCACAAGCCCAGTAGTTTTTTAAGACAGAATATCTTCCTTAAAAAGTAAATATATTCTTTAGAATCCCCTTACTAACCAATACAGTCAGGATATTAATCCCTCAATCAGGATTATTGCCTTTTGTACACATTAGTAAATGCTACCGGTTATTGTTGTGACAATGTTCAGGTGGTGGTGGTGATGAGTACCTTCAATCCTGGCACCCAGGAAGCAGAGGCAGGCAGATCTCTCAGTCCCAGGACAGCCTCATCTAAAGAGCAAGTTCCAGGCCAGCCAAGAGTACACAGAAATATCCTGTCTCAAAACACCCCCCCGCAAAAGACACTGACTATGAGCTTCAAACTCATTGTATTTCCTCATATGTTATGTATTCATGGGTCCCTTTCCTTCCTATTACCCATGCTTTATTTAAAAAATCATATGTGGGAAACCGTTAGTGTGTTTGCTAATTGTTCATAACTGAATTCATAACTGTGACTTTAAGTTAAAATTTCATCCAACATATAGTATAGACCCAAGATTTCCAAAACCTAACATAAAAATTTCCATTATAAATCTAATTTACCTCCTTCCTCTCCTCCTAGCCAGTTGTCAGTATCCTGTTGATGGGAAGAGACACTATGATGGCAGCAACTTTTATAAAGGAAAGCATTTAATTGGGACTTGCTTACAGGTTCAGAGGTTCAGTTTATTGTCATATCGGTGGAAAGCGTGGCTAAATGAATTCAGACATGGTGTTGGAGTACCAGCTGAAAGTTCAGTGTCTAGATCTACAGGCATCAGGAAGAGAAATGGTGGGGGAGGGATTTGAACCCCCAAAAGCCATTCTTTTTCTTTTAAAAATTGTTATTATTATTATTATTATTATTATTATTATTATTATTATTATTATTATTATTATTTTATTTTTATTTTAAATGTGTTTGTGTGTAAGTGTATGCATATGGTACAGGTGCTCTCTGAAGTCCAGATACACCACTGGATCCTCTGTGTTACAGCTGGTTGTAAGTCACCAGGCATGACTTTTGGGAACTAAACTTCAGATCTCTGCAAGAGAAGGATAATGCTTGAATGCTGAAACATCTTTTTTCTTTTTGATATACTATTCACAGAGTCATACCTACTGCTTCATTCCAGGATGAAAAACATGGCCATATGCACATTGAACACATAGTGAATATAGCATTGGACTAGACACAATATGGAGCGCTTGTAGCATAGGTGTAGGCAGAAACAACTCTTCCAAAAGAAGGCTAGGAAGCACTTAGCAGAGCTGGCCCTTTCTCTCACTCAGGGTGACAGATACAAGTGAACTTTGCTGAAACTATGAAGGCTGAGGGGTGTGGGTGTCAACTTCTGATTATAGACCAGAAGGGAAACTTCCTTTTCTCTAAATTCTCTATAATATATATATATATATATATATATATATATATATATATATATATATAATATATATATATATATATATATAGGTGTGTGTGTCTATATATACATATATAGCACACATATGTTTACAGGCAATACATATTACCACTCATCAGATAAATATTACCATGAATATAATGATAGAGAAGAGGGAGAGGTAGGCTTATTTTTCTGAGATCACATTAACAGAATCAGGAACAAGCTTGGAAGTAGGTATTGCTACCTAAGCATTGTGAAAAACAAGCTGCGTGAGAGGACATTGCCACCAAGTTGCTTTGAACAGCATTATTAAATGGATGCATTCAGTATATCAGTTGTAAGGAAACCTAACATTATTGAATAATGAATTTTCTAGATTTTGGAGACACATTTAAAATGTTTATGCACATAGATTATATCCACTTGCAAAATGACAAACAGATTCTTGTGTACATTGATTGTTTAAACTGAGATGCATACAAAATACAGGTTCTGCACACTGACCAGTGTGTCTCTATATCATAATCTCACAGGCTTAGCCAAAGAAAACTATTTTCTTATTTCTTACAGCAACCTCACTTGCCACACCACTTGTCTGCAATCCATAATCTGAGGTACATTATTTTTGTCTTGATTTATCATTTTCAAAAACTACTTAACTGAGTTATTTCTCTATGTCCTATATTACCATGATAGGAAGCTTGTAACTATTCCTGTGGGTAAGCTAGTCTTTGCACCATAATATATGCATGAAATCTTTGCACACAAAGATCTCAATCTTTCTTCTTCTGTTACCTATTCTTTTGTCTTCTTTTCTTTGTGTTTTCCTTTATATTTTTGTGGGGTTTTTTTGTTTGTTTGTTTCCGTCCTCCCTTCTATATTTATTTCTTCTGTCTCCTACTCTTTTTCCCTGACTCTTCTTTTCCCCATGTCTTTTCCTCTCTGCACTAAAACTGCATAGTTCTTTGGAAAATAAATTTGTTACTCAACTTGTCAGGAAGAAGGATGGGTTCAGCAGGCGTGGAAGGGGGACATGAGTGGATAATTGATGCAAACACAATCAAAATAATTCATAGAAAAGTATGTAATTTTAAAAGGATAAATTATTTTCTAAATTACAATTGCCTACCCTATTTCTTCACTTAGAAAGCTCATATACATATCCATTACAGTTCAGCTCTCATCTGAAGGTTACATCAATAGCTCAATTTTTTTATTTCTGAATATGTGTTGTTCTATACTCATAAAAATATGAAGATTCCATGCTTTACACAATGTATTGTCAACATATTGCCATGAAGGAACTGTTGAATCATCATTCATCAATGAATGAATGTCAAATATTGAGTTCTGACATAAGAAGTTTTACTCTAAAGAATGATCTAAGCATGGCATCTTCTTCATAATAATGTGAATCTTATAAACTGTACGGGCTTAAAGAGTCACATCACATGAATAGAGCAAGGAACTCACACTTGTAAATCAAAGAAAATGCAAACCATTATGTTGCTGTACGCTTACAGACATATGACTATAGGAATATAACCTAAAAAAAGTGTTATCCTTGGCCACTCTGCAAGGCAGTTTCAACTACAATGCTTGTGAATTACAATGTTTTCCACATAAATTAAATGTTATTGTAACTTCAGTTCTTAAATGGGACGTATTCAATTCACTGTTTAAAATTAGAGTTTTCACAGTTGTGCATGGAAACATTATGTTATGAAATTCATGTAGTCCCTTTTTGCACATAACTTGAGGAATAATTAATATTTTTTCAGAGTGTTTTTCATACAGTTTTTGAATAAGATGGTTTATCTGATGTCAATAAATAATCACCAAGCATCTTTCTAATCAGCATAATAACAAAAACATGTGAAAAATTCACGCTGGCCAGAGTTATTAAGAGCACCCTGAAGTCTGTTGTTGCTACTTAATCACTATACTCAACCACTTAACAGAGACCACCAGATGATCTCTTCCTACATTTGGGACACATGCAAAGATCCCTGACAAGCTGGCGAAATAACCTAGGAAGCTGGTTCTCTTTCTGAAAATGAAGGCTAATGATTGAGAAGCATAATTATAAGAAACAAACACGTATAGTAAAAAGCCACTGAGAATATGAGGCTGACAAAAACTGGGACTGGTTCCAGTCTGGAAGCAAACGCAGTAAGGGGAATATGGAAGTCAGTTCATGCTGCCACCACAAGATTCCACAATCTAAGTGGCTTACAAATTGAGGCGCTTCTTTTAAAGCTTTAGAACAAAAGTCCAAGTTCAAGAGGACAGTTGATTCCATTTCTAGAGTGGACTTTTTGCCTAAGCTGCAGGCAGGCTGCTTCAGACTATGTTCTTAGAAGGTTGTCTTACATGGGGTGCAGGGGATATGGATGGATAAAGAACACTCTTTTGTACCTTGTCTTTAACAGACACTGAGAATATCAGGATTCTACCTTTTTGACATCTTTTAATCTTAACTGCTACAAAAATAACTTTTCTCTAAATATAGTTACACTGAAATTTGTGACTTCAGTGCATACACATGGATAAGATAATAATATTTGGACAATAAGAAATAACTTTTCACTATTATTCTATCTTTCACTGTTGTTCATATGGTGCATGGCTTTGAAAGTGCCTAACCCTGCTCCTTTACAGCACACACTGGGATGAGTAGAGGATGAAGTGCACCCAGCCCAGCACAAACTGACAACAGAGAGAAGGTTTTCTGAAGAGAGAAGCTGCTTAAAACAGCTGAAGTCTTTCCACCCCAGCATATACACTTGCCAAATCCTCTGCTTCTTCACCTTCAACCTTTAGGATATGTTGATTAATCTTGCAAACATTGCTTTTCTCAATTCGAGGGATTCATACACCAGATGAATAATTCTAATGTAAATCCTGCCTGCTTGAAATGTAAAGTGCTGCCTGTTGCTCAAGGCTCCTCATACTGAGGAGTTTCCTCAACCCTCTCCTCAGACTCCATGCAATATGCAAACCAGAACTTGTTCTCCTGTTCTTCCTGAAAGCATATTCTGGAATGGAGGATGTATCTCTTCAGGAACACAAGAATTTAATGAGAGAAGAAAATGCCACTTTAAAAAACAACAAGATCTGAATATGTATCTCTTGAACACAGAACACAGAGGCAAACCACACGTGATAATAAGCTTTCTCAATTTTCTCGATGCATAAATCGAAACATATAAGTGGATATCTGAAATTCAGTGAGAAATTGAAAAAGAATAAGTAACACAATGAATGAAAAGGGTGCCCTATACATTGTGGAGCTAGAATAGTAGATTCCAATAATTTAGAATGCAAATGAAATGTTAAAGGATGATGTATTGGAGAAAGAAAAAGGTTTCCAGCTTTGATGAAAAGTGTCAATAGGCAAAAAGAAAGAAACAATGGAAGAGATGAAAAAGTTTCAGTATATTCATTATACTCCTTCTCAGTTGCACGCAAGGAAGGAAGAATACCATACTGAAAGGAACGCCTTCCTACTGTGAAAAATGGATTGTCATGAAAACAAATAATTCTAGTGTATTAATTTATGTTATGATCATTAAAGTAAAAACTATAACAAGGCATTGTATCCCATAGTTACATTTGTTGAAAAGTCATTTTGATTTTTAAGCTACATTTCACCTAAGAGAAACATATTAAATATGACACTTTTTGACATCTCATTTGTATTTAACACAAAGGTCACTGCTCGGTGACAGAACCCTTGTGAAGAAAGTGTTCTTGTTTCCCAAACATGAGCACCCAGGTTCATTGCCCTGTATTGACTGTGGGTGGAATAGTGAATAGCTGTTTTCTAGTATAAACAAGATTAAATATCCATGGGGTGAGAATTAATTGACATCAGACCATGACCCAAGCAAAGAAAACCCTAAGCACTGTCTATGAATAAATATAGTATCTTAGAATATTCTAAGACAATATTTGTATAATAGACAAAAATATCTAATAATAAAGTCATAGAATAAGTACAACATTTTGAAAAGAATTCTTTGTATCAGACCATGACTCAAGCAAAGAAAACCCTAAGCACTGTCTATGTATAAATATAGTATCTTAGAATATTCTAAGACAATATTTGTATAATAGACAAAATATCTAATAATAAAGTCATTGAATAAGTACAACATTTTACTGAACAGAATTCTTTGTATAATTGGCCATATATTAAACTTACATCACAATTATGAGCATATAGTAAACCAACTATCAGTTATCATTGACAGCTTTATAAAATTGAAAGTTAGATGCTTAGGAGTGATATCTTGTTACTTCCTGGTGTCTTGAGTACATGAAGGTAAGAAAATATCAATGCAGGTTACAGCAGTAGAGCCAGTGTTGAGATGTTATGAAAGACTAGGTACATGGAAGATTAGGTACATGAAAGACTAGGTATGTGATTCACCAGCACCTTGAATTGTGCCTCTACTCACATCAATGGTCAAAAATCACTCCTGAAATGACTAAATATACAGATCAGTCATGGAGCATAAATATACTAAAATCAATTGATGTTTACATTAAATGTTATTCTTGACAATTACTCCAAAAAACTTAATTCAAAAGTTAATGACATATTGACTGAAAATTATATGTTATAGTTTGTTTATTTTTGTTGTACATGTATAAAATATAGAGAAAAATGAAACTAAGTAGTACAGTTCCATATATTTGTTTTGATATGGGTGTTGTGATATAGTTATAATTTTAAATAAAATAATCTACTTCTAGCTTTATAACATTTTCCCTTTTTATTTACATTTATTCTCTCCTACAGTACATCTCCACTGAGGGCTCCCTTCGCTCCACTCCTCCCAGTTCCCTCATCACCTTACCTCTCCCCCACAATCCCTTGCTCCTGTCATTTCCTTTCCAGAAAAGCAGGCCTCCCTGTGATTTCAATTGACCATCGAATAACAGGAGCAATAAGACAAGGCTTGATGAGGCAAGCCAGAAGGAGGGAAATGCTTCCATGAGCAGGTAAATGGTTCAGAGACAACCCCACTCTTGTTGTTAGACCTAAATAACCACAGCATGTGTGCAGAGTGCCTAGCACAAACCCATATAGGCTCCATAACTGTCATTTCAGTCTCTATGAGCCTCTATGACCCTACAGTTGATTCTGTAGGCTGTGTTCTCCTGATGTTCTTGACCTATCTACTGCCTAAGGTACGATTCCCACCACCACCACCCCCATCTTTGGCAGAGTTCCTGAACTCTGCCCACTGTCGGACTGTGACTCTTTGTATCTGTCCCAATCAAGTGATGGAGAAAGCCCCTCTGACAATTGGGCTAGGCACAAATCCTAAGAATATGGCAGATTATCATTAGGAATCATTTAATTGACATTTTGTTGTTGTTGTCTGTCATGTTTAGTTTAATCATAGGTCTGGATCCTGGCCATCAAGGCAGTGTCAGGTAGAGGCTTCTTTCATGGCCTGGGCTTCTAGTTAGAGCAGTCATTGGTTGGCGATTACCACAAGCTCTGGGACAACATTACCCTAGCATGTCTTCCAGGCAACACAGATTGTGATTGATGGATTTTGTCCCAGCATTTGTGTTTCAGTCAGACTGCTGGAAACCTAGCCTGATTACAAAAGTTGACCACTCAGGCCTCACATCCTCTACCCTCATAGGTTTCAGGAAGTTTCCACTTCACTTAGTTTTTATATTGCCCCCTAAATGCCCAACTATTTCAGTCTTCTCTCCCTGTACTCTCTCCCTCTGGCCCTTTCTCCCCAACCTGATCCCTTGTGTTCCCACCTCTACCCACCCCTAATGCATCCATAAGTTTATTTTATTTTTCCCCAGGAAGATTCATTATACCTCCTAGATCTTTCCTCTAGCTGTCTGCTCTGGGTCTGTGGGTTTTAGTGCTATTATCCTTTACTTAGCAGCTGACATCCATTTAGAATATATGCCATCTTTGTTTTTCTAGGTCTGGAATACCTCACACAAAATGAATTTTTATACTTTCATCCATTTGCTTGACATTTTCATTATGTCATTTTTCTAATAGTTGAGTAATACTCCATTTTATAAATATACCACATTGTCTTTATCTACTCTTCAATAAAGGGACATCTAGATGGTTTCCTGTTTCTAGCTATTATGAAAGAAGCTGCTAAGAAAACAGCTGAGCAAGTGTCCTTGTAGCAGCATGGGGTATCTTTCGGGTATATGTCCAAGTGTGATATAGTTGGTTCTCAAGGTATATGAATACCCAATTTGCTGAGGAATTGCCATATTGATTTCTATGCTGGCTGTACAAGATTTTATTCCAACCAGAAGCCAGAAATCATCTTTAACATGTGGTGCTGATTTAACTGGCTGTCTGCATGTAGAAGAATGCAAAAGATCCATATTTATCATCCTGCAGAAAACTCAACTCCAAGTGGATCAAAGACTTCAAAATGAAACCAAACACACTGAATCAGAGAGAGGAGAACAGAGAGAATAGCCCTGATAGTGTCAGGTAGCTACTAAGATCAATAATCAATAAATAGGAACTCAAGAAACTGAAAAGTTTCTATAGGCAGATGATACCATCAACCTGAGAAAATGGCAGCCTGCAGATTGGGAAAAAGTTTCCAACAACTCCACATCAAACAGTGGGCTAATATCCCAAAATACATAAAGAACTCAAGACTTGGAATCAAAAAAATTGAATTAAAGAAATAGGGTATAGATCTAAACACAGAATTGTCATTAAAGGAATCTAAGATGGCTGAGAAACAACTTAAGAAATGTTCAGCACCTTTAGCCATGAGGAAAATGAAAACCAAAACTACTTTGATATTCCATCTTATTGCTGTCAGGCCGGCTGACACAGTTCATATTGGAAGGGTGTAGAGGAAGGAGAACGACCCTCAACTTCTAGTTTTATCATTTTCTCTACATATGCTATACATATACATACACACAAACACATAGTATACACATACATATGTTTATACTCATATAAGGACAGAGAGTGTAAAGAAAATATTTCCGCACATTATTATAGAGTTTGATTAATAGATTGTCACTGTTCCACTGAAACAAATTTTTCAAAGTGAAGCCAAAAATATGGTTTCAAATTCAGGTTTGAATATCAAAAGCACAATCAATTTAGGAAGGAATATCTTTAATATAAAATGATGCATAAAATACATTAAATAAACTAAAGTGATATTTACTTCTTTTGAATCCATGGTTTTTATTACCGTATCTTAATATACAGAAATGCATGCATATAACTGAATTTGATCAAATTCATGTACTATGTGACTCGCCACGTTTCTTATCCTTTTCACAACACTGATATTACCGCACTTATTTATTTTTATATATTTTCTTAAATACCTAACATGAGGTAAAACAGGTCATTTGTTATTATGAGATCAGTTTACTTCTCTTAACACAATGATCTCCAGTTATCTGCATTTTCCTACGTCTGACAAAAGTCGCTTCTTTATGTCTGATTAGACCCACTGTGTATTAAGTGCGACACTTTCCTTTCATCCGCTAACACTTAGATTGATAGGCTTATCCCACTGGAGACACTGAAGGAAGGACCATGACTATACACGTGTGTTGTCTGTAGTGTCCCGACTATCAGCCTGCTGGACATCCTGCTCAGGGTACATATATCCTGAAGATGGGATAGTTCTATCTTTATTTTATTGAGGTGAGGTAGTTTCATAGTGATTTTGCCTCTCTTTGGGTATGTTTTCATTCTGACCAATGATGTATGCATTTTTCCTTCATATTGTGCAACACTTGAAATTAGTGTTTTTTTTTTTCCAGATTATCATCTTGGCTGGAATGAAACGGAGTGATGGTGTAGTTTTGAATTGCATTCCCTGGACTGCTAAAGAAAATGACATTTTTCTTAATGTAGTCATTAGAAATCTGTGCTTATTCATTTGGTGTATACTCAGATTATTTTAATATATATTAATTAGATTATTTTCTGTTTTTATTTAATATTTTGAATTATTAATTGTGGAGAGCCCCTGAGGGCCGCACCCTAGGATGGCGCCTGGCAAGTTGCCAGAGCTGCCTCCGTGGATAACAAACAAGTCCTTATTTGGACATAGCCCACTGCCTGCAGTAGCTTCCGCTTTTTGAGCCTATGAGGATGCAAGACATAGCGTGAGCTGATTGGATGCCAGTATGATATATAAGTGTGTGTCGGTGCAGTTCGGGGAGTTGCTTAGAATAAACGGCTTGGAGAAGAACTTGGTGGTTGTGTCTTTCCTGCTGGTGAGGCGAGGCGCGACAATATATTATATGTATTACACAACTGTTGGGTCAATGCCTAGCAAATACTTTACTTGAACCTTTCAGTTGCTTTTTGGTTATATAGAAGATATTATATAAATTACTTTTAAAATAATTTTGCAGATATACAAATGCACACTAACTAAATTATATACAACTCCCTACTTGCCTAGACTACCACCCTTCTCTCCACAAAATATCTCTCATATCCATGTCTACTTGTTTTGTCTTGTGATTCATTGAGTTTAGCCCAGGCTGTCTCTGTGGCCATGAGTTTAGAGCTATAGTTAGAGCATGCTAGCTTCAGTACATAACTGAAGAGAGTGACTCCTCCAGTGTCTATGAGTACTTAATGTATCAGTATATTTTAGAAACAGAAACCCATGAGCCTTTTATAATTACATAAGTTACTTCTCACAAGATATATCTTCTGCAGTTTCATTTTTAAAATGTAAATTTTTTACAATTTTATTAAATACGTTTACATATTCATTTATAGTATTGCACATATATAAAATAAACTACCTAAAGCAAGGAGAACCATGAAAAAGTCAGGAATTATATATGTTACATTCATAGTGCTTTGGCTATTTGTATTAGGCAGCCATGAAAGAAGCATCTTTCCTATCTTGATGAGTCTAAAATTCTGAATATAAATCAATATCTATCATATCACATCATTATCAACAAATCTATATAGATGGAAAAATATCTTAATCCCTAAACAACTAAGCTTAATTATAGACCTAAACTATCTTGTCTTCAACCTCATCAGAGACTTGAGAAGAAATAAAATTAATTACATGAATATACCTGGAGTTCAAGACAGCAGGTTCTCAAATGAAAAGAGGATAGAGACAGTTTGCTGCCTGAATAGTGACCCAGATCTCTATAACATTGGAGCATCATCTTCAACCTTCTGGCCCAATATACCTGACAGAAATATTTGTGAGGCAGGAACTATTGAAGACTTGCTTACCATGTCTTGGCAGAGTTTGACCATCGACTCTGCCTGTATCCAAGCTTGCCCATTTTTAGGCAAAATTCTGTCTGTGGTAGATATGAGGATGTTTTACATAGTGTTTTTTTGTGCCACATTTGAAGCCATTTCCATCAGGAGGTTCTTTGATGCTCATCATCTTCTTTATGGTAGGCTGGGTGTTGCCAGAAATTAACCTGCCTCGTTATAAATGTATTTTTAAAATAATAAAAACATCCTTAAAAGCTATATTCTGTACATCTCTGAGATTTTTGAAGATATTAACTATTTTATCTTATATTTCTATAGAACCATATCTATCTGTTACACCTAGGATATATATTCTTGTGAAAAAATAGATGAGTAATTATTATAAACATGAGTTGATCACATAAAAAAATTGCTTGTATGATTTGCTTATCCTAAGCAGCCTGCAATAGAACTTTCAAAGTATTGGAAGTCAACCTCGTAGGGTAATTAAGTTGTATGAGTACAGTACTACATATTAGAGTAGAAATACATATATGGAGTGTGAAGAAAAATCTTAAATTTCAATTCTATACCACTGTAACTAAAATTAAACTTATTCTGCATCTATATACAAAATTCTGTATCAGTGAATTAAAAACAACCTTGTGAAGAACAATTAAGGCATTAAGTTGAGGAGTAGATATACTAAATCTATTTTTTGTCCTATCATCCCTATTTGTTTCTATATTCCCCCTTGTTCTTTTTTTTTTTTTCCCATGTTACTACTAGGCTTTCTTTTTTTTTTTTAATTTTTTAAAATTTTCTTTATTAATTTATTCTTGTTACATCTCAATGTTTATCTCATCCCTTGTATCCTCCCATTCTTCCCTCCCTCCCATTTTCCCATTATTCCCCTCCCCTATGACTGTTCCTGAGGGGGATTACCTCCCCCTGTATATGCTCATAGGGTATCAAGTCTCTTCTTGGCAACCTGCTGTCCTTCCTCTGAGTGCCACCAGGTCTCCCCCTCCAGGGGACATGGTCAAATGTGAGGCACAAGAGTACGTGAGAAAGTCATATCCCACTCTCCACTCAACATATGAATCCCCCTTCTTTTTTTAAGCCCCTATCTTCAAACCTAAGGATGACAGATAAAGCAAAAGAGAGACATCCCCATGTTCAACCTTGTTTTCTCTCTAAATAAGACCAATAATAACTTATAACCATCTCCCAATGAAAATACATATGTATCACCCAAGAAAGCAACCAAAAACCTATAAAGGACAGATTTATTTTGAAATTTCTCAAACCACTGCAGTTAGGAACCTGCATTTTGGAAATTCTCAAACTCTTGTAAAAGTTCTCCAGAGAGAAAATATTTTAGTGGGATACTGCCGTAAAGGAATTTAATTCTAGAAAAAAAGACTTCTGATCTTAATCTAATGAAATTAATAATTAATTTATCAAAAGTGCTTTTAAATATTTAAAGGGTGAATTTATAAATTATTTGAAATAAATAAATGCTTTTTAAATGCCTTTGTGTTCCTTTCCCTCACAGTGCTTCAAATATTAAATAAGAAAAATGCACTTAAATTGTTTTAAAATATGACCTTGAGGAATTCATGAGTATTACCAATTCTATGGGATTCAGATTAAGCAAATTGATAAACAGATATGTCAGCTGATTGTAGTTAGTATCATTAGTGATACAAATCAACTCTTCCTCTACAGACCCTCAACTGTATAAATAAAACTGCCTAGAGTAACAAACTCATATGTAAAAGTCAAGTACTTTTAAAAAGTAAAACAAAATAATAAAAGAGTTAGTTGGGTATGGAAAGATTATTTAGTGACTATGAGCATGAACTTCTAAAGAGGATTAGGTTTCGTTTCTAGGACCAACATCAAGAGGCTCACAACCAATGCTGACCTCCATCCCCTAAGGATTCGATACCATACTTTCTTAAACACAGGTACTGAACTCAAATGTGCCCCCCTACACCAGCATGCACAAATGTACCCATGAATACACACACACACACACACACACACACACACACACACACACACACACACACACTTAAACACACATAATAAAAGAAAAATAATTTGTAAAAATTAACTTATCTTGGTAAAAATCAAAGAATAATTGGAGACAGAAAATGCTAATGGAATCTATAGTTTAACTTGACTTTTGGGAGACCAATGTAATATTACATAGAAAAACGTATCATTTTTGTCAAATATAATATTGAGAATACTCTAAATAACCACAAAGATACATATACCACAGCATACATTGCAGTTTGTTTGTTTTGTTGGTTGATTTGGAGCATACTTTAATGAATAGAGTATACTGAAATGGATATTAAATCAAAACAGACAAATTAAGATCTAAAAATATTGAGAAAATGAAAAGCAATTTAGCCAGATACAATTAATTTAACAGAGAAGACTCAAGGCTACATTTTTCAAAATAGGTTCCATTTCAAGAATACATTGTAAATAGTTTAATAGTTTGGGAGTCCATAAAATGTCAATTTTTAGCCTAAATGCATGAGAAAATTATTAATACTTTTTATTATAAGAAAAGACTAATTTTAATTATTCTAACATTTCCCCAAAGGAGTAACAGTAAAGAGTTTGTGACAAAACTATAGTTTTGTTGTATTGATAAAAATAACAAAGAATTAATGCTAACTTGTATGAAGTCTAACTTTTATAAAGACATTGTGATACTGTGTGCTTTCTATTCTAACATATCAGAGAAGGACCATATATATTTTTTCTGAGTTTTCTGATACTATCAGTTGCTTGGTGGTTTCTGCTTGCAAAATCTCACCCATTAAGCAATAGATTTCAGATCACTGTCTGTGTGCAATATACTGACTACAAAGGAATGAGGGAATAGTGAAGTGACAAAACAATTTATATAAACAGATGACAAAGTAGTCTAAAATTTTTTAAGTGTACCCCTTTTCTATAGAACATCCAGAGTCAGTCTCTGACTGGGAGAAAATTTAAAGCAAGAAACAGAAAGTTTGATATATGAATGAATGAATTCCTTTTTTGTTTGTTTCTTTCAAACCTTTATTCTTTCTCATACACTACATCTCAATGGCAGTTTCTGCTCCCTTCACTCCTCCCAGTCCCTTTCCCAACTCTTTTCCTCCAGATCCACTCTTCCTCCATTTCTCTCTCTAAAAGAAAAACAAAAACAAAAACAAACAAACAAACAAACAAAAAACCAGGGCTCCCAGGGATATCCACTGTATATGGACTTACAAGATACCATACTATAATACTGGGCACTAACCCTCATTTCAGTGGTGCCAAGTACATGCAAAGAGGCAGAGACAGCTTTCACTCCCGTTGATGGGATTTCCAGAAGAGAACCAAGCTACTTAAACATAAAGTAAATGTACAAGATGAGCGCAGACTCCTAAACATCCAGGGTTCCTGTTTATTGTTTCCCTTTCTGCGAGCATCTATGTGATTCTATGAGCCTTGCATAGTAACAGAAAATGCCCAATTCAGGACTCTTACATTGGAAAATTACTAGAAAACTTAGGAGTTGTAAAAAAGATATCAGTATACATAAAAAGCAGGAATAATCAGCCATGATTCTGGTTGTATTCCTTTTAACAATGTCAAATCTGTTATATAAGCAAATTATACTAATGTCAATTGTTCAAAAGATGCTAAGTACATTGATTGGCCTTATGATTGATGTGAGATTGATACAAACCACTGATTTGAAATACTCAACTAGCTTGGATATTATTGTAGAATTGTGGAATATTGCTTAAATGCTTTCCTTTGAACATGTTGTAAATAAATATAATGCAAAATTACTGATAATTATAATAACAATCACTAGTCTAAAAAAAGCTGGGTATTTTGTTTAAATACTGAAAACTCTGTAGGTTTCCTTAAATTATTCCACAATTTTCAACAACATAGCACTGATTCCTATCTGTTGGGTAAATTATAGTTGAGTACTACTACCTTTTCAAGGACTATAAATAAAGTAGTTTTTTTTTAATAACGAACAATGTTGATGCACTATAAGATAGGTCCACTTTAATTCATTTTATGTGCATGTATAGATATGTATGTGTACAGATAATGTCCCTATAGAAACCGGAGTCTAAACAATGAAGAGCCTAGTCCTATGAATGTTTTCCTTCCTTTTGGGTTGTTGACCAACAAAGTAGCAAACAAAAAAACAAAACAACAACAACAACAAAAAGACTCCTAAACAAGAGAAGCAAGTAAACAAACAGAAAATTCAGTAAATAAGAAGTAATGTCTTTCTTTCTTAGACATTTTTTCAATTAATGGGAGAAGAAAAATAAGAGGAAAAGGTTAAATGTGTGGCGTAGTCAAGATGCTAAGAGTAATGAGGAAAGAAAGAGATGAAGAACTGTAGAAGCTGAGCTCAGTTTTCACAGAGAGTCTTACAGTGCAAGTGCCATGTAAGCAGGTAAGAACTTCAACTGTGAGAGAGGAATCCTAGTATATATGAGGGATGGTCCGAGCATCACTACTGCTGGAGAAAGATGAGCGAGGACATTAGAAATAATAACAGCCACATTTCGGCAAGACATGTAGGTAAATGCACTCATGTCACTACTGGGAATGGCTCCCATGCTACTATGTTCTTTGAAAGAAGTATAATATTACTCATTTAATGTTAAGAAAGTTATCTAAACTTCGTATAATAATAAGACAGAGGTCATAGGATTCTAAGTAAACCCCTAAATGAAGCCCAGGGCACTAATTACAATGTATTATTCTAAACATAGGAAGTGAAGAACTTGACATGAATCCTTATTAAGATTTTTTCTAAAGATTTTATTTTATTATTTTGGCATATACATTTATATTATTACACATAAATTTAAAAAATACATACAACAAGAAGAATTATGAGACAGTCATAGGTTATGTGAATGTTACATTCATGGTGTTTTGGGCTATTTTAATTTGGCCACCTTGTAGAAAACATCTTTCCGTTCTTGGTGATTCTGACTGTAAATCAATATCTATCATATCTCATCTCTGTCAACTTAAAACATCTATCTAGGCCCAAAAATCTTAAGCCCTAAACTAAGCTTAATTGTAAGACTAAACTATCTGGTCTTTAACCCAATCAGAGACTAGAGAAGGAATGAAACTTAATTTACAGAGTGAACTGGAGATGCAGGTTAGCAGCTTACAAAATGAGAAAAAAAAATGACAGAGACAGTTTGCTGCCTGAATAGTCACCCAAAACTCTATAACATTGGAGCATCATCTTCAGCCTTACAGCCCAATATATCTGACAGACATATTTATGAGGCAGGAACTACTGATTACTTGCTTACCCTGTCTTGGCAGAGTTTGACCTTCAAATCTGCCTGTATTCAAGCTTGCCCATTTTTAGGCAGAATTTTGTCTGTGACAGAAATGAGGAAAAAATTTCACAGTGGCTTGTTTGTCACATTTGATGCTCTCTCCATAAGGAGGTTCTTTGATGCCTGTCATCTTCTTGAGGTAGATGGTATTGACAGGAGTTAACCTGTTTTGTTGTCAAATAACCTTTAGAATATTAAAACCATCTTTAAACACCACATTCTGTAGGTCTCTGAGGCTTTGAATACCTTATCAAACTATTTTACCTTATCTCTCTATAAGATCATATCTATCTGCTAAATCTAGGATGTACATTCCTGTGATAAGAATCGACTGGTAGTTGGCATGACCATCATTTAATAAACTAACAATTAGCCTGTATTACTTAATTATCCTAAACATCTTTCAATAGCACTTTCAAGGTAGTAGAAGTAAGCTTTGTATTCTAATTGATTTAGATGAGTTCAATACCCATGTCTTTTTCTTTTGTATCTACTGTATATCTGTAGGTGATATGTGAGGATTGTACTTGTTTAATTTCTGCTCCAAATTATGAACATTGCCAAAGATACAAAATTAAATATGAGGAATCAGTAGTTGAGTTATAGTTTTTCTTATAACTTTTGTAGATATAATTTACTATTATTAAGACTTAAAATCTCTAACACGCTGTTAAAGGCAAGTTATTTCTTCATGTGTAACTGACTAAAGAGAGGTGTGTCCATCAAACAGTACTGACTTGAGTTTACAGCACTTTTTCTGAATTATCCAATAGATCATTGACGACTGCTTCTATCTTAAGTTCAAGTGGGATATGTTCAATTCAAATTGTTCTACACAACAGGTATAGAATTTTTTAAAAACCAAAATCGACCTTCATTTCATGAGTGTCTGTTAAACTACGGAACTAAGGCGTTCACTCCTCAGTCCTGTCTACATCCTACCTTCCCAAGGGCTCTAGGTTCCTGTCTCACTTTGTCAGAGCTCTTGTGGTACTTCCCATAATTACAAAGAGTAGCCGCTGCGTGCAAATCACAATGCCTCAATGGGGAGAGGGGCTTAGTGCCTGTCAAAGATTTATGACATCATACATTTTTACCTGTTATTAGTCACCCTGCTATTTTATCATAGCAACATTTCCATGTGCATCTCTAAACTTAGTGATTTGAGACTGAAGGGGGTTAGTGATTGGAATAACTTTATATAATCAGAGGAAATTTAAATAATCTTTTCCTGTAAGGCCACATGTCCTTTGCAACTATTTTTCACTGAGCTGGGAAAGAATGATTTAATTGAAAAGGATCATAGCAGACAAGCAGCATGGATTATTAAAAATCTATTTTTGTAATATATTCCTTTGACAATAGAAAAAATACAATTCATACCCTCACCTTTTTGTTTAAAATTATAATCAAGGTAAGTACAACTTGAAAATGAAGATTGGTAATATCCAGTCCACTTGGAAGTGTGGAGACTCCATGGTATATATCTCCTCTTCATAACCACTGAGCTAAAATTGGCTCCTATTGTTGTTATGTTTTTTTTTTTAAATCAATACTTATGAGCGTCAAGAAAAATCAAAACATTAGAGGTTAAATGTTATTAAATTTAATTCTCATTGTGATTTATGATCCAAAGCAGATAAAAAACATATGAATGTCTAAAGGTGAATTGTTGAGGTTAATCATTTCTACATTTGAGAATAGCATATTATACAGCTATCATCAAAAATAATAGGACCAATAAATAGTGTGAAAAGGTCATGCTCTTCTTGGTTATCAAGGAGGAGAAAAGCCACATTTAGAAAAAGAAATGTATAAAAAAAATCATGAGATTTCTCTTAAAAATTTTAATACAAAAATTATTGCTGTTCTATGGATTATGGTTGTGGAGTTTATTTTATTTGTGGAGTTTCATTTTTTTTGTCTATGTTTCAATTTTTTCAATAAAGAAATGTACTATAATATTAATTTTAGATAAATCATGTTAAAGTACTTTCTAGCGGGATTCTTCCTGAAGTACATACAATTAAGGCACAATCAGTGCTTACATCCCAGGAGGCAGAGAAATGACAACTTAGAGGAGCGCTCCTGAACCAAAACAGACTATTTCCTGAGAGAAATATTTTTCATATAAATAATAGATTTTATTATTTGGACAAACCTTAATGTGTCATTAAGATAGCTTTGCATGTCTCACTAAACATGTTTTAATTAATTATGACCATCTTTATTAGAAAATATTTTGGTTTCTTATAGTAATAACAAGCATTGCTTAGTGAACTTGTTGCTGACTATGCTTGTATTTATATATATATATATATGTATATATATATATATGTTTATATTGTTTGTACACATGCATGCAGGCTACATTGTATTATGTTGTAACAATTGTAGATATTCTTGTTACATTTTGTACTCTATTATAAATGTACATATTATTACGTACATCAAAAGCCATAAAGCTTGTAGTGCCTAGTGTTTTCAACAGTAAAATATAAAATATTATTCAACTCCATTACATATGATCATGGATTCACTTTCCAAATGCATTCTCTTTATTTTCCTCTTTATATTACATATATTGTGAAGCTGAAAGGTAAAATGGACTGACCTCAGTGTTGATTCACAGGACTGGCTGTCAGAACTGTGCTTTCAAGCACTGCTCTAACCAGCTGGTGATTTAAAGATGGTCTTACCACTGAGATAGGTGAGGCAAAACTATCAAATGATGTGCCTGAGGCAGGTCAAAATGTTCCACATACAAGGTTAGTATAAGCCAGATTCTGTAATGTCAGGACACTTGGTTCTGTGTTGCATGGTACTGAAATAGATCCTTGATATGTGTATTTCGGAGCTTTTAAAATGGATGGATGGATGGATAATAAAAGATTAATTTATCTGCATCTATTGCACAATTTAATATACATGTAAACCTAAAATATTAAAAACTATTGAAACTGGTGAAAAACTAGAATATTTCAGGAAGTATTTTCATTGTCCATAGTAAATTGTAATACCTTGAAATGAGGAGTGAAGTGTTGAAAAAATAAGCAAATGGCCAGGCAGTTGTGGTGCATAGTTTCAACCCAACACTTAGCAAGCAGAGGCAGGCAGATCTCTGTGAGTTCCATGCCAGCCTGGTAACAAAGTGAGTCCAGCACATTGAGCCCTAAAGAGAAGACCCTGCCTTAAAAAAAAAAAAAAATGAGTAATTTAAAATTTTCTCATTACAAGTAACACACATCTTTTCCTGATTAGACATTGCGTCCTCTCATTCACAAGCACACATCAGATGTGTTTGCGCCAACTGACTGACAGAAATACATAATTAAACAGTTCTGAGAACCACCTTTCTAAACTAGTTTTTATATATTAAACCATATGCAAGTAACATTTAAAGGTAATAGTAATAGTGTTCAGCACAAGAGGAGAGAAGACATCCTATCATTTAAAAAACTACAGAAATTAAATAAATAAATAAATAAATAAATAAATAAATAAATAAATAAATAAGCCAGTATTCTCTTTCTTCAACTTAGTGCACTCATTGTCCAGGCCTGACATCTTGAATATGATATCAAAGATCCTCATACAAAGCTGGATGAAGTAGTGTGTCTCCAGAAACCTAACACTTGCATGAAAGATGAGAGGTAGACATATGATCCAGAAGCTTGCAGCATTAGCCAGCTTGCAGTACACACCAGAAACAAGGGAGACCATACTGCAAAGAAGACGAAGGAGAGAAATAGTTTTCAAAATTGTGTTCTGATGTCCACATGGTGCATGACATGTATGTACCTGCATGCCCACATACATACACAAAGGAAAAAAATAAAAAAAATAAAAAATAAATATTTTTCATTTAAACAATAGGTTGATAAAGAATCAAACTTGGAAAAATAAATATGCTCTGTTATTTCAGGTAAATGTCTTAATTGTTAATATATACTTTACAAACAATCGAAAACTATTAGAATTTGTCAAAATTTTATTTCTTTCAAACTAAAATAACAAATACCCTAGTATATTCCTAATATATTCCTTAGAGTTCACAAGACAAGTACTTCTGAAAGTGGATTTTAAATGCATCTGAGGAACCAAAGAAAATAAATCTCTGACCACCAGGACAGAGTGAAAGATCAAAGTTTCAGAGAATAACTTCATTGCAAACTAAGAATAATTCAATTGCATATAGTGCCTTCCGGCACCTAAAACAATGGGTCTGCTTGGGTTTCATTACAAATGCAGAATCTTTTGCAGAGTTCAGCAATGAATTAAGTCTTACTAATTTGTATGCCAACAAGAGAATTTCAAGGATATGGTTTTCATCTAAATGTGCCTTTTAAATTTATCAAATACGAGAGGAAGGATTTCATAAGTATTAAAATATGAGTTGGAGAGAAGTTTTCTCCTTTTTAAAAATAGATATGCACACCAATATTCCAAATCACCATAAGACATCCATCCTATTTACAGCTCTAATAGAGCCCCATTAAGTCACAGAAATCATGTGCTAGAGAACAGGTGTTTAACATCACTAAATTTGTAAGTGGCGTGAAGCTGAAGAACTGTGTTGGAAGCTTTTCATTGGCAGAATGTGGCTACGGTTTCCATGGCAATTTCCCATGCACGGTGATACCTAAATCACGCCACTTCTCCAAAATGCAGTGACAAATACTATTTATTATGAGAACAAAAAGAAACGGGTCGAATTATCACTATCTATTGAGCTAGTAGTTCAACAGAAGAAGATATCCATGGGCAGACTCTCTCTCTCTCTCTCTCTCTCTCTCTCTCTCTCTCTCTCTCTCTCTCTCTCTCTCTCTCTCTCTCTCTCTCTGTGTGTGTGTGTGTGTGTGTCTGTCTGTCTCTCTCTCTCTCTCTCTCTCTCTCCCTCTCTCTCTCTCTCTCTGTCTCTGTCTCTGTCTCTCTCTCTCCCTCTGACAATTTTACTTTACATTTTTGTCATCTACATTCATTTATGCATATTTTCTACGCCCTCTGCTGTTAACATATGTTTCAAAAGAAAAATACCCACAGGGCAACAGCTTGTTGCAATAATAATCATTTATGGAGAGAAAATGCCAGTCTTACAAAACACAAATCACATTTGGTGTTTATGCTTAAAGTGATACATGTTTAGATGCATTAAAATCAATATTCTTTGTAACATTAACCTAATTTTCCAAAGTCCTGTGACATTTCCATATTCAGCTGTGATTCTGAATTCAAAGTTGATTTCAACATTAGAGTTATATCATGAGGAAGACATAGATTGAGAGGTCACTAAAAAACTCAGATTAAAAACAGTCAAATATAATGACCACAAGGGCAGCACATGACCCATTAGCCAGACTCTAAACATGTACAACAAGAGACAACAGCACATGTAGACTTCTACTCTTTTAATAGTATACACACCTAAGAGGCTAACATTGAAGGCTCTGGTCACTTAAGCTTAGAGCTACAATATGATAGAAATCAAGCAATCTTATACTGCTTTGCATTTAATGTATTGTAATTATCTGTCTATAAAGAGAAGGAGCCATACTATACAGATCTTAGCAAATCTATGAAAACAGAAAAGAATGAAATCACTCTAAAACAGAGACACACTGCGATACTGAACAGAACTGAGTATTTGTAATAACTTCACTGAAGAACTTATAAAATAGCTTTTAGGGGGAAGATGCAGCTTAATAATAAAAGCACCCATCACAAAGGAGATAGACAATACACTTATGTGTGGATTACTTAAACTAATAACATACCAGGTATAGACTAAATTGTGTAAACCTATTAGAAAACAAAACATTATGTAGAAGAAACTACCCTATCAAGAGTTCCAATTAAGTTATATTTGCACAGAACTTGAAAAACAAGGTGATTGGGCCCTGAAGAGATGGCTCAGCGGTTAAGAGCACTGACTGATCTTCCAGAGGTCCTGAGTTTAATTCCCAGCAACCACATGGTGGCTCACAACCATATATAATGTGATCTGATGCATACTATATACATAATAAATAAATCTTAAAAAAAAAAAGAAAAGAAAAACAAGGTGATTATCCCAGAAGTGGAAATATAGTTTTACAATTTCAGAAAGATTTTCTAAAGATCCCTCATCTTACACTATATCTCCTAGGAAGAAGCTGTATCCTTCACAATTTCAAATAATCTGAATCATGTTTCTGAGAGGGCAAGAATATGAGTAAGAGACTCAGGGAAAGTGGATGAACCAAAAATTCCAGACAGATGTTGATGATAAGAATTTAGTATTTTACCATTAGCAGATTTTTTTCATCATTTGAAAATTAAAATTAATTTTGGGCGGATATGATTGACCGATCATTTTTCGATGTCTTGTTTTGAGGTTTCATACTTAGGTATTACTAAGTGCCCAGGAGAACATGGGTGAGATCTCTACATTCCTTCCTTCATCTATGAACACCCACAATGTATATCTTCCTGACAGTTAACATGGGTAAGGCTACCTAACCTCCATCACTGCATTCAGTGCTCTTCAGTTAAGTGCAGCTGAGTTTGTGCAGTCAATGTGATTCAGTTTGTAGAGTTCAGAGGCAGTTTTTCCAGGCAGAGTAATTCTGTGAGATGCTCAAAGAAGCCAATTTGAATCAATCATCTAGGAGAGGAGTTTAGAGCAAGAACAGCTGTGTCGAACCAGCCAGCCAGAGTTCAGAAAGAACTAGGAAGTATGAGACTATTTAGCAGTGAATCTCATAGGCTGAAAATATTATTCTAGGCCTACTTTAGCAGATGGAGGCTGGATTAAATGCTTGTAACATCACACCTGTCCATAAACCCATAAACATTTATTTAATTCCTTTTTTATGAGTCTGAAGCTTAACTAGATGGGGTCCTGTCCTGGGACCCATGTGGCAATTTAAAAATCTACATCCCTCTACTCCCAAAGCATATCTGAATAAGACCGCACTACTTAGCAGCCAAAGAGTACAGAGTAGATGAGGCGAATTGCTCTCTCAGAAACAGAAGCTCATGTGTCCAGCTTTTATCCAGCCAAAGTTCTTTTCAACATTAAGTGTCTCAGATTTGAGGCAACTTGTGTGAAAGAACCAAAGATTTTAGCTCTCTCTCTGTGTCAAAGAAATAGAAAGTCAAAGCTAGTGCTTTGAAGTAAAAGATAATTCTAATGTCCCTTTAGCACTTTTATTTTATTTATTTTATTTTTTTTTTCAGAGTAAGGAAATTTATTCAATATAGCCATATTAGGAAAAGGAACATCTAAAGATGTCCAATGACACATACCATCTCTTGTCCATGTTTGGAGTCTTTTTTTTTTTTTTTTAATTTATTCTTGTTACATCTCAATGTTTATCCCATCCCTTGTATCCTCCCATTCCTCCCCCCCCCCCATTTTCCCATTATTCCCCTCCCCTATGACTGTTCCTGGGGGGGATTACCTCCCCCTGTATATTCTCATAGCCTCCTTAGCGCAGTAGGCAGCGCGTCAGTCTCATAATCTGAAGGTCCTTTAGCACTTTTAGTTTGTGTATATCAGAACTTAATAAGTAATATAAAGTATGAGTTAATATTCATGACAGGCATGGTGAACATTTATATCTTGGTGTTCATTCTAAATCATTTAGAAGAAATAGTGGGCTGGCTACAAATGTTTTCCTGCTGTGATAAAGGCCTCTACTTCTAGTCATGCTTTGTTCCTGCTGTGATAAAGGCCTCTACTTCTAGTCATGCTTTGTGAAGCAGTGTTTATGCTTCAGAGAAAATACATGTTTCACACATGTGTTTTCTTGCCACACTTCTAATTTCATCCATGTGTTTGGATTGTTGTTATTAAACATTTATTTGTTATAATATTAAAGTACTTTGTCAAGGGTCAATCAAGTAAATCTGAGTTTTCTCTTACTAATGTACATTTTCCTTGTCTGTTATATAAATATAAAGCATTTTAGAAACATGTACTGAAAAATGAGGGAAAGAGCAGCACAAATTAAGATTAGTTTTATAATCAATTTTCTATAGATTTTTCACAATTATTAAGGAAAGCAATCAATATTTGTGTATATTATAATAACATCTTTTATCAAGAAGAAAATACATTTTTTCCATTTGTAGTAATGTCGCATATTCTACCAGCAGTATCCAATGTCAGTGAAATAGAATTGTATAATTTAACAAAGGTGAAGATTGTTTATAGATCATTCTTAAACTTTACTGTATTATTAAATTGCTTTGTGTGTGACTTTGTGTCTGTCTGTCTGTCTCTGTCTTTCTGTCTGTCTGTCTGTCTCTGTCTTTCTGTCTGTCTGTCTGTCTCTCTCTCTCTCTCTCTCCTCTCCTCCTCTCTCTCTCTCTCTCTCTCTCTCTCTCTCTCTCTCTCTCTCTCTCTCTCTCTCTCTCTGTGTGTGTGTGTGTGTGTGTGTGTTGAGTATATCAATGTGTAAGTTCATGGAGTCATTCACAAGCCATGACATGAATGTGGAGTTCAAAGGATTGCTTTGAGTTATCTAGTTATATAGTTCAGAGTCAGTTCACTCTAACCAGCTGGTGTCTGTGTGTCCATCTCTGCTTCTCTGTCTCAAGTCATTTCTCACAGAGCATTCTTTTTAAACTGAGCCACACTTTCCTGGATCCCCAGGCCCAGACTGCCCACCATGAGATGCAGTGTTTCAGAGTCAAAAATTGAGTGAACTGATTAATTTGATAAGCGAGGGACCACGGGAGAAGCACATGAAGATAGACTGAGATGGAAGGACAGAAATACTTATATATTATGTATTCCTGTAGGTCTTTCTTAAAATTCTGAAAATTAACATTAGTGCCAAGTAAGCAAAGTGTTGTAATATGGCAAAAAAGGCAAGGCAGTGGCAACATAGATAATCTGCCAATTTAACACACAAACTTTCAAAAACTATCATTATTTGAAAGCTTATCACTGCTTTCCTCAAATGTGTTTAAACAAACAAGATAACAAGTTATAAAAGTTCAGTTCATAAACTCAGAAGACATTAACCTTCGTTTTGATGAAATGTTAATAATATGTATCACTTGACACCTATTGTTCCAGAGTTTACTCAATAAACATCAATCTATAAGACAAATTGAAATCTAGTTGTTTGAATATTGTAGAGACTATAAGGATGGAAACTATTGTTAACATTTTTCTTCTTACATTGAGATATTCAATTCCAAATTGGATTTCTCATTCCACCTGTTACACCATCATCTCTTTCCCTTGTTATCCAAATATGAGTTTTTTGTTTGTGTTGTTGTTTATTAGCCAGAAATTCAGATACAATACCCCCTATATCCCAGAACATTTTGTGGTTAGAAAAAGAAGAAAAAAAATACAGAGAAACATGGACAGAAACAGAGTGAAAAAAAAAGGTAGAGAATACACACACACACACACACACACACACAGCACATAATAAAATGATATATATAAAGAATATATAACATATAAAATACACATAATATATATTTTATATTTGTAGGCTCTGAAAAGAGTAATTACTCTCCAAGTCAAAGAGTGTCCTAACAAGCTTTCAGGGAACTAAAATATTCTCCTAGGTTATTTCACTGTCCTGTAAACCTAAGGTCAAATCTAAGATAAGATGGCACTGTGTTGATTAGACAAGTGACGGGCAAGAGGAATCATTCACTTTTAGTTGATCTACACTGGTAATTACAACAATGTTAATAAGCATACAGTTCCCAAGACTGTAGAGTAACTCTAGCTAGGATGTACTGAGACTGTCATCAAACCACTCTCACCACTCAGTCTCCTCCTTGGTCCTCATTATGTTTGCCCATCTGTTTACAACCTGGTGTAGGGTATACAAGTGATTTTTGTCTCATTTGTTAAATTAGATCTCTGCTAGTGCCTAGAATGTTAAAGATGGTTTTGATACAACATCCTGATATTATGACATACAATTCCTGACAAAGTGCTATGACACGTCGATGGTGTCTGTTGCTAGAGGTGGAAAGAAGATTATGACACAAGAAACATACCTGCAAAATCCCAAAAGGATTTGTGACTCTGGAGAGAAATGTTTTCCATTGTGAGTTTTGGAAAGAACTATGAAAATATTAATATGAACACTGACATAAAGAAAATAAGAGCTGAAAAGATGGCTTAGTCAGTAAATTGTTTTGCCATACAAACATAGGAATCTTCACTCAGGTCCTTTGGAGCCCCAGGCATCACGTGAAATCCAAGTGGGCAGTGTACCACCCTTAACATCAATGATGGGGCGCAGAGACAGGAAGAACTCTCAGACTCAGGTGGTTAAAAGCTTAGCCAACTAGCAACCTTCAGTTTCCATAGGAGAATATGTCTCATACTGTATGATAGGAGGCAATTGAGGACAGACAACACATTGATATCAAGATCCACACATGTGCACCTCCATGAAAATATGTACATTAACAACGTATATGTACATGTACAAAACCCTAGCATTTATATACTACTTAATATGCCAGGCACCAGACTGGGGTATTAAATGACATTAGTTAATCCAGTCAACATTACAACCATATGTGATGTGATTGTCTCCCTATGGTTGGCACACAATAAAAAAATCTTACTCTTAAAATACCAGTCTGAGGTCATTCATATTGAAAATCATTTATTACAAGAAAAAAGCTATAAAAATAAAAAATTTATTTAAAACTAATCAGTCATGAAGTATATATATTCTAAGATTATACTACATTTAACATACATGTTATATATGGTTTTTATTTTATTTTATTTTTTTTGGTTGTTGTTATTTTATTTTATTTTTTTAAATTTTTTAAAAATTTATTCTTGTTCTCAATGGTTATCTCATCCCTTGTATCCTCCCATTCTTCCCTCCCTCCCATTTTCCCCTTATTCCCTTACCCTATGACTGTTCCTGAGGGGGATTACCTCCCCCCTGTATATGCTCATAGGGTATCAAGTCTCTTCTTGGTAACCTGCTGTCCTTCCTCTGAGTGCCACCAGGTCTCCCCCTCCAGGGGACATGGTCAAATGTGAGGCACCAGAGTACCTGAGAGTTAACCCAGAAACAGAAAGACTCAAATGGTATATACTCACTTATATCTGCATACTAGCCCAAGGGGCATGTCCCACGAAAACCTTCACTTACCAGGAAACTGGAACAGAGGGGAGGACATCCTATTGGGACTCTAGAAGAGAGAAGCTTGGGAGAATAGCAAAGTAGAAGGATCCAGAGGGTCCTAGAAACCTACAAGTAGAACATTATGATAGGCAGATTTGGGCCCAGGGGTCCCACTCAAACTAAGGCACCAGCCAAGGACAATACAGGCGGTAAACTTTAAACCCCTACCCAGATCTAGCCAATGGACAGGACATTCTCCACAGTTGAGTGGAGAGTGGGATATGACTTTCTCATGTACTAAGGTTTTTAATTTATTTAAAACATCTAGCTTAATTTGGAGGGGTTAAAAAATGTTAGTCATTGTGGCACCCAGAGGAAGGATAACAAGCTACCAAGATAAGACTTGGCAGCTTATGATCACATAGAGGGGGAGGAGGTACCTCTCAGTCACAGACATAGGGGAGGGGAATAGTGGGAAAGCTGGAGGGAGGGAGGAATGGGATGATACAAGGGATGGGATAACAATTGAGATGTAATCTGAATAAATTAATTAAATAAAAAAGATAAAAAAACAAAACACAAAATTTTAGTGATTTTATTATAATACTAAGCAGTTTTGCTATATCTTTTGAACAGACACTATGGAGATATTTAAGGTTTAATCTTTTCACTCAGATATTGCTTTAAATGATACATTTGTGTTCTAATTTTTAAAAAATCAACATGCTAAATAACTAACTAGAAACAAAAAGACAAAGAAGCAACAAAAGGCTAAATAAGCAGAAAAGGTATCTCCTAATGTGCTGTATACTGTGTGTCTCTCCTTGGCTGTTTAAAGGAATTCCCACCTTAGCCTTTATCCCATTAAACAGGGTAAGTATTATGACATAGAACAGGTGGTGTGTTAACATCTTTGATCATACTATAAACTAAATTTCCATCGTAGGAGAAACTATTGGAAATGTAATGAAAACATAATGAAGTCAACATTCTTGCTTACCAAATGGGACTTTGCAGCAGAGTTAATTGGACATCAGTGCGAGATGTTGACAGACAGAGAGCAGAATGGAGGGAGAGAGTTAAGAGAATGATTATATCAAAGCACTATATTTTCAGCAGCTTTTACCATCTGGATCTTTCTAGCATTAAGGTAAAACATATAGCAGGATAAGCATTTTTGGGTTTTAAGTAGGGTCTCGCATCATCCTCTGCACCATTTAGACATGAGTGGGCCCTTGATAAGCACTCACTGATTAATGTTTGGCATTCTGTACTGACAAGCAAGACACCCTCAGAATTCAATTCTATGTCTAAAGATTGTGACACATAGTGTCTGCCAATCATATTTTCTTCTCATGTCAGAAAGAAGCAATATTTTATCAATTTCTAAATTTTTTAATTATAATTTATTAAAATGTATTCAGATTACATCCCTATTTTATCCCCAGGCCTGTATCTTCCCATACCCACCCTCCCTCCCTCTTCTGTACTAGTCCTCTCTGCTAGATCTCTCACAGAATGGAACCTTCTGCCCTGCCATCTGACCACAGCTTATGAGGTCTCATCCATCCAGGCAGCCTGTATTCCCTTCCTCTGTATGCCTCCGCAAAAAGGGGAAGTTATCAATTCAGGGCCACCAAGGTTTATGTCAGCCCCTGCTCTCCCCACAACTGTAGAGAATGAGATAGAAATATTTACAAACTCATTGATTTAATTTTTAATTTTAAAATTACATTATCGAGTGTGTGTGTATGTGTGTGTGTGTGTGTGTGTGTGTGTGTGTGCGTGCATGTGTGTGTTTGCACAAGTCTGTCATGATAATGTGTTTATTTCAAAAAACAACTTGAACAAGTTGGGTCTTTCTTGATATAGGTCCAGTAAAGTTAAACTCAAGCCATCAGGCTTGCTGGGAAGCTCAGCAAGCATTTTTATTTGCTAAACTGTCTCTTTGTTCATCCAAATTATCTGTGTAATGAATAGCTACAAACACCATCATAAACCTCATTTCCAAACATCGTGGTTTCTGAAAAGGAAACACATTGTGGTAGCAAATCAATTCTGCTCTCTCTTTGTTTTGGATTCCTACCTGCCATAAGCAATCCCTGACACATCTTCTGTCCATATAAATTTGGCTCTGTTATATAAAGAGAATTACAAAATCATGTGTCCCTATGGTTTTAATATATACATATATATATATTTGGCATTACCTCTATTTCCTCCACCTTCCTTTGTATTACCTTCTGTGCACGCATTTCCCACTTACCCCTTCAGAGTCCATGTTTCCTGTCATTTTCTCCTCTAGTGCTTCTTCCCCTTGGTCCTTTTTTAAATTCAGGCTTCTGCAATTTTTTTTTTTCTATTGAGAAATATGAGGGGGCGTGTCTCACTTGATGCCATCTCCATAGGGAGGTTCTTTGATGCTCATCACCTTTGAGGTAGGCTGGATGCTGCCAGGAAGTAACCTGTCTTACTGTAAATGCATCACTAAAATAATAAAAAAAATCTGTATTTGCCGTATTTTGTATGTCTCTGAGGGTTTTGAAGGCTTTATCTTACTATTTTACCTTATCATTCTATAGAATCATATCTATCTGTTACACCTAGAGTAAATATTCCTGTGAAAAATATAGACTAGTAGTTGATATGACCATGAGTTGATCAATTAAAAATTAACTTGTATAACTTACTTACCTTATGAAGCCTGCAATACCAATTTCAAAGTTTGGGAAGTAAACCTTATATTATAATTGAATTTTATGGGTTCAATAATATATATTTTAGTAAAAAACATATAATGTGTGTGAAGAATTATTTTAAATTTGAATTCTATACAAATGTATCTAAAATTAAAATTATTTTCCATCTATATACAAAATTCTATACCAGTGTACTAAAAATAACCTTGTGAGTAACAATTAAGGCATTAAGTTGAGGAGTAGATTCATTAATCTACTTTTTGTCTTATCATCCCTATATATTCCTATATTTCCCCTTCTTCCTTTTCAACCTTATCTCCAAACCTAAGAATGAAAAGTAAAGGAAAGGAGAGACATCCCTGAGACCAACCTTGTTTCCTCTCTGAATAGGACCAATCATAACTCATAACCAACTTCCAATAAAAATAAATATCTATCACCCAAGAAAGCAATACAAAACCTACTTAACTCTCCTTAAGGGAAATGTAGTGTTGTTCTCTTAAGGTTTCCTCAAGCTGATTTGGGACACATAATACCTTTGGAGGAGCCCAAATAAAATTGGAAAATGTTTAAACAAGCGAGGAATAGCATTTAGGTTACAGTTTCTAAATGTTGAGAAATTCCAAATGTGACTGGAACCTTTCCATGAAGCAGTCCTGTTCTGATGAGGAACATCAACTGAAGCACATGGTGCTGACACATGAGAGATGCATCATGTCCGTGTCCATCATGCTTAGAGGAAGGAATACTGTCAGGTGTGATCCAGAGTCCATGTCTAGTCTTTTTGTTCTGAAAACATATAATTGCACACAGATATTATATAGTCTTAAAATTATAAATGTCTAAGGTGTGCAGGATTCACAAAACAACTAAGGCAGGTTCTCTTCTCTGTGTATGCATAGAAAAAAAAAAGACATCTGTAAAACTTCATTCATGCGATATAAAGAAAGGTATCTAATAATAATTCACAGGGATTCTAATTATAATTCACAGCCAACAAGAAGCGTTGTCTGTACATAGACACCCATGTCTCAGCCAGTCTCAGAGCTATCCCATGTAGTGGGATTAGCAATATAAGTTACCTGCTTGTTCTGCAGTTTAAATTCTTCATATTCCAATTCCTCCCTCATCTCCTCCTGATCCCCTCGCTCCCTTATCCCTTCTCCATCCCTCTTCTTGTCTTCAGAAAGGGGAGCCCTCTTCCCCTAACATCTGACCTCTACCTATCAAGTCCCATATGTATTACCTGTATCCTCTTCCTCTGTGTCTTGGCAAGGCCGCCGTTTCAGGGGGAAGTGACCAAGGTAAGAGGATAGCAGGTTACCGAGAAAAGACTTGATACCCTATGAGCATATACAGGGGGAGGAAATCCCCCTCAGGAACAGTCATAGGGGAGGGGAGTAAGGGGAAAATGGGAGGGAGGGAAGAATGGGAGGATACAAGGGATGAGATAACCGTTGAGATGTAACAAGAATAAATTAATTTTAAAAAAAAAAGTAGAGAGGCCAGAGTCTATGTCAGAAGTAGTTCCTATTCCCCATAGGTGGGACCCACAAGGAGACTGTGCTGCCTATTTGTTACATCTGAGCAGAGAGTCTAGGTCCACATTATATATTTTCCTTGGTTGGTACATAAATCTCTGTAATGTATTGTAGTTATAGTGTATTATATGGCTAATATCTGGTTATGAATGAATATATATCATGACCATCTTTCTGGGTCTGGTTACTTTACTCAGGATGACCTTTGGTAGCTCAATCAATATATCTGCAAATTTCAAGATTTCATTATTTTTAATAACTGAGGAGTATTCTAATGTGTAAATGTACCAGTTTCTTTATCTATTCTTCAGTTTAGGGCCATCTAGGTTGTTTCCAGATTCTGGCTGTTATGAACATAGTTGAGCAAATGTCTTTGTTGTATGGTAGAGCATCTTTCAGTATATTTGCAGGAGTGGTATGGATGGGTCTTGAGGTAGAATTTTTCTCAGTCTCCTAAGAATGCACCGGAATGATTTCCAAAGTGCAAATTTCCACTTTTCCCAACATTGGAGGAGTGTTGCCCTTTCTCCACATCCTTGTCATCATGTGCTATCCCTTGGGTTTTTATTTTAGTCACTCTGATGGGTGTAAGATGGAATCTCTGAGTCGTTTTGAGTTGTATTTCTCTGATAACAAGGGATGTTAAGCATTTCTTTCTTTCTTTCTTTCTTTCTTTCTTTCTTTCTTTCTTTCTTTCTTTTTTTAGCATTTCTTTAAGTGTTTCTCAGTCTTTGATATTCCTTTTTTTGAAAATTCTCTGTTTTGTTATATGCCCCATTTTTAATTGGTGGTCTTTAATTTTTTTAGTTCTTTATATAGTTTGGATATTAGCCCTTTGTCAGATGTAGGGTTGGTGAAGATCTTTTTCCAGTCAGTAGGCTGTCATTTTCTTCCACTGAGCGTGTCATTTTCTTTTTATAATGCTATTTGTTAATTGTTAGTCTTAGAGCCTGAGCTATTGATATTCTGCTCAAGAAGTTGTCTCTTGTGCCAATGAACCCAAGGATCTTCCCCAATCTTTCTTTTAACAGACTTAGTATGTCTAGTTTTATGTTGAGGTCTTCAATCATTTGGACTTCAGTTTTGTACAGGGTGATAGATATGGATCTATATTCATTTTTCTGCATGTAGCCATGCAGTTAAACCAGCACTATTTGTTGAAGATGCTGTCTTTCTTCCATTGTATGGATTTGTCTTCTTTGTCAAAAATTAAGTGTCCATACATATGTGGATTTATTTTTGGGTCTTCAATTCAATTCCATCGATTAACCAACCTATTTCTATGCCAGTACCATGCTATCTTTATTACTGTTGCTCAGTATACTCCTTGAGATCCAGGATGGCTATTCCTGAAGAAGATCTTTTATTGTACAGGATTGTTTTAGCTATTCTGGGGTGGTTTTTTTCCATATGAAGTTGAGAATTGATCTTTCATGGTTGGTAAGAATTGTGTAGGTATTTTGATGGGAATTGCCTTGAATCTGTAGATTGCTTTTGGTAAGATGGCCATTATTACTATGTTGGTTCTCCGAATCCATGAGCATGGGAGATGTTCCTATCTCATAAAATCTTCAAAATCTTTTTTCTTCAGAGATTTGACATTGTTTTAATCTTTCCCTTTCTGGTTAGAGGTCCCCAAGACATTTTATATTATTTGTGGATACTGTGAAGGTTATAGTTTCCTTAACTTCTTTCTCAGCCTGTTTGTCATTTGTATACGGAAGGGCTACCGATTTTTTTAGATGATTTTCTATCCAGCCACTTTGCTGAAGGTGCTTTTCTGCTGTAGGAGTTCCTTGGTAGAATTTTGGGGGTCACTTTTATAAACTATCATATTTTCTGCAAATAGTGATAGTTTGACTTCTTCCTTTCCAATTTGTATCCTGTTGATCCTTTTCAGTTTTCTTATTGCTCTAGCTGGGGTTTTAACAGTATATTGAGGAGATACAGAGAGAGTGGACAGCCTTGTCATGTGCCTGATTTCAGTGGAATTTATTTAAGTTTCTCTCCATTTAGTTTGATGTTGGCTATAGGATTGTTGTATATTGCCTTTACTATGTTTTAGTATGCACCTTGTATCCCTGCTGTCTCTAGGACTTTGAACATGAATAGGTGTTGGATTTTTTCAAGTGATTTTTATACATCTAAGGAGATGATCATATGGCTTTTTTCTTTCAGTTTGTTTATATAATGAATTACGTTGATGGATTTCTGTATATTAAACCATCCCTGCATGCCTAGGTTGAAGCCTACTTGGTCATGGTGAATGATAGTTTTGATGTGTTCTTGAATTTGGTTTGGGAGTATTTTATTGAGTATTTTTGCATCAATGTTCTTAAGAGAAATTTGTCTAATGTTATCTTTCTGTGTTGAGCTTCTGGTGGTTTAGGTATCAAGGTCATTGTCACATCATAAAATGAGTTTGGTAATGTTCCTTCAGATTCTATTTCTGGAAGTCTTGTAGAATTCTGTGCTAAATCCATCTAGTCCTCGGCTTTGTTGTTGTTGTTGTGAGACTTTTGATGATTGCATCTATTTCTTTAGCTATTATAGGACTATAAGTTTGTTTACTTGATCTTCATCCAATTTTAGTAATTGGTAGGTATTTTAAAAATTATCCATTTCATTTAGGTTTTCAAATTTTGTTGCATATAGGCTTTTGAAGTAAGACCTGATGATTCTTTGTATTTCTTCAGTGTCTGTCCTTTTGTCTCCCTTTTTCTTTCTGATTTTGTTGATTTGAATACTCTCCCTCTGCATTTTAGTTAGTTTGGCTAAAGGTTTGTCTATCTAGTTGATTTTCTCAAGAACCAGCTCTTGGTTTTGTTGATCCTTTGAATGGTTTTGTTTGTTTCTAATTTATTGATTTCAGGCCTGAGTTTGACGATTTCCAGCAGTCTACTCTTCTTGGGTGTGTCAGCTTCTTTCTGTTCTAGAGCTTTCATGTATTCTGTTAAGTTGCTGGTATGGTATCTCTCTAGTTTATTTATAAAGACACTTAGTGCTATGAACTTTCCTCTTAACACTGATTTCATCATGTCCCATAAGTTTTGGTAGAATGTGCCTTCATTTTCATTGAATTCTAGCAAGTTTTTAAATTTGTCTTTTTATTTTGTCCCTTACCCAGAGGTCACTGAGTGGGGAGTTGTTCAGTTTACATGAGGTTATAAGCTTTCTATTGTTTCTTTTGTTGTTGAGTTGTATGGAATTTTAGTTCATTTTCATTTAAAGATTAGTTTTCTTCAATACTTCTTTTTCTTTAAAATTTAGTTTTTAAATCGGAAGTTACCTGTCTTATTTAATTCAGCTATATATTTGTGTTTCTTTTATTTCTTAGATATTATCATATAATTAGAACATTTTCTTCTTTCTTTTCTTTCCTTTCCTTCAAATTATTCCATGGCCTTCTTCATTGACCATTGTCATATATGTCTATTTGTATCTTTATAAATATAGATTGCTAAATATAACCTGTGCTGTCCGTATAATGGCACTTATATTCATGTTTTCAGGGTTTTGACCTTGTTCAGAGGTTTATCTCTTTCTTCTTTGACCTTACTGTTTAAATTTCTTTAATTCTTTGATCATATTGTGATTTTTTTTTTAAATTCTATCTTCATGTTTCATGTAAATAATCTTTAATGGAGAAAATTTGTGTCATTACTGGCTTTGAAGAACAAATTATCTTGACCTGTTATATTATTTGTTTTGTCATGTGATCTATACATATGGACCCTTTGGATTTTTCTCATAATATGAGCTTTATGAATATAAACAGAGGAAGACTTTAAAATAAAGGTGGAGCTACAAAGAGAACTTCTTTAAATATTCTTGTGAAATTTATGTAAAATTCTGAAGAAATTAAATATGTTCCCAAGAGTTTTAGAAATCTATACAAAGTCCACATTTCTCCAAAATATCTGGTTTTATTTTAAAAAAAGATTATTTAGCTAAAATTTACTTTCTTTTTTTTTTTTTTTATTAATTTATTCTTGTTACATCTCAATGTTTATCCCATCCCTTGTATCCTCCCATTCCTCCTCCCCCCCATTTTCCCATTATTCCCCTCCCCTATGACTGTTCCTGAGGGGGATTACGTCCCCCTATATATTCTCATAGGGTATCAAGTCTCTTCTTGGCTACTTGCTGTCCTTCCTCTGAGTGCTACCAGGTCTCCCCCTCCAGGGGACATGGTCAAATGTGAGGCACCAGAACACGTGAGAAAGTCGTATCACACTCTCCACTCAACTGTGGAGAATATTCTGACCATTGGCTAGATCTGGGAAGGGGTTTAAAGTTTACCTCCTGTATTGTCCTTGGCTGGTGCCTTAGTTTGAGCGGGACCCCTGGGCCCAAATCTGCCTATCATATTGTTCTACTTGTAGATTTCTAGGACCCTCTGGATCCTTTTATTTTGCTGTTCTCCCATGCGCCTCTCATTTAGAGTCCCAATAGGATGCCTTCCCCTCTGTCCCAGTTTCCTGGTAAGTGAAGGCTTTTGTGGGACATGCCCCTTGGGCTAGTATGCAGATATAAGTGAGTATATACCATTTGATTCTTTCTGCTTCTGGGTTAACTCACTCATTATGATCATTTTTAGCTCAATCCATTTATCCACAAATTTAGGGAATTCCTTGTTTTTAATAGCTGAGTAGTATTCCGTAGTGTATATGTACCACAGTTTCTTTATCCACTCTTCTACTGAGGGACACTTAGGCTGTTTCCATGTTCTGGCTATTATGAATAAGGCTGCTATGAACATGGTTGAGCAAATTTTCTTGTTGTGTGCTGGAGCATCTTCTGGGTATATTCCAAGGAGTGGAATAGCTGGGTCTTGAGGAAGCCCTATTCCCATTTTTCTGAGATAGCACCAGATAGATTTCCAAAGTGGCTGTACTAGTTTGCATTCCCACCAGCAATGAAGGAGTGTTCCTCTCTCCCCACATCCTCGCCAGCATGTGGTGTCGCTTGAATTTTTGATCTTAGCCATTCTGATGGGTGTAAGATGGAATCTCAGAGTTGTTTTGATTTGCATTTCCCTGATGACTAAGGAGGTTGAGCATTTCTTTAAGTGTTTCTCAGCCATTTGATACTCCTCTGTTGAGAATTCTCTGTTTAGTTCCAAGCCCCATTTCTCAATTGGGTTATTCGGTTTGGTGGTGTTTAATTTCTTGAGTTCTTTATATATTTTGGATATTAGACCTTTGTCAGATGTAGGGTTGGTGAAGATTCTAAAATTTATTTTCATTGAGCAAGAGTTTGTGCAGGCCCCTGGGTCCAGCTCCTCTGGCCTTGATGGTCTCCTTGTGGAGTTCTGGAACCCTCTGAGTCCTTCTACACCCTCGCTCTTCCACACCACTTTTAAGGCTTCACTCAGTCTTGTGATTCCCAGCAAGTGTCACCATTCTCTGCTGAGTATTGTCTCTCAGAGGACATTTTGTTGGGCTCATATTCACTTATAAGTGAGTATGTACCATGCTCATCTTTCTGGGTCTTGGTTACTTCCCTCAGCATGATCATTTCAAGTTACATCCATTTTCCTGCAAATTTCAAGATTTCCTTGCTGAGTAGTATTCTACTGTGTCTTTATTCATTATTCAGCTGAGGGATATCTAGATTGTTTTCAGATTCTGACTATTATGAAATAAAGTTGCTATAAACATAGTTGAGCAATGCCCTTGTTGTATGGTGGATAATCTTTTGAGTATATGCCCAGGAATGGTTTATCTGGGTCTTGATGTGCAAAAACTGCTGCACCAAGTGAGGGCTGTGTATGCAAATCAGTGAAATTAGACCTTCTGTTCAGATACATCCAATGACAGATCATTCTCCATGGTTCGCGGGAGGAGTAGGGACATAAACTCTGGTGCCCCCAATTTGATCACTTCCCTTGATGAGGAGACCCTATGGGCACACAGAGCAAGAGGATGCAAGCTATCCAGATGAGATCTCTCCTGTTTAAGAGATTTCTACTAACATCCAATTTGTTCATCAACATTTTGTATATAAATCTATTTTACCTAAAGTCTCAATAGGAAGCTCTCCCCTCTGACCCACTTTCCTGGTAAGTGAAGACTTTCATAGGACATGCCCCTTGGGCTAGTATCTAGATATAAGTGAGTATATACCATTTGACTCTTTCTGCTTCTGGGTGAACTCACTCATTTTGATCATTTCTACTTCAATCCATTTGTCCACAAATTTCAGGAATTCCTTGTTTTTGATAGCTGAGTAGTATTCCATAGTTTAAATGTACCACAGTTTCTTTATACATCCTATTGGGACTGTAGGTGAGAGAAGCATGGGAGAAGGGGGAAATAGAAGGATCCAGAGGGTCCTAAAAACCTATAAGAAGAACATTATGATTGGCAGATCTGGGCCCAGCGGTCCTGCTCAAACTATGGCACCAACCAAGGACAATACATGCAGTCAACCTTGAACCACTACCCAGATCTAGCCAATGGACAGGGCATTCGCCACAGTTGAGTGGAGAGTGGGGATTGACTTTCACAAGAACTCTGGTGCCCCGTATTTGACAACATCCCCTGGATGGGGAGGCCTGGTGGACTCAGAGGAAGGCTAGCAGGCCACCAAGAAGAGACTTGATACCCTATTAGCGTATACACGGGGAAGAGGTCTCCCTCAGTCACAGACATAGGGGTGGGGAGTAGGGGAAGGTAGGAGGGAGGGAGGAAAGGGAGGGTACAAGGGATGGGATAACAATTGAGATTTAATATGAATAAATTAATAAAATATTAAAAAATAAACTAATCCATTTTTAAGTTAATTCATACCTTTAACAAAGCCTTTTGATTTAGTGAGTCTAAAAATATTTGGAAAAGAAGCTTCAGCTAATATCATGCACATATGACTAGCTAAATATCTCTATAAAGAAAAGCACTGCAGCTATGTTTTACTACACTTTTTTATTATATTTTAGTGAGATGTATAGTACGTGGAGTAAATTATTTTGAAAATACAGTCACTTCCATAAAACTCCAGTGTAGTTTATTCATAGTTACAATAATAGTAAATCTTCCCAAACCATAGCCATAATCATCTGATTGAAGCAAAAAAAGAGTTTCAGAAGAATGGTGTTTGCTGAGCTGCCACAATTTTATTGCAACATGTATAAGGAAAATTTAATTATGCTGTAAAGATAAACTTAAAGAATTATGAGCCTGGTTTACAGATTAAGACATTAATTCCCTCAATATATGAGTAGTCACTGGTAATTTTAGTTACCTAGGGCCATTTCTCAACTCCGTAAGAATTGCATTAACTCAGGCATTTCCACAGGTCTACACAGGCCCAAATATTTGGTGAGACTGTTTGTTTACTCTTGTCTTCTTTTTTTCAAGTCCTTCTTCCATATGTTAGAACCAGAGGAATAGTTGTAATTGTCAACATCTGAGACATTTTCTTACAAGGCTGCATTTTGGACCAGGAAAAGCTGGAGGGATAGTAGTCCTTCAGCTCCGCAATTTTCATCAGTCTCTTTCCTCAGGTATCAATGGACCAAGCAGTTAACTTGATCATAAATTTGCTAGTAACTCCCTGTGGTTCCATCAGTATAAACCTGATTCTTCTTCCAACTTTAGTCCCTTGTTTGCCTTTTAAAATCTCTCTCTCTCTCTCTCTCTCTCTCTCTCTCTCTCTCTCTCTCTCTCTCTCTCTCTCTCTCCCTCTCTCCCTCTCTTTCTGCAAGTAAGTGTGTTTGCATGTGTGTGTTAATTGTCAGTTTGCAGGCAGTCATATATCACAAAATATACATCAAGTTTAAAGCAGAACCTTGGGTACCGATTCTCCTTTTTCACCTTATTTGACACACGGGCTCTTGTTTTCATTGTTGTGCTCGTAGCAGAGAACCTGGCCTATAAATTCTGGAGCATTCTCATGAGTCCAACTCTTAGCTTTCCAGAACAGAACTGGGATGAAAAGATGTGCTACTGCATTCAGGTTTATGTGTATGTGAGTAAGGTGTTTAAACTCCAGTCTCCATACTTGCACAGCTAGTGTTTTATACACTGAGTGATCGTTTGAGGCCAAGTACAATTTCAAAGGTACTAGTTTCTGTGGGATGCATCATTGCATGGACTAAAGGCTTGGGTTGATTACAAAAGAAATCTAAAATCACCAATGTATATAGCAAAAATAATTTTGTCCTTAGATAAATCATAGAGCTCTTGGTATATGTAGTCTTCAAGATAGCAATGGTTAGTTGACCTAGTCAGAGACTTTAGTGGTTTAGTATTTATTCCACCACATCACACACACACACACACACACACACACACACACACGCACGCACGCACGCACGCACACACACACACACACACACACGCACACACACACACACACACACACACACGCACACACACACACGCACACACACACACACACGCACACGCGCACACACACACACACACACAGAGAGAGAGAGAGAGAGAGAGAGAGAGAGAGAGAGAGAGAGAGAGAGAGAGAGTTGTAGATGGATAGTATTGATGTATGGGAGCAAATCCTCCAACAGCAATATGCAACTTTCCCTGTATTTATGTCCTGTCCTTACTATTGTAGGGCTTTGTGGGTCATTCTTATACATGTTCTGAAATAAATTCCAATACAATCATTTCTATGAGTGGCTTAAAGAATTCAAATAGTCTATCCATGTTAAGAGTTATACAGATTCTCCGAGAGGATGTAGAGGTTATTTTTTTTAATATTAATCTTCACATTCCATTGTTTTTGTAAATGCAGAATGTATTATTAATGGGAAATACAATATTTGTAGCAAATGCAAAATATCTTTCTTAGTCAACTATGAAGCATTAAAACCAACATGAATATCCTGTACTCTGATCCAAAAAATAGCTATTACTTAATTTCAGTCAATTTTGAAAAAAAATAAATTAAAGTGCAAGTCTTCCAAAAAGCATTAGAGTATCTCAAAGATATTTAAGTCCAATATAATTTTTATTGAGCAGATATACTGGTGTTGGTTTGCCTAAAATGTCAAATTGCAAACATGAAGAAAAATAAGCTGCCCATAACAAATGATGGCATTACTACACAAATGAGCTTATAAAGCAAAACAAAAAATTGCTGGAAATGGGTACTGGATCTATTATTTTGCTGCTCATTCTGTCCCATATCTATGCGGCTTTTGAAGGGCATCATTTGTAATAAATACACAAAGCAAGCCTATCTAGAGGAGAGGAATGTAACTGACAGACGTTAAAGATCTTCAAGGCGTATTATTGATCAGGTGCAACTTCTGCTACTTCATTGATCATATGAGTCTGGGAAACACACCAGTGTAGCTTGTATAGCTTGATTTGACATTATGTAAGTCACACAGAGGTGAAAGCACTGTGAAATTACCAAGAAAGAACTTCATAAAAAATATAAATCATGATCATGTAGCAAGTAAGCAAAAGTTTCCAGAAAATCCATAAATAATATCAAGATGACTATGTGTTTATTGCTCCTAATGAAACACACACACACACACAGAGAGAGAGAGAGAGAGAGAGAGAGAGAGAGAGAGAGAGCGGGAGAGAGGAGAGGAGAGATGAGAGAGGAGAGAGAGAGAGAGAGAGAGAGAGAGAGAGAGAGAGAGAGAGAGAGAGAGAGAGAGAATATGGTATTGTGTCTTTTAACTTATATTTATAAAATACATTTTCCAGAAAATATGTTTGGTGAGACTGGGCAACAAGAAAGCATGTTTAATCACTTTAATAAAAGGGTTTCTTTTGCCTATGCAGATGATCACCAAATCAAATTCAATATATCTGTCAAATGAAATAACGCTATTATATTCTGAGCCAATACTTGGTTATACTTCAGACCTGAAAAATCAGGCTCTATTTTTAAACTAAAATCTGATTAAAAAATAAAACCGATAAAAAAGAAATCCACAATGTTATTAATAATAGGGTTATCTACTACTTAGACAGAGAAAATTTATTTAAAGAAATCTTTCTATGAAATCATGCATGTGAAAGATACAAAAATCAGTTTCTCTATTGATGTTGGAAGGCTCTTCAGAAATGCCTTCTGTCTACATGGTTACAGAAACACCTGAAGAGTAGTTACATGATGATCTCAAGAGAACAGTTTGAAAACCATTAGTTTATTGAAAACAAAACAATTTGAGGTAATTTGAAATAATGTTGAATCACTGACAACATTGCCAAATGCTGCCTTTGGCACAAATGAGTGCTTGGATGTTTCTGTTGATTAATTAGCTACATGGTTCTATGAAAATAAGTAATGCAAATTTTACTTTATTTTCCAAAAACTTGCTATTATTATTAACTTAGCAAAATCAAATATTCTTTACTGATACCACCGTTTCCCACACTATAGTTGGATGTTTTGTATAGTTCATATTAGTCTTATTTATGGCCAGCTTTCATTCATTTTAATAATTTTTCAAATGAAAGTACTCTATTTTATAAATATATACTATTCTCATTTTACGCATGAACAAAAATATTGAAGTATATATTGAGCAGTACAATAGGACAAAAGTGTATAATGAGCAGTATTTTATAAACATCTTTATACCATAGTTATTTAAACTGGGAAACATTTCTAGAACTCTCTTTATGCAGCAAAATTAGGACTGTGTCTATGAGATAAACTCGATGCTATCTGATTTTCATGTTGAAATGACGTTTCCAATGTAAATTAAAATCTCTTTATTAGAGAATCTGTAGCTACCCACAAAATATTGGGAAATAAAAACCAGAGAATTCCTGATGACCACAGAGTGAGCTTTTCTTCAGATACCAGAGCTGCCTCTGATTTCACACTTTCCAATGAGCCTTTGTAACACCTATTGCCCCAAATTCTGCAGAAGTAGAAAGAAGCAAGAAAATCAGTAAGTGTTATCATGCAATTTCCCTTATTTTTCTGTATCCATCATAGCTTATTGGAAACTCTTAATTGATGAATGAGGACTTTATCAAGCCTGGCAGGAGTCATAATGTCTCTGATTTTCCCTGAAATGTATCTGTCATGCAACTCAAAATTGAATAGCCAGTTTGGACCTTAACCAGAGACATGGCACTGACTTAAGATACTCTGAAGGGAATGAATGATTAATGCAGTTTATAGACAGGATAGTGTTTCTTCTGTCTCATGTGCCTTTTGTATGTAATCTCCAATGGTTCAAGTTCAGATGGATCTAATGAAAAAGGACTAGATGTTTTCCACCTTCCCTTCAGATCTGGCTGTACGATTTATCCACTGACAAAATGTGCTAATGAAATGTCACCTTGGACAGCTTGCTAAAGGATTGATGGGCTGAAAGTTTTGCACTTTATTTAACTTTTGCAGGAAAAATGAATAAGTCCTCCAAACTCTGTATGATATAGAGATCTATTACAGTTTTTTAACTCAAGAAGTAGTTTTGCCATTGATGGGATAAGGAACAGGAAGATGGCTGATGGGGCAGTGTTTGTAAATAAGCAAATTCAAAGTGTTTGTGTTTTTTATTATGATCCATTTCTGAATTATTGCCAAGTTGAATGATTTTATGAAGACATTTTCCTTTATATAGTGGATTATTATCATTCTATTAGACTACCAATGAATACCATACCATGGGCCTTCATAACTCATCACTGTATCCTGTATTCTTTGTCTCACTGACAGCATCTGATTGACTCAGTTGGTAAAGCATTAGATTTGTATTGCCCCCTACTCACAAAAGTTCATGTTTTATAATAGGTAGCTACTGGAAATCATTATAGGAAGTGAAGATTGTAGACAAAATATTAAGATGTCAGAGAACATAAAATGATACATATTCAGAAACTCTCTTGACAATGTGTGAGGGAATAAAACAGAAGGTAAACACTAGGTTACAAACTCAAAGATGAAGTTGTAAGTTTCACAAAACCAAATGTTAAGATGGAAATAATGGCATTACTATGCTTTGTACAAATACATGTTCATCAAAATAAATAAATATGTGTTGTGTGTTCACCCAGTCTGTCTCTCTTTGTCTCTCTCTCTCTCTCACACACATACACACTGTAAAATGATGTCAACACAGATCATTTATGAATAAATATCTTATTTTATACAGAATAATGGATGAAGAAAAGAGAATTCTTTATTCCTCATTCTGATGAGAAAAGCTTATAGACTCTGTCATGGTTAGAAAATAATCCCTAACTTAGATTTCAGATTCCATTATAGTGAAAATTTGAATAGTGTCATTACAGTAACAGCATTTGAAATACTAAGTAATGCTGCACATCTCAGAGGCATATAGAGTAGAAAATATTTTCATGGTTCAGTAAAAAGAGAAGACTATCAAGAGGAACTGTGGCTTAAACTGTGTATCTGATGGTGCCCACTTGACGACTATCAAACACAGAAGGAGTAACACATAGAATGACAGTCAGAAGCTAGGACAGAGAGGAGAAAGAGGGCAACTTGTACCAACTAAATTCCAAAGCATTTCTATATACTTTTATACCTAGCCCAGTGCTCATAGGTGAAGATCATCCCGGTGAGGGAGAGACTGATAGAAAATACTGAGAGTCTGGGTCTGAAAATCACTTTGGGAGTACAAAAACAGTTCTAGCTCAGTGTCTTCAGAAACAAATTGAGAAATAACTCTGTTGAGAATCAATTCTATTACTAACTTGACATTAGCACGTCATTTCAGGGCATTTCTCCTTTTGTCAGCCCATGGGCAAGATAAAGCAGCCCCTATACGTCCTGTGTTCCACCTCAGTGAGGTTTAGAAAGATTCTAGGCCTGAGCTTCAACTGGTAAATGACGAGTGCTTCATAGCCCCTAGTACTGGAGCTGCCTTCCTTAGTGGGAAGCACACACAGACAGAGAAGGCAAAGAGTGATCAAACGGCTAGAATTTAGTGAGCAATTACATGACAGCAAGAAAGTAGTGTATGCTTCTGGGTTAACTCACTCATTATGATAATTTCTAGCTTAATCCATTTATCCACAAATTTCGGGAATTCCTTGTTTTTAATAGCTGAATAGTATTCCATAGTGTATATGTACCACAGTTTCTTTATCCATTCTTCTACTGAGGGAGGGACACTTAGGCTGTTTCCATGATCTGGCTATTATGAATAAGGCTGCTATGAACATGGTTGAGCAAATTTTCTTGTTGTGTGCGAGAGCATCTTCTGGGTATATTCCAGGGAACAGTCATAGAGGAGGGGAATAAGGGGAAAAGGGGAGGGAGGGGAGAATGGGAGGACACAAGGGATGGGATAACCATTGAGATGTAACAAGGATAAATTAATAATAAAAAATTAAAAAAAAAAGAAAGGAGTGTGTGTAAAATATCAGCTGCCTTACAGAGAGAGATTTACCTTTCAAATTTATTCTTTGAATATCCAATCTACAGTTATCTAATATTTGTCTCTAATAACTGACTGTTTGTTCCCATATCTGTCCAGTATATGCATGCATTGTTATGCAAATGACCACCAAAAAGGGGCAAACTTTACTTGAAGATAAGTTTTCTAATCTTGACATAATTCAGTAATAGTTACACCTACAGTATAGAATTCAATAGTTTAAAATATTTCAAATACAAACAGTCAAAAGACTATATATATATATATAAAATTTCTGATTGTTTCATGGTTCTTCTTTATGTAGGTAGTTTATTGTACATATGTGTAATAATATAAATGTATACATAGGAAATATCAAATAAAAAATTTCTGAAAAATATTTTAAAAGATTTAATTTGCCCTTTTAATAATTTTAAGTCACAAGTCACATTTTTAACCTTTTTTCTTTATGAGGCAAAATAAATGTTGGGATATCAATTTTGAATAGAGATTCAAAAACTTACCACTTATACCCAGTTCACAAGTATACCACTAAGCATAATAGGCAACATGAGAGTCAGAGATAGAATTTCCTATTTGAAGAAAATATAGGAACTAATGTCTACAAATATGTACATTTAGAAAAAAGATCAATATATTTTACATACCAATCAAGCTCTAAATACTAAATTATTCATACAATTCCTACTATGTGTATTAAAGCTCTAAAAAACCAACAGCTCAGATTTATGAAACATAAGCATTTGTAAAAATGAAGCACCTACCAATTGTTCAAACTATAATTATTCTTAGTGTTTGAGACAATAATAATTGTTAAACCCAATTTTCTCAACGGCATCTACTATCTTTCATGTATAAGGCATTTCTCATAGCTTTAACAAACTAATTTAAGTTATAGTGTCCCATATTATTTGTTTCATATTGTGGTGATTTTCTGTTTTCCTTTGCAATATGCACTTAAAAATATTTCTTTCCTTTGGAAATGATATTATGTCTATTATCCTGTCTACATTTCTTTTCTACCTCCTGCTCTTCTTTCTCTTCTTGTGTGATTCCCTTCCTTCCTTCCTTCCTTCCTTCCTTCCTTCCTTCCTTCCTTCCTTCCTTCCTTCCTTCCTTCCTCCTCATCTTCCTCCTCCTTCTCCTTCTCTTCTTCTTCTTCTTCTTCTTCTTCTTCTTCTTCTTCTTCTTCTTCCTCCTCCTCCTCCTCCTCCTCCTCCTCCTCCTCCTCCTCCTCCTCCTCTTCTTCATCTATGTCATCATTTCACCATTTGAAAGATGGTCTCCAGTAGATACCTAATGAAGTCCTAAATAGACTCTCAACATTGGTCCTCCTGTCTCTGCCTCCAGGAATAATGGCATGTTCCACAAAATTTTAACATACACCTGTTAAATTATGCTTGCTCCTCTCTTTACTCTCTGGGCATTCCTATATTAAAATACATGTTATAAGTTATCGGGCTTGTCTTTAGAAATTATGAAACAAATCTACAAAACAAAACAAAATACCAATTACCATACACTCAATGTTCAGTTGATACCATAAAGTTGAAATTATGTTTTTATTTTATTTTATTTTTTATTAATTTATTCTTGTTACATCTCAATGGTTATCCCATCCCTTGTACCCTCCCATTCTTCCCTCCCTCCCATTTTTCCCTTACTCCCCTCCCCTATGACTATTCCTGAGGGGGATTACCTCCCCCTGTATATGCTCATAGGGTATCAAATCTCTTCTTGGTAACCTTCTGTCCTTCCTCTGAGTGCCATCAGGGCTCCCCCTCCAGGGGACATGGTCAAACATGAGGCACCAGAGTTTGTGTGAAAGTCAGACCCCACTCTCCACTCAACTGTGGAGAATGTTCTGACCATTTGCTAGACCTGGATAGGGGTTTAAAGCCTGTATTGTCCTTGGCTGGTGCCTTAGTTTGAGCGGGACCCCTGGGCCCGAATCTGCCTATCTATTTCACTCCTTGGAATATACCCAGAAGATGCTCCAGCACACAACAAGAAAATTTGCTCAACCATGTTCATAGCAGCCTTATTCATAATAGCCAGATCATGGAAACAGCCTAAGTGTTCCTCAGTAGAAGAATGGATAAAGAAAATGTGGTACATATACACTATGGAATACTACTCAGCTATTAAAAACAAGGAATTCCCAAAATTTGTGGATAAATGCATTGAGCTAGAAATGATCATAATGAGTGAGTTAACCCAGAAGCAGAAAGACTGAAATGGTATATACTCACTTATATCTGCATATTAGCCCAAGGGCATGTCCCACGAAAGCCTTCACTTACCAGGAAACTGGGACAGAGGGGAGGACATCCTATTGGGACTCTAGATGAGAGAAGGATGGGAGAATAGCAAAGTAGAAGGATACAGAGGGTCCTAGAAACCTACAAGTAGAAATTACGTTTTTAAAAGAGTGTTTTGTCATGTTTGGTTGTTGTCTTGGAGGCCTGCTTTTTTCTGAAGGGAAATGGAGGGGGAGTAGATTGGGAAGGTAGCAGGAGGAGTAGAAAGAAGAGAAAAATGCTCCAGATGCATTGTATGAAACAAAAACCTATTTTCAATTAAAATAAATGTTTCTTTATACACTTCTAAACTTCCTATTACTAGAAATGCACAAGTTAATAGTTTTTGGTCATCTGTTGAAGAAATTTTGGAGGATATTTCTTCTTTAAATTTTTTTCGTTTATTATAACTTATTCACATTACATTGTGATTGTTAACCCCTTGCTTACTCATATCTTCCCATTCCCTCAATTTCCCTTCTGCCCTACTCCCATCTCTACACCTCTGATAGGGCCCTCTTCTTCCACTATCTGGCCACAGCCTAAGGTCTCATCAGGATAGCCTGCATCACCTTCCTCTGTATGCCAAAAAGGCTGCTCTGCCAAGAGGCAGTGATCAAATCATGGTCACCAGAGAACATATCAGAGGTTCAGAGGTAGTCCCACCCTCCGAATCAATGTGGAAAATTAAATGTCCATTGGCTCCCTCTCAACAGTGGGGCTAGGTTCTCTGCATGCATTGTCCTTGGTTGGTGCATCTGTTTGTGCAGGCCGTGCTGTGTCCATATCTCCTGGCTTTGATGGTCTCCCTATAGAGCTCCTGACCACTCCTGGACCTTCCATCCCCCTATTCTTCCATCCAACTCTCAGCACTCTACTCAAATTTCTGCTTAGAATATCAAGCAGGTTCTCTCAGACGACATCCAAGTTGGGATAATATCCATATATAAATGAGTATATGCTATGCATATCTTTCTGGTTCTGGGTTATCTCACCCAGGATGATCTTTTCCAGTTCCTTTCATTTGCAGGCAAATTTCAACATTTTCTTGTTTTTAATACCTGAGTAGTACCATTCAGAGGGGGTGGGTAGAGATAGACCCAGGCTAGAGTTGCTCAAAGGAGGACAGCCAATGTGGATTGTGTCCCATGCAGGCCTCTGCTCAGCCTGTTTGCTTTGTGTCTTAGCTGTGTTAGAGCCATATGCTTCAGGCGGGTGTGCAGAGACAGAACTGGGCCTGACGTTGCTCATAGGACCAGGATGGCAGGCCTTCTTGAGATGGCAGGATTCCTCTCCTCCACTCTGTGACCCTGCTGGTCTAGGATGGCAAGCAACTGGGAGACTGAGAGAGATCAGAACCCAGAGGTGCTCGTGTGCCCTACCTCAGGACACAGCCAATGTTGATTGTGTCTGGTGCTGGAAACACAGCTCTGACTGTCTGCTCCCTGTCCTGGATCCTTCAAGAAATACAAGGGAAGTGAGATCCAGCTTTACAGATGTCCCACAGTCCTGAATATGCCAGCTAATGTGGCCTGCCTCCCAGGATTTTCTCTGGGTTAGCTGGGTGGGCAAGTGTCTGATCCACCCATGCTCCGCACCGTATGGAGCCCTCTCACCTGGGAATCAGCACACTGGTGTTTTCTAGATCTCAGTTTGGTCTTTAGGTCTCTGTGAAGCCCTGGTTGTCCTATTAATCAGAAGCAGTGTGTGATTTGTGCCACCATCTTGGATGTACTACCAACATTATATTATTTTTTTTTTTTTATCATCTACTTCTGACTTCAGTACAAAGACCTTTGGGGAAAACTATCTCCAATTTCTTGAATCGAGCATTCATAGGTATTTAAATGCTTTTATTAGTGTAACATTATCTACTGGACCAGTGCATACTCTTAAGTGACCTGTAAATCATGCTAGATCTGGTTTGTGATTTGCATAGAGGAAATAATGCATCAACATGGCTTCTGTGGAAGGAATTATATCCCAAGACCTCCTAGGTCTATGTGATCTGGCTGAAATGCAGACATGCCCTAGAGTATAGTATCATCTGGCTGGAATACAGACACACCCATAGTTCACAACTTTAATCCAAAATAATGAAAGTAAGGTTCATTTATAGAAGGAAACAAGCTTGTTTGAAAGTGAAATTTAATTGAGGGGCAGACAAAATGATGAATCAGAGAAAGATTTGTCAGAACAGGGTACACCCAACTCTCACAAGAACAGCACAGGAAGAAAGGATATTTAAGATCAGTGCAGGGACAGAAAAGAGATAAGAGGAGTGCTGTGTGCCAGTTTTACTGGAAACATTTTATAGAGACAGGTTGCATAAGGGGAAAGCTATACACAGGTGAAGGGAGAACAAGCCAGAAAATAAGAAGGAGTCAAAAGATAAGAACAGATTGCTACAGTTAGTTTCAGGATAGGCAGAAAAATTTAGTCAGAATCCAAGAAAAACCAGACTGAATCAAGTCAACTTTGAGAGTAATTTGGGCCAGCCAGCCTGAGTTCAGAAAGAACTAGAAAGGGTGAGCTTATTCAGCAGTACGCCACAACTATGACAATATCTTCAGGCAAATAAAAGTTACATTTAGAACTCTAGGTTCAAATGTATTGCCAGAAAACTCAAAGGAACACTTGTGGTTCATGCTCATCTTACTGAGTAAGGCTCCTCCTTTTGCTTTCATATCTGAGGAAGGTTTTTTTTAAATACATATTTTTTATTAATTTATTCATATTACATCTCGATTGTTAGCCTTTCACCTGTTTCCTCCCATTCTTCCCTCCCTCCCATTTCTCCCCTTCTTCCCTCCCCTATGTCTGTGACTGAGGGAGACCTCCTCCCCCTATATATACTCTCAGAATATCAAGTCTCTTCTTGGTAACTAGCTATCCTTCCTCTGAGTGCCACCAGGTCTCCCCATCCGGGGGACATGGTCAGAAAAGGGGCACCAGAGTTCGTGTAAGAGTCAGATCTCACTCTCCACTCAACGGTGGAGAATATCATGTTCATCGGCTAGGTCTTGGTAGGGGTTCGAAGCTTACTGCCTATGTTCTCCTTGGCTGGTGCTTTAGTTTAAGGAGGACCCCAGGATCCACATCTGCTTGTCATAAAGTTCTTCTTGTAGGTTTCCAGGACCCTGTGGGTCCTACTATTTCCTCTTTCTTCCATGCTACTCTTGCCTAAAGTCTCAATCGGATATCCTCTCCTCTGACCCACTTTCTTGGTAAGTAAAGATTTTCATGGTACGTATCCCTTGGACTAGTGTTTTGATATAAGTGAGTATATACTGTTTGTCTCTTTTTGCTTCTGGGTGAACTCACTCATTATGATAATTTCTAGGTCAATCCATTTGTCCACAAATTTCGGGAATTCCTCGTTTTTAATAGCTGAGTAGTATTCCATCGTGTAAATATACCAGTTTCTTAGTCCATTCTTCTACTGAGGGACACTTAGGCTGTTTCCATATTCTGGCTATTATGTATAGAGCAGCTTTGAACATGGTTGAGCATATGTCCCTGTTATGTGGTAGGGCATTTTCTGGGTATATTCCAAGGAGTGGGATGGCTGGGTCTTGAGGAAGCCCTATTCCCATTTTTCTGAGAAAGCGCCAGATAGCTTTCCAAAGTGGTTGTACTAGTTTGCATTCTCACCAGCAATGAAGGAGTGTTCCTCTCTCTCCACATCCTCGCCAACATGTGGTGTCATTTGAGTTGTTGGCCTTAGCCATTCTGATGGGTGTAAGATGGAATCTCAGTGTCGTTTTGATTTGCATTTCTCTGATGACTAACGAGGATGAGCATTTCTTTAAGTGTTTCTCGGCCATTTGATATTCCTCTGTTGAGAATTCTCTGTTAAGTTCCAAGCCCCATTTCACAATTAGGTTGTTTGGTTTTGTGGTGTTTAATTTCTTGAGTTCTTTATATATTATGGATATTAAACCTTTGTCAGATGAAGGGTTGGTGAAGATCTTTTCCCATTCTGTAGGCTGTCGTTTTGTTCTCTTGACAGTGTCTCCTGCCTTACAGAAGCTTCTCAGCCTCATGAGGTCCCATTTATTAATTGTTGACATTAAGGCCTGGGCTGTTGGTGTACTGTTCAGGAAGTTGTTTCCTGTTCCTATGTGTCCCAGGCTCTTCTTCACTTTTTCCTCTAACTGAATTAATGTCTCTGGTTTTAAGTTGAGGTCTTTAATCCACTTGGACTTGAGTTTTGTGCATGGTGATAAATAAGGGTCTAATTGCATTTTTCTACATGTAGACATCCAGTTAGACCAGCATCATTTGTTGAAGATGCTATCCTTTTCTGAGGAAAATTTTGAAGGAGTGGATGGGACCATTTTTAAAAATTTATTGTGATTTATTCAGATTAGGTCCCCACTGTTATCTCATTGCTGTATCTTTCCGTTTTCACCCTCCCTTCTTCTCCAACCCAGTCCCCCTACTCTAGACCTCTGACAGATGGGGTTTTATCTAATGTGTTCACTGATTAAAAAGAAAAAGAGCGGAATTGTTCCAGCATAAGAAGAAGAAAACAACCCGGAGATTCCATCTTACACCTATCAGAATGGCAAAGAACAAGTTACAGCACATGCTAGGGAGGAAGAGGAGAAAGAGGAATGCTCCTCCATTGCTGGTTGGAGTGCAAACTTGTACAACCACTTTGGAAATCACAAATTGAATAGTTCTGTCTCACCTAAGGAAATAGAGGCAGTCATTAAAGAGTCTCCCAACAACAACAGCAGCAAAAAAAGACCAAAACCAGATGGATTCAGCCCAGAATTCCACCATACCTTGAGAGAAAAGCTAATACCAATTATCTTCAAATTATTTCATAAAATGGAAACAGAAAGAACATTGCCAAAGTCATTCTATGAGGCCAGAGTCACCTTGATACCTAAAACACAAAAAGACTCAACAAGGAAATAGAATTTCAGACCAGTTTCTCTTATGAACATTGATGTAATAATAATAAAAAAAAAGTCACAAACCAAATTCAATAACACATCAAAACTATCATTCACCATGACCCTTCATCCCAGACATGCGGGGGCAGTTCAATATCCTGAAATCCATCAATGTAATTCATCATATAAACAAACTGGAAGAAAAACATATGATCATCTCCTTTGATGCATAAAAAGCATTTCACAAAATCCAGCACCCATTCCTGTTAAAAGTCCTGGAGAGAGCAGGAATACAAGGCACATATCTAAACATTATAAAGGCAATATACAACTAGCCTACAGCCAACGTCAAACTAATGGAGAGAAACTTAAAACCATGCAAAATAGGGACCAAGCAAGGCTGTCTACTCTCTCTATATCTCTTCAGTATAGCACTCAATATCCTAGCTAGAGCAAAAAGACAACTAAAGGGGATTAATGGGCTAGAAATTGGAGAGAAAGAAGTCAAACTATCACTGTTCACAGAAGATATGATAGTATATATAAGTGACTCCAAAAATTCTATCAAAGAATTCCACAGCTGATAAACACCTTCAGCAAAGTGGTTGGATACAAATTCAACTCAAAATAATCTGTAGCTACCCTGTACACAAGTGACTAATAGGCTGAGAAATAAGTTAGGAAAACTACACCCTTCACAATAGCCACAAATGATATAAAGTATCTTGGTGTAACTCTAACAAAGCAAGTAAAAGATTTGTGTGGAAAAAAACTCCAAATCTCTGAAGAAAGAATTTGAAGAAGATTTCAGAGTTTGGAAAGACCTCCCATGCTCGTGTATTAGGAGAATCAACATATTAAAAATGACCATCTTACCAAAAGTAATCTACAGATTCAATGCAATTCCCATCAGAATACCCACACAATTTTTTTTTTTTATCAACTTTGAAAGAACAATTCTTTACCAACCTTGAAAGATCGGTTCTCAACTTCATATGGAGAAACAAAAACCCAGTGTAGCATAAACAATCCTGGAAAATAAAAGACGCTCTGGAAGAATCTCCATCCCGGATCTCATGATGTACTTTAGAGCAACAATAATAAAAACAGCATGGTACCAGCATAGAAATAGGCTGATTGATCAATGAAGTCAAACAGAAGACCTATGGACACTTAATTTTTGACAAAGTAGACAGAGCCATACAATGGAAAAAAGATAGCACTCTCAACAAATGTTGCTGGTCTAACTGCATGGCTACATGCAGAAAAATGAAAATAGATCCAGATCTATCACCCTGCACAAAACTGAAGTCCAAATGCATTCAAGACCTCAATGCATAAAACCAGACACACTAAATCTGTTAGAAGAAAAAGTGGGGAAGAGCCTTGAGTTCATTGCCACAGGAGACAATGTTCTGAACAGAACACCAACAGCTCAGGCCCTAAGATCAACCATTAATAAATAGGACCCTATAAAACTGAAAAGCTTCAATAAGGCAAAGGACACTGTCAACAGAACAAAATGACAACCTGCAGACTGGGGCAAGATCTTCACCAACCCTACATTTGATAAAGGACTAATATCCAACATATATAAAGAACTCAAGAAATTAAACACCACCAAACCAAATAATCCAATTAAAAATGGGGCATAAAATTAAACAGAGAATTCACAACAGAGGAATATTGAGTGTGGAGAATGACTTAAAGAAATGTTTAACATCCATAGTCATTAGAGAAATGCAACTCAAAACGACTCCAGGATTCCATCTTACAACAATCTGAATGGAAAGATCAAAATTTCAGGTGGCAGTACATGCTGGCAAGGATGTGGAGAAAGGGGAACACTCCTCCATTTCTTTTTGGAGTGCAAACATTTGCAACCACTTTGGAAATCAATCTAGTGCTTTCTTAGGAAATTGGGAATAATTCTACCTCAGGACCCACTCCTTGGAATATATCCTAGAGCTTCTACAATATACAATAAGGATATATGCTCAACTATATTCATAGCAGCTTTACTGATAATAGCCAGAATTTGGAACAAGCTGGATGTCCCTCATCCAAAGAATGGATAAAGAAACTGTGGTGCATTTACGCAAGGGAATATTATTGAGCTATTAAAAGCAAGGAAATCTTGAAATTTGCAGGAAAATGGATGGAGCTAGAAAGGATCATTCTGAGTGAGGTTAGCAAGACCCAGAAAGACATGGATAACATATACTCACTCATAAGCAGATATTAGCCACATAATACAGGGTAACCACACTACAACCAAGAACCATGTGTGATGTGGACCTAGACCTTCTGCTCAGGTGTAGTAGCACAGTCTCCTTGTAGGTGCCACATATGGAGAGTAGGGACTACTTTGGACATGCACTCTGGCATGTCCCCCTGGCAGGACGTCCTTGACAGGCTACAGAAGAAGAGGTTACATGTAGCAGTGATGAGGCTTGCTAGACTGAGGTCAGATGTTAGGGAAGGAGGACTCCTCTTTCTGAGGACTAAGGGAGGGAGAGGAGATCAGGAGGGGATGAGGGAGGCAGATACAGTAGGGATGTGAAGCATTTAAACTGCAGGACAAGCAGGTAACTTCATTGCTAATCCCACTATGGCAATAGCTCTGAGACTGGCTAAGCCATGAATGTCTAGGCATAAAGAATGCTTCTTGTTGGCTACAGAACCCCTTTGAATTATATTAGACACCATTCTTCATATGGCATGAGTGACGATTTACAGATGGCCTTTTTTTTTTCCTGCTAATACAAAGTGCAGAAAACCAGACTAAATTGTTCTGTGCATCATGCATACCTTATACACTTATAATTTTAGCACTGTATAATACTGGTGAGAAATTGTATGCTTTCAAAGCAGACACTGAGATTGGATCAAGCTTGACAGGATGCATTTCTCTCAACATGTTGGACACTGAAATCCTGCATTTTTTATGTTCCAGCACCAAGTGCGTCAATCCTCATCAGAAAAAGACAGCTCCCAGGACACTTTCAAAGAAAGCTTCTAATCCCAATTGGTCCAGCATTTCAGACTGTTCCTCACAGGATTCTAATTAAGACTGAAATTTTTCTACATTTAGAAACTGGAACACAAACACTATTCCTACATTGTTTAACTATTTCCCCAATTTTATTAGGGGCCTTAAAAAGGTACTACTTGTCCCAAATCAGCCAGGCAAAACCTTAAGAGAAAGATGCCCCATTTCCTTTAAGGGGATGGGGTAGGTTTTTGCTTGCTTTCTTGGTCTATAGAGGGTTATTATCAATAGGAGTTGGCTACAAGTTATTATTGGTCTTATTTAGAGAGAAAACAAGGTTAGACTCAGAGATGTCTCTCTTTTCCTTTATCTTACATTCATAGGTTTGGAGATAGGGGTTGAAAAGAAAGAAGGGGTAATATAGAAATATATAGGAAAGATAGAACAAAAAGCAGATGAATGAATCTACCTCTCAACTTAATGCTTCAATTGTCACTCAAAAGGTTATTTTTAATTCACTGGTAAAGAATTTTGTATATAGATACAAAATAAGTGTAATTTTAGATACAGTGGTATAGAATTAAAATCGAAGATTATTCTTCACACATTACATATGCACACATATATAATATTATGTATGATTATAATATATTATATATATAATCTACTCTAATATGAGGTATTGTACTCATATAACTCAATTACAATACAAAGTTTGTGTCCAATATGTTAAAAATGCCATTGAAGCCTATTTAGGATAAATAAGTTACACAAGGTAATTGTTAGTTGATCAAGTCATGATCATATCAATTACTGGTGTATTTTTATCAGAAGAATATACATCTTAGGTGCAACAGATAGATATGACTCTATAGAAAGATAATGTAAAATAGTTAGCTAAGGTCTTCAAAGACCTCATAGAGATACAAAATATGGCATTTAAAAATATTTTTATTATTTTAAAGATTCACTGACAACAAGACAACTTAACTCTTGGCACCACCCAGCCTACTTCAAAAGGAATGATGAGCATCAAAGAATCTCCTTATGGAAAAGGCTTCCAATATGGCAAACAAGCTCTTGGCAAAATGTCCTCATTTCTCCCACAAACAGAATTCTGCCAAAAAAAGGTCAGACTTGATGCAGGCAGAGTCAAAGGCCAAACTCTGCCAAGACATGGTACGCGAGTCCTCAATAGTTCCTGCCTCACAAATATGTCTGTCAGATATATTGGGCCAGAAGGCTGGAGAAGATTCTCCAACATGATAGAGAGTTTTGGGTGAGTATTCAGTTAGCAAACTATATCTGTCATCTTCTCATTTGGAAAGCTGCTAAACTGCATTCCTGGCCTACTCACGTAGTAAAGTTCATTCCTTCTCAAGTCTCTGATGGGGTTGAAGACCAGGTAGTTTAGTCTTACAATGAAGCTTAGTGTTTTGGGGTTAAGATGTTTTCAGGTCTAGATAGATGTTTTAAGCTGATAATGACAAGAAGTCTTGGAGATTGATCTACGTTCAGAAATTTAGACACACCAAGATAGGAAAGAGATTTTCTTCAGGGCTATGAAATACATATAGCTAGTTCCCTAAGAATATAACATTTATATAATTCCTAATTGTGCCATGGTTCTTCTTGCTATAGGTAATTTATTGTATATATGTGTAATAATATAAATGTATATGTAAAAAATTAAAACAATATTTAATTAAAAATTAAGAAATATTCAAAGATCTTATAAAAATACCAGAAATCCCAGGGAAGGTCATTCCTGAAATCTCTGTAGAAAAAAGCAGTACAATGACTTCATAAATTATTTAACAAAGAAATGGGTGTCATGTAATGAAAATTTCAGATTTTATGACATGTTTTAGACAAAAAGGTCATAAATGATTAACTTCATTCAGCTTTATTTTTATCCTATATATTTTAGTGAAAACTCAAAAACAATTTCATTGGAATGTAATGAAAACTTCCTCATAATATTCTGATTCCTAAACTTCTCTGAAGTATGACAAATGGCCGGTTTTAGAAACTTGTTTGGATTGTAGGATGGGTAATGATGCAGTAGTAAGCTGCCCAGAGAATTCAATCCAGTCATTAAAATATTCAAATATATACAGCAAAACCAAGGAAGAATATATTCCTTTCACTACAATGCTCAGAAGGGTGGGACCAAGGTGTAGCCACTGGTCACAACAGGAGAAATGAAGCCCGGAATATGCCCGGAATATGCAAGCCAGTTTAATCTTTGGAATTCTACATAATAGTCACTAAAACTGTCCTTAAAATGTCACGTCCTGCACTTTAATCTTTCATTGTTCATTTTCTGCCCCCTTTAAAACTTTGATTCACTAAATTTTAAGCCAATGATGAAAATATTTCTATAGTCCATCAAGACAAATTGTAAGCAGGGCTGAAAGGGCATTTTGTGTGGTGATAATTTAATGAAGAGTTGTTCAGAACTAGAATAAAAAGGAAAATCTCAAGACTACACTAAAGGGATAGGCATACACTGAGTTATAACTTTACTAGGAAATAAGGGTTTCCATTTTACATTATTAATATCCTTGATAAAAGAATTTAAAAAACAGACAGTAGGAGGGAAATAGGGAGGACAGAAAAATCATACCTACTCTACCTAGAGTCAAATAAAGCAAGCATGTTCAGCAATGTAGTAGGCAAGCTGAGGGAGATAGGTTTTAGAGAAACAGTGAGAAAGCTCAGTGTGTCGAGAATGCATGCTTACATCAGGATATATAAGAAAGAATTGGTGAACAGGGTGGAGAACTGGACTCAGCTAAACAGACCAGTAAGAAAAGGGGATTGCTGCTATTACTGAAGAGCTGAGTTCTATGCCAGGCAAATAGAGGGTGGAAAGAGAAAATTGATTCTGGCAATTGTCCTCTAGCATGTATCTGTGCATGTCAGTATGAATACATGAACACACACACACACACACACACACACAAATAAATAGTTTTTGAGAAGAAAGAGGCAAAGTTACACTGACTTGAGTTTTAATGTTATAACTCTAAAAACAAACAGGATGCTTAGTGGTACTACATGGCAGAGATTGGCAAGTAGCCTCAGAGGAGGGGCTGCTGGGAAAGCAAGTACATTATCCTATAAAGGGCTAATTATTCCTGCCCTTTCCTTGGCTTGCCTTGTGGTGAATCAAATTTACTGGGAAATAGAATCCTGGCCTGGTGAATGATAGCCCAGCTGGATTAATGCTTTAGGAAAGAGACAACAATAAGCAATGCTTTACTCCTTTGAGGGGAGCTCAATGTTCTATATCCAAACAATGTCAGAGATAGAACCCAGATTTCACCCCCTCCCACCTCCAGGAGGAAGTAGCTTTCCATTAATGGATCTCAACCAAGTCTAGACATCTTATAGGATTAGCAGGGAGCCAGGAAGTGGGGCTAAAGCAGTTCATGAGGGCACAGTTCAACGTCACTGGCCATCAGTGTTAATAATTCCTCTAACGGTAGAAGGGTAATGTAACATGAGGACTGGGAAAACTGAACCAAAATGCCTCAACTTCATTATTCAAAAAATTGATTCTAAGAATACACAAAGTATTTTTTCTTTAGTACTTAGTATCGTTATGATTTGTTTAAATATTCATTTTTATTAATTATCTATGAACTTTATAAAAATGTAGTTTGGTCCTATTCAAGCCCAACATCCCTTAACTTTTGCCATGCCCACCCCACTTTCCTAGCTCCTCTGCCCACTGCCACCTTGTGCATATTTCTGGTGTAGGGCCAAGCATTGTGGTCAGAAAGAAAGTACGCTGTTTTATAAATTTATCGTATTCATTGAGACCTTTGTGTGTGTGTGTGTTCTAATATGAGGGTAACATGGAATTACTGAGAAGAAAGTTAATTCTTTAATATTTCAATGGATTGTTATGAGGAGCTCTGCTAGGTCCAGCTGATCTATGATTTCGTTTTAGTTCAATATTTCTTTGTTCTTTTTTGTCCATATTATATGTTTTGGGTGAGGGTACAGTATTGAACTCATCTACTATAACTGTGTTGAGGTTACTCTGGGGTTTATGTCTACTGGTATATCTTTTATGAAATTGGCTGCTTCTTTGCTTATATATGAATGTTTAGACTGTGCTGGCAGTGTTCCCCTATTGAATGTGAACGGAACCTACTCTGAATAGTTTTGGTTTGAAACACATTTTATTGGGTGATAGATTACCTATGTCTGTTTGCTTCTTGGTTCCATTTCTATAGAATACTTTTAAGATACTATTTTTAAGACATTTAATTATGGGGTGGTTCTAAGTCAAAGTACTATTAAAGACCAGTCATCGAAGAATTCAGATAATTGAAATTATTACTAAAAGTATACTTATTATTATTATTATTATATTTTGTTTTAATTTTGTGCTGTTTTCAGAGACACCATTTGGCCATTTAATGTCTTTCACATTTTTTATTTTAAAATTGTTGACTGTTTTGTTTAATCCTTATGACATCTTGGGTATATTTACTGTTGGCTTGTTTTTAATTATTTTATTTTTGTACATATACATGTATACCATTAAACATATATACAATAGATTGCCTATGGCAAGAAGAACCATGACACAATCAGGAATTATTAAATGTTAGTGTTTTGGCTATTTGTATTTGACAGCTTTGAAGAAAACATCTTTCCTATCCTGGTGCATCTAAATTTCTGAATGTAAATCAATCTCCATCACATATTGTCATTATCAACTTAGAACACCTATCTAGACCTAAAAATATCTTAAGCCCTAAACAATTAAGCCTCATTGTAAAACTAAGCTACCTAGTCTTCAACTCCCTCAGAGACTTGAGGAGTAAACTTGATTATTTGGGTATGCCAGGAGTACAGGTTAGTGGCTTTCCAAATGAAAAAAAAATGACAGAGATGGTTTTCTACCTGAATATTCACCCAAACTCTATGACATTGGAGCACCTTCTTCAGCCTTCTGATCCAATATATCTGACACACATATTTGTGAGACAGGAACTATTAAGGACTTGTTTACCCTGTATTGGCAGAGTTTGGCCTTTGATTTGGCCTGCATCCAAGCTTGCCCTTCTTTTAGGCAGAATTCTGTCTGTGGTAGAAATGAGCATCTTTTTCCCAGTGGCCAGTTTGCCACATTTGAAGCCATCTCCATAAGGAGGTTCTTTGATGCTCTTCATCTTTGAGGTAGGATGGGTGTTACCAGGCGTTAACTTGTCTCATTGTCAATGAAACTTTAAGGTAATAAAAAACATTTTTAAATGCCATATTCTGCATGTCTCTGGGGTTTTTTTTTTGAAGACTTTATCTTTCTATAGAGTTATATCTATCTGTTGTACCTATCTGCTGTATTCTTGTGATAAAAGTAGACTAGCAATTGACATGACCATGATTTAATCTACTAACATTTAATCTGTATAACTTATTTCTCCTAAACAGCTTGATAGCACTTTCAAAGCATTGGAAGTAAGCCTTGTATTATAATTTAGTTATATGGGTACAAAAACTCATATTAGAGTAGAAATATATATATATATATATATATATATAATGTGTGTGAAGAATAATCTTACATTTGAATTCTATACCACTGCATCTAGAACTTATTTTGCATCTATATACAAAATTCTATATCAGTGAATTAAAACTATCTTGTGAGTGAAAATTGAGGCATTAAGTTGAGGAGTAGATTCATTAACCTGCTTTTTGTTCTATCTTCCCTGTACATTTCTACATCCCCCTTCTTTCTTTACAACCACTTTCTCCAAACAGATGTCAATGTCCAGTATGCTGCCAGGAATGCATCCTCTCAGGTCTGATCCAATGTCAGTGTCTGGTTCTTTTGTTCTGAAAGCATATAATTTCTCAAAAGCATTATATAGTCCTAAACTTATAAGTTTATAAAAGGTGTGCATGATGCAAGGAATTCTAGATTTCATAGCAGCTTTATTTGCAATAGCCAGAATCTGGAAACAACCTAAATGTCCCTCAACCGAAGATTAGAGAAAGAAACTGTGGTACATCTACACAATGGAATACTTTTCAGCTATTAAAAACAAGGAAATCTTTAAATTTTCAGGTGAAAGGATGGAACTGGAAAAGATCATCCTGAGTGAGGTAACCAAGACCCAGAAAATCTTGCTTGGTATATACTCACTCATAAGCAGATATTAGTCACATAATACAGGATAACTACACTACAAAGTAGAGTCAGAAACATCAACCAACAACCATGTATGATTGGGACCTAGACCCACCGCTTGGATGTACTAGCACAGTCTCCTTGTGGATCCCACCTCTGGAGAGCAAGGACTACTTCAGACATGCACTCTGGGCACCGAACTTAGATCACTTATCCGTAACAAGATGGCCATGCCAGGCTACAGAGGAAGAGGCTACAGCTAATACAGGTGAGACTCGATGGGCTGAGGTTAGGAGAAAAGGGCTCCCCGGTCTGAGTACTAAGGGAGGGAGGGAGAGGGAATGAGGGAGGGGGCTACAATCAGGATGTGAAGAATTTAAACTGCAGAACCAGCAGGTAACTTATATTGCTAATCCCACCACATGTGACTAGCTCTGAGACTGGCTGAAATGTGCATGTGTAGGCATAGATAAAGATTCTTGTTGACTAAAGAACCACTATGAATTACTATTAGATGCCATTCTTCAAATGGCATGAATGAAGATTTACTGCTGTCTTTAATCTGACATCTTCCTTCTCACATCTTCTGTATATCTGGCTTAGTGGGTGAAATTATTTCATATTGCTATCATAAAAAGTATTTTTCTTTTAATTTTAAAGTTAAAATATTTTTAAGGTTCTTATTAGCATATATTCATCTTACTTTATAATCAGCTCAATTATGATAATTTAACAAATGTAAATAATGTATTTTGATCACATTCACCCCTTTAATTTCTTGAAAATGTTTAAATTATGATTAAATTGCAAAAACAATCTATTAAAGCTGAAAGAGATTTTAAAAACTTCAATTTTAATAGATACTTTTCCTGAATATAATAATTTGTATTCACAACTGTTGTCTTTCCAAACATGGAATACATCTTCCCAGGCCTTGTTACTTTTGAGTTGTCAGTAGTTATTCTGAAAGTGTTGCTTTAGGAGGTGACTCTTATGTGTGTTATAATGTCTATTCTTTAGTCTGTGTTATTAAGGTTTTCTCTATAATAGGTTTCACTGAATTTCTTGTATACTGGTCTTGGCCACTTACTTTTTCATAGACCTTATATGCTTTGATGAGCATCTCTAGGTTTGAGAAATTTTCTTCTATGATTTTTAAAAATATTCTCTATACCTTCCATGATATTATATTTCTGAATATTATATTTTTTTAAAGTGGGCCACAGAGATCTCCCACTTTTTGTTTATACTTCTTTTCCCATTTACTTTTGACTATTACTGAGTGATCTTTCAATGCCAGATTCTCTGTGTTCAATTGGATCCACTCTATCTGTGCACCTTTCCAATATGTTTTTATTTATTCAATTAATTGATATATAATATTATATATTTATTGTACATATTGATATATATTTCTATATTATTACACACACATAAAATAAACTATATACAGCAAGAAGAACCATAAAAATATAAGGAATTATATTAATCTTATACTCATAGTGTTTGGGCTAGTTGCATTTGGCAGCCTTGAAGAAACCATCTTTCCTGTCTTGGTTAGTCTAAAATTCTGAATGTAAATCAATATCTATTATACCTCATTTCTATCAACTTAAACATCTATCCAGACCTAGAAACATCTTAACCCTAAACAACAAAGCTTCACTGTAAAACTAAATGATCTGGTCTTCTATCCCATCAGATACTTGGGAAGGAATAAAATTAATTAACTGAGTTAACAGGAAGTACAAGTTAGCAGCTTCCAAAGTGAAAAAAATGATAGAGACAGTTTGCTGCCTGAAGACTCACCCAAAACTCTCTATAACATTGGAGCATCATCTTCAGCCTTCTGACACAGTATATCTGACAGACATATTTATGAGGCAGAAACTACTGAGGACTAGATTACCGTGTCTTGGCAGAGTTTAGCCTTCGACTCTGCCTGCATCTAAGCTTGACCATTTTTAGACAGAATTATGTCAGTGGCTGACATGAGATCATTTTGCCCAAGGGATTGTTTGGTACACGTGAAACTCTTTATTTCCTAACATCTCAGTTGGGTTTCCTTCAGCAATTTTATCTATAATTGGCTAGACTAACTGCTTCCTGTTTTATTTCCCACAGGCTGTGATTGTAGACTTAGCACTGTAGCAACTATTCTTTCTTTGTAATGTGGGTGCTGAAACCTTAGTACAAGTTTTCACGCTTGTGCAACAAACACATTATTGATTTAGCTATCTTCCCAGTCTAAAAGTTTAAAGTCTCGCTTGTCTATTGAATATTGACATAACTTTTTGTTTGACAATCCATTGAGAAATGCATACACACAAGTATTCTTTGTGTTTCAGTAAGTTATGACTTCTGAACAACAACAACAAAAAAAATCAAGGTTAAGACTCCAAAAATCTTTTTTAATCCCTGTGGGATGATTAAGAACTATCGCTCATGCCTTTTTAAAGCCAACCAAGAAAGTTCTTAAGAAATTTAAGTGTTTTTTTTTTAATTATTTTTATTAATTTATTCTTGTTACATCTCAATGGTTACCCCATCCCTTGTATCCTCCCATTCTTCCCTCCCTCCCATTTTCCCATTATTCTCCTCCCCTATGACTATTCCTGAGGGGTATACCTCCCCCTGTATATGCTCATAAGGTATCAAGTCTCTTCTTATCTGACTCATTGTAAACAGAGACAATTCATGGAACAAAAAAAGCTCAAGCAATTAAATTACTGAAGTAAATTTTTATTAAGGTTTTACCTGCTCCATTTTGATCAGGAAGCAATCAATAAAGTCGCAAGGATTGTTAATAAAAAAAAAAAAAGAAATCAAAGAGTGGGTAAAATGCTATGGAATTTCAAAATTGCCATAGCCAGTAACTGCTGGCATCCTTATTTTTCCACTATGAAATGGGTTTGACTGGTAAAACTCTCCCTGTGTCACCATATGCTGCTTGCAAAAATGAGTGAGGCAGACAACTGCATGTCATGGTCAGAAGTACTTCAGGTCATTTAAATTTGAGAATATTTTCAGAAGAAATGGGAATTGTTCTATATATGGACTTAGATGGAATATTTGTAATCAAAATAAAAACTATAACTGTGGCAGCCATTAAGAAAAGTCCCAGCATTTTTTTTTTTTTTTTTTTTTTTTTTTTGTAAGAGCCAGAATCTGGAAACCACCTAGATGCCCCTCAACCAACGAATGGATAAAGAACCTGTGATATATTATAGAGTGGAGTAATACTCATGCCAGGAATCCCATGCAATTATTGGGAGAAAGGGAGGTGAACCAGTAATTTCCCTAAGGACTACATTACATTCTTCAGGTAGAGGGTATGGGGTTCCAGGTTCCAGAGGCAGGGAAAAAGAAGCCTTCCTGACAACACTAGTCTTGTGTTTTGCACTGAGCTCAGGGATTTCCAATAATGGAGGACAGTTACTGAGCAACAGAGTTCCCCCTCTCCCCAAAAATTCTTCAGTTTTTAGTTTTAAACAACGTTTTGTTTTATCCTTTCTTATTTGAAGAAAGATGTGACAAACTGTAATAGTAAAAGAAATCCCTCAGCGTATTGCAAATATGACCATCACTATAAGTGTTTTATACATGTAAGGAGAGAAGAGATGAGCTATATAATTTACCTCTTCTGTGGTCTGTGTTATGCTTAATAAAACATTCCACTCTAAGATTTTAAATTTCCTTGGGTTTGTCTTTTCTTAAAATGTCTGTCATTGTGCTATTTATGCTTTAACACAAAGTTCTCTTCCTAAACCTCTGCTTTCCTATATGTTTATGGCCTTTTCCTATGATGTGTAGATGTCAAACAATATGTATTTCACTGAAGATTACAAACAGTGATGATGCTAATGTGTCTAAAATGTATCTCCCTTTATGAACTTAAAAGGATTCTTGTAAGCTACGCAAAATCCATTTCTCAGGACAAGTGGAATCCAGATCAGTACTACCAATCAACAGTTTCTCACTTAGAGGATAGGATTCCTGTCCCTTTTCACTGGTTTTGGGACTCCCCTCTTCCGACCACCTGATTGCCATCTTTCTGTACCCAACACCAGCTGCGTTCTCCATTCCTTGTCATACAAACGCTTCCCTTTGTCCAAGCGACTCTCGACACCTCTCTGGTTCAATAAAAGTGGAGGTACCCAACCTCTTCACTGACCTACAATTAGGACAGATCTCACTGGGTGAGAACTGATACAGTTGCTCCAGCCTGCCATTTTGCCGCTGAAAAATTTCTAGTGCACTATGTAGGTAACTGAGTCCCTGGGCCAGTTCAGCTGCATAGCTGTGCTCTTTGGTCGCTGTCCAGTACTGATGAGTCGATGGAATAGTCTGTGCACCTGTTCTTTGGGCTACTATCTGTTTTGGGGTGTGCCCTACTGGGTTACCTACCTCACTTCTCCATTGGAAATATCCAGTCATTTATTCCTCCTGACACGCCTTTGGGGTGTCTTTTAGAGAATTTCAAATCCCTGGACCCACATTAAGGGCTTCTAAGCTTACATGCCTCTGCAACCAAACTTGGACAGATCCAAAACTAAAGCCTTTTAATTATTTCCAGCAGTCTGGTAAAATGGAAAGAAGCTACCTATATCCAGACCTTTTCTTTGCTCTCCCCAAAATTTCACACATTGTCAGCATTGTCTCAAGCCTTTTCTCTTTGTTCTCCCAAGATTTTCAAAAGTACACCTAAAGGAACTTTTCTACCTACTCTACTAACTTTGTCTTCTGCCCACACGTAGATTCCAGTACCCTGCCAGACATCCCACATCTGGGACATTGTCAAAGCAGCTACCCACAAGTGCTCCAGTCCAGCCTCAGAAATTGTGCCAGCTGGACCTGCATTGCTCCTCCTAGCTGGATCTGCATTGCCCTTCCCAGCTGCAGATGTTCTCAGACCCTAGACAGCAAATGTAACAGCCTGTTCTTCCTGGCCAACATTTCTACCCTTTAAACCCTCTATCGCTGCCCTACTGTCAGCAGGAAGTAGTTAAGGCGATTACTTCACCCCTTATCCATTTTCAAAATGCTGCAAAAGTGTGCTCCAGGCCCAGGATAAACAGGCCCAGGTTCTCCCAGCACTCCTTGGTTCCTCCCTGCTGCAGGACATGGCTGACATAGCCTGCCCTCAACCTTGACCTTTCAGGGCAGAGCTTTTCCTTCCCCTTCACCATATGATTTGGACATTTTGTTGCTATTGTTTTTTCTCTCTTTTCCCCTTACAGGGCAGCCAAAAGCTACATTTATATACTTTAACTTGTTAACAACTCTTACTTGTTAAAGAAGTATAAAATTTACTTATTTGCTTGTTTCTTTCTTTGTATGAAGTCCACTACTAACCCTGAATGAAATAAAACATTTCTCTGCATCAATGAACCCTTTGGTTTACATTCAGCACCAAGTAGCTAATGTTAGCTTGTGTGGTCTTATCTACTTTTAAAAAATATCATATTGAAAAACAAGGCAAATATTGTGTTGAAGTTATATGTAAAATAACTTTATCATTTTATCAGATACTCTGGGAAAGAGAAGCCAGGAGAAACTTGTACCTGACAATATTGTCATCAGATTATTGTCCCCAAGAAGAAGGAGATTAAATTCTTCATAGAAGTGGTTTTCAAGGGCATAACTACCACTGAGAGTGTAGTCCTTAGAATTGGTTATTGGTGATAGCGTGAGTTTCTCTCCGTAATTCTGCTTTAAAATCATATTACACTTTGTTTGAAGGTGTTAAAAAAAGAAATTGTTTCTGATGACCTTCTAACTAGAAAGAGATATGATTCCTTTATAAAAAGGTATTCTATACTATAGAGAAAATATGTCAGAACCAATTTTTTTGAGTTAGAGCTGCAAGATAGTACATATGAAATTACCTTAACTATTACATTTAAAATGGCCTAGAAATGTCTGGCAAGATGAAACTTACAGTGAATATGTAAAAGAAAAGAAATTCCTGGGCTGAGTTTTTCCCCAGAAAATGACTGAGAATATTCAGTATTACTAAGAAAAATCTTTGAGAATAGGAAAAAGTTGCTGTAAATGCACAGTAGAGATAATTCTGTTTAGAAAATGGTAAAGAAAGAATTAAGGAAAAGGAAACAAACCTAACTAGTGAACAGGAAACAGATGAACTGTCAGAGTTGGCAAGAGTCCTAAACCATGACAGGCCTGCCTGTAACCACGGTGAGAGGAATTGACTGCCATTGTAAATGTGTCCGTCACTCAAAGTTGGTAGGCAAAATTAAAAAAGAAAGGCTACTAGGCCATGGGCTGCTGATCAGTTCCAAAGTACTGGATTATACGAGATATACAGTAGCAAGACATTTTCAAAACTAAGTTGCTTCTTTTAACTTACTACTTACATAAAATAATACATTTGGATCAACCTATCAAGTAATATAAAGTACAAGTGATTAAAATATGTCATCCACAGTAGAGTCAAACGTGCAAGTGAAATGCCGCCAGTGGTGATGTCACACACTCTAACCATATATTATCCTCACACACTTTATTTTTGCAAATACGGAGTATTCCTAAGGATAAGGATATCAAGATAGATTGATCACCATAATTGTTCTCCTGGTGATTTGAAAATTATAAACATGATTAATTCCTTGCTCCTTTCAGCTCATGACTTTGTGAATTCTCCCTAAACAAGCTCTGGCCCTTCAGACGGGGCCACCATGCGATGCTTATTCATCACCACTGTGCAGCACCAACAATGCTGACACCCCAGCTCAGCCTCAAGCCTATAGTATGTTACAAATTGCAGTGTGTTTTACTGTACATGCAAAATTTTCTCCTCTAAGAAAGAAATAATGTGTTAGTTAATTATGGAAAATAAAGACCCACAATGTTTCCTATGTTCTTTCACAGAGGTATGTATCAAATTAATGCATCTTGATCACAGAGTATATGAATATTTTACATATGCATTTCTTTTGAGTTGCTCATTACAGTTTCATGAAAAACAAAAACTAATTCAATGGACTTTGGCTTGAGATTGGGCCAGAACTCCTGATGACTTCTGATAGAGCTTCAAATGTCATTCTGACATTTTGTGGTATACATTTATGGAAAGTGGTGGTTTCAACATTGTCAATTATAAAATCAGATTATATGGGGGAAGAAGAATAAAACATTATCATATTAGAAATACATGCTTTGAATTTTGAAAATACTGTGGTTGTTTGAATGAGAGATTTGTTCTATATTTTCTTGTTACTTTTTAAATGACTGTAAAATGGAATAAGAAAAGATGTGTGAAGAGATTTAAGAACAGTGTTGTGACCCATGGAGCAAAGCGGAGCCTTTAGGAGATACTCATCATTATCCCTATCGTCGCCTTTATTATTCACTGAAATAAATAAGATTACGTTTCTAAGAAAAATAACAGAGCTTCAGCCTTGCTACCTTTCAGGCATGATTGTCTCCTATTTTATCTTTTATGGGTGAATTATTGATACAGTGTAGGAGTAGGTATGCTTGGATTCGTATTGCTGTGGAAGGAGGCTGAGCCTCACTGTGTTCCTGGGCTGATTTCAATTCAGAATATGTAAATTCCATCATTGTATTGATGAGGAAAAAAATGTTTGCAATGATAAAATGCATATGTGATCATTAATACAGGTTGCTTTCAGAATCCAGAATCACAGAAAACACTAGACTGTGGTATGGTCTTGTATGAATTGTGCAGATTAAGAAAGTCTAGGTGAGAAGATTAACCCTAAATCTGGGTGGCACCATAACATGGCCTGTTCTCTAGGGTAAACAGAAAGAAAAATGTAGCTGAGCATGACCCTTTTTATCTCTGTGGTCCATGACTGGATGCAATGTGATCAGGTGCTTCAGGGTACTGCCACCATGACTTTCCTACCATGGTGGGTTGAACCTACACACTATGAGAACACAATTAAACCTCTCTTTAAGTTGACTTTGTCACTATGACATGAAACATAATTAATATATTATAAAACCCTTTACTTAGCTTTAGAATATGTCATGATGCCAAAAGAGTTGCACAGTGGCCCTTAACATGGAAAATGATTTCACCAACGAGACTTTATGCAAAGCAAATGGACACAAATTCAATTGTACACTCTCAAATTGTACTACTTCTCAGTATTAGAATAAGTGGCATAAAGACCATTCCTACCTCTGAGAAAGTTGCCTCATCAGTAGTATAAAGTTACTATTTCTCACTAGATAATATTAATTAAAATCAACAAACTTTAATACTGCAGCAATGAAGCCTCTCTTTATGTCCTTAAATATTCTCTTGGTCTAGATTTCTGTTTTCTTGCATATAACACTGATGCTACAGGAATGAGCTTTCTAACCTCTCACTTATCTCTTAAAATATATTTTATTCAAAATAGATTTTAAATATTTGAAATATATAAAGTGCTGTATGTGGAAAAATTAGACCAGATACGAAAATGGAATGATATAACTTCCTAAATGTTACAACAAATTTTGGGTCATTTAAATTTCAAAGCAACTTATACACAAAGCAGTTAATTGCATCCTACAGTTAGTCCACTGTGCACAAATGTAAATAAAGTATTGTAAATTGCAAGTTTCCTAATGTAAATATATCAAGCCTACCTTTCACATATAACAAATATGACATGGGCATTTAAATTTTTAAAGCAGGAAATAAACATGAAATGTTCCTCTGTAAATGTCAAAGAGCTGTTCCTGTTGTTCTGGCACACATCATCTACGTAGTAAGCGGATCTACTGCACTTCTTTCATAGTCGTCACTAGTCCACATTATGCCTGTATCAAAATATTTTAATGAAAATATCAGGTTTGGGGTGCTCAGCATGGAGACAAGCCTAGGGTTAGTAAGACATACTAGACTGTGTGATATAATACATGTGTTTTTAAGTTGACATGATAGTAATTCTCACCACTAATTAAAATAAAGTCATGTAAAGATTATAAGTTGTGAAATCAATAAATACTATAGAGAAATCAGTTCATGTGGTACTATCTTGGTATATACTGCGTAGAGTAACAGATGAAGCTCAACTGTCTACGTAAGTGTTGCTCCGTGGTTTTTCATAGACTGTTCTTTCCCATTGTAACTATGCATATCTATTCAGCAATCCATTATAAATGACAAAGTGCTGTACTAATTACACATTGAATAGCTGAAGGATGTGGTGTGAGAGACATAAATACTGCTCAAAGTTTTTCACTCAGTCTTTGCATACAACATTACTCTTAATTCATTCTATAATTACACAGACATTACCAAGACACATAATTATGGTAGCAATCTTGTATAATATTAGAAAGTCATACAAGTGTTAGCAATGCTATTCTAAATGAATAAGGAAATGCATATTCTACTAAATTTAATCATCAAAGAATTACTTACCTCAATTGCTCTCTCCTAAGATACCTAGACAATGTACCATAGAAAATTCTATGTCCTGTATGCTAGCAACTATAACTGTATGAGGCTATTTTTGAAAAAGGGGAAATTTCAGAGTCATTCCTTGCATAATCTTTACCCAACAGAAGAGATAATTTTATGTATGATTGTAGGTCATAAATATAGAGGTAAAATTCAGTGATTATTTCAAATGAATTAAGCTCATAGTGATTTTTTCAAGGTAAATCATCATATTTTTATTTAATAATCATCTTCATACTTCAACCTGTTTGTTATAATAGGGCACATCTATGCAAAATCTAAATTGAAAATTTTGAGATATATTATTATTTAATATAGTACTTAATAGTCCTTTACTCAGTCTTTTTCACATTTTCTAATATAGTCATTAGACATATACTTAACATCTATTTTATTCCAACTAAACCAAATCACTCATATCTGAAGGAATTCTAATACCAAAAAAAGTGCAGTTTACATACAAATTCTATGTGGATGGGGCAGGATTATTGGCTAATCTACCTGCCATGATGCTACCTCTCCTGTGGTCTCCATACTGATAGGACAGTCATTGTGACTACAATAGACAGCAAAGTAGGGTAATGGAAAGAGAATATTACATAGTGAGAGGTGTGTGGTCTCTTAAAACATCCTTTCTCTATATTAAAACATGACTGTCTAAATTAAATAATAGTGGAAACTACAGAAAAAATGGTTGTGTTAGTTGCTGTAGAAATACTTGCCCATCACAGAAATAATTGCTTATAAAAGAAAGCTCGAAGCTAACAGCTCTGAAAATTGATATTCAAACTCTCACTTTGGTGTGTCCACCAACCCAACCTGATCTCAGCTAACTCTGTCTTTATGAGAGCACTCTGTAAGGTCACCCAGATTTCTTTCTAAACCCTACAAAATTTGCACAGGCTTCTTCCCTCCAACACACTGGTGATCCTGCTCCTGAGTAGTACTCTGTATTACTTCACTCTGCGTTTCCTTGGTCATTAAGTTTTTCCATTGATCTTTTTTGAGGAATAGTAACTAAACACAGACTTGCTTTACTTGTGAAATGAGACAGTAGATTAATTACAACTGACAGACACTAATGACAATCATCAAATATAAATATCATTGTTTCGGTGTACATTATGAGCGTAAAGTTGAATGGAGCTCAAGCTTTGGCATATAGTAGTTCCTTCAAAACGGTTGTCGAATGAAGGTGTCTTGGTCACTTTTCTGTGCCTGTGACAAAGCACCATGACCAAAAATATAAATGAAAGGATTTAATTTGAGGCTCATGGTTCCAGAGCATTAGTCCTTGTCCATAATGGGAGCATGTCCTGGAGCAGTACTGAGAGCTTACCTACTGATCTGCAAGTTGGGGAGTCAGAGACAGAGAGAGAGAGAGAAAGAGAGAGAGAGAGGGCATTGAAAATGACATGGCCTCTTTAAGCCTCAAGCCCACCCCCAGTGACATGCCTCCTCTAGCATCGCCACTGTTAATTCTTCACAAACAGCTCCACACACTGTGGAACAAGTGTTCAAACATATGGTTTTATGGGAGCCATTCTCATTCCCACCACAGTAGAGGAAAGTAGCTGTAGTTTATGTTGGCTTATGATTCCACTGAAATATTCACTAGCAGAGAGGCATGGCAGAAAGCTGCAAGGATGGCAACCAGAGGCTAGATATGAAAGCTCATATCTTCAGACACATGGAAAAAGAAGAGAGAATGAACTGGAATTGAGGTAAGCCTATAAACTCTCAAAGATCTTCCCCCTGTTGCACTTCCTCCAGTAATGTTCAATCTGCTAAAGTTTCCATAACTCTCCAAACAGTATGCCAAGTGTCCAAAACCCTGAGACTATAGGAACACTTCTCATTCAAACTATGACATGTTGACATGTAGAAAGAAAGATAAAATGTATAAACATTACGATGCATTGTAGGGAAATGATACTAAGAGAAGTTACAACATAAATAATACAGATACATGAAAACTCAATGCTGGTCAATCCAGTATTTCAACCACACTCTTGTTAAGTAGAGTCTTTTCACTTGCCTTCAAGTTACAAGTAAAAACATACCCACTAATGGGCTGTTGATTTGTCTTTGGTATCATTGAGGAAATCCTCAAAGAAATAAACATAATGAATGTTTTTCACTTTTTTCTCTGTGCATACATGGGGAAATTATGTCCATGCCACCCAATAGTTAACACAGGATGCATGTACACTAAACACTATTGAGGAATGAATGAATATCAATTCCGTTTATTTTATGGCCTAAATTATTCTCATGCTATCTGCAAAACTCTGTTTTAGTGATGTAGCTCCAACAGTGAATAGCATAGAGACAAATCGTACAAAAATGAATTCAAATATGAATTAAGGAAGAAATCATCATAATATGAAGAAGGTAGCATATATCTTTACCTTCCTCTAGCATGAGAACATTTCCTAAAGAAGTCATTCTATATTAGGCAAAAGGTTGTAATGGAAAAAGTTCTTAACTGAGAATGAGATTGCCATATCTTACATTTTATGTTGTATGTGAATTTATAAAAGTATATGCATGTACCAAGCTCATATTCTTAATCTACAGAAAGCAAGCTGATATTTTTATTATAAGGGATGTTATGAATATACCAAACATGAACTATTTGGAAAGTAATATTATGTCACGTGTGTTTTCACATAGCTAAGTGTCAGTGTGTGGTAAATGGCAGAGTTGGCTCTAGAGTGGATGTTTCCTAAACATCTTGGTGATAGAATGTACTTGGTTATTTATTATGTATATAACTTGGAGAACTCGGAAGAAAGATCAGAAAGTAAAGTTGCTAATGAAAGGACTGATTTCACATTCCCAGAATGCACATTAACCTTGTAACAGCACAGCACACATCTGTAATTCCTGTGTTTATTTGGTACAATGAGAGGTGGAAACAGATGCTCTCAGGCCAGCTAACCTGCTGAATAAAAACAAAAACAAAAACAAAAAAACAAAAAACAAAAACCTAACAAGAAAAGACCTGTCTCAAAGAATGTGGAAAGAAAAAGCAGACACCAGACACCTAGCCTGTCCTTTGACCCCAACTTGCTTACTTTATCATATACTCTTTTATATATATATCTAGAGATTCAAATATATATTCACAGATTCCTTACCATATGTCTTGTACAGTTTTACTTTTCATTCTGTCTATCTCAAGGAAGTTTGTATTTGTTGTAAGAATTGTCTTGCACCTGTGCAGCACATAACACTGGGAGCTTAATAAACACTGATCTAAAAAATAAAATTGTAATTACTGTTATAAAAACCTTAATAATGCTTACTAGACACAATTAATTTGTTCTACTAATCTTTTAATGAATTTATAGGTACTAAGTAATTTAATCTTCATAAAGTCCCTAACTCCTTACTTACCTCTAGTTTCAAGAAGCAGAAGCGTGAGCTACAGAGATGCTGAGGAATTCACCCAGATGGGGGCTGGGTTCCCAGCTACCCAACAGACCCTTTAATTTTGTTCTTGGATTTGCCCAAGTACTTTGCAAATAATAAAATTCTAATTTTAGAGACTTAAATTAGTCTCTATTCTCCTAGAGTGCTTACAAATGTATCCAAACAATAGCTCTGGCGTGATATCTGGGGTACTACATACTGTAGTTTTCAATGGACAATACCAAGCAGACACTAAGGACACTTTTCAGAAAGTCAGTTTCCTGTAACTGCTGTAAAAAAAAAATTGTGATAACACTACATGCTACATGCAAATAACAGGAAAATGCACTGACTTTCTTGAGTCCCAATTCCAAAATGACTCTTGAATGTGAAAGCAAAGCACCTAAACTTGAAGTCATAATAAATTACTTACAGGGTTGAGGAAGAAAGTGGAGGAAAGAGGACACAAATCCTAAAGATGCACCCATTGTGTGATAACAGGAAACGAGGTGTTAGATTATGCTTTGAAATGATCAGAGTGATGCTGGTCAAATCAGGGGCAGCCTACACAAAAACAGACTTGCTCGTCAATTCTCAAATTCCCTCTCCCCCCAGAACACTGAAGCCAATGCATGGACAAGAAACAAAAGGTTGCTTTGTAGGTGAAACAAACTCGAATTAGCTAAGTAGATGGAGTCAGCTCCATAACCATCATTTTAGAACACATCTCCCTAGTCTTTGTGTTTCTTTTTTAATGTATTTTATTAATTTATTCATATTACATCTCAATTGTTATCCCATCCCTTGTATCCTCCCATTCCTTCCTCCCTCCCATTTTCCCCTTATTCCCCTCCCCTATGACTGTGACTGAGGAGGATCCTCCCCCTGTATATGCTCATAAGGTCTCTTTGGTGCAGCCAAGAAGAAGGTGTTGGTATTTCCCAGCTCTGGAGACTGTCAAAATGTTACCAGAACACTCCGCACCTTAGGGTTTGAGTTTGGCAATGCATAGTGGGACAGCTATGTGTGGGCTGTGAACAGATTGCGAGCAATGAAGACAAGCTGTTGGCAAAAGCCGTCCTATGGACTAAGGCGAACGAACTGATCTGCAGCTAGTGGACACTCAGAACCAGCCTCAGAACATTACCCTGAATGGCTCCAGGGCATCTCTTCAAGCAGATCATTTAAATATTCTACACTGTGGAGTCTCCATTTGCACGAGACAGACTTTTTACATTTGCTTTCTCCTTACCTTTGAAGGCTACTTTATAAACATAAGCTTCCCTAATACTTTCATAAGAAAATTGAACAGGCATAAAATTAATATAATTTCATCATATTATGTTACACATACTTAAAATATGCCCTGACTTACTTTGACTAATATAAATTCTGAGGAATTTGCTTAAAGGAATCACTCAAAAGTATTTGTAATAAGAAGCACTTGGAAGCAAATGATCCAGAAATTGATATTTGGTTATCAATAAAATACATTTATATTGTTTGTACAACATAGTTTGAGCCATAAGAGAATATGCATTTTAAGAATAGTGATAGTGGCACTCAGATCCAAGTTCCAGGACAAAGGGAATGCAGGTACCAGCCTGGGATGATACCCAAGGAGACGCTGAGCCACAAAAATGTACAAAATAATGTTGATGAAATTTATGTGGCACTAGTGAAAATCACAGACTTCAAAGAAGTAACTATAAACACTATTATCAAAGAGTTCTAATGTCTAACATCTAAGCTATTTTTATATAATTATGAATAATAGAAGAAATGCAAAATTAAAACACACGTTGTATCTGTTTATTGTGTCAGTATATTGAATAATGTTTTTTCTTATATTTTGCCAAAATTTAAATGTTATATAATGCTAAAATTTCCAAATTATGTATGATAATTGTATTGTGGAACAAATATCATCTCCTGTAGGAACATTCTGGAATGTTGCCTGGCTTTTGCTTTGCTGTCCTTTCTTTCCCTTCCCAAACTCAACCAGTGCCACTGTCTACACTGGGAGATGTCTCTGTAACTCACAGTGCTACTGTCTGCACTGGAACCACACCTCTGTGTGTGTGTCTGTCACTGTCTCTGTCTCTGTCTATCTCTTTCTGTCTCTGTCTGTCTCACTTTCTCTGTCTCTGTCTGTCTCTCTCTGTCTCTGTCTGTCTGTCTCTGTCTCTGTCTGTCTGACTGTCTCTATCTGTCATACTCTCTGTCTTTGTCTGTCTCTGTCTATCTCTCTCTGTTGTCTGTTTCTGTCTGTCTTTCTCCACCTCTGCCTGTCTGTCTCTGTCTCTGTATATCTATCTATCTATGTATCTATGTATCTATGTGTCTATGTATTTATCTATTTGTCTTTCTCCCTCCCTCCTTCCCTCTCTCCCTCCCAGTAACTTACAGTGCTGTTTAAAAGTTTTGTCATTCACTGTACTCTGATAGAGTATTTTACAGAAGGCTTCAGGCTCTGTCTAGCCGACTCTCTTCCTGATTGCCCTTGGTTCATCCACACCATTCACTGAGAAATGCCAACAAAAAGATTAATGGAGCATCTCCCTACACCCTGATGCCTTCCCAGGGGGGAGAGTTTGCCTCCCAGGCGTCACCAAAGGGGCAGGGAAAATATGCAGAAACCTCATGGGAGCATGATTGGAAGACAGCTGGTAGATTTGGCAAGCACATCTCTGAAGAAACTTGTCGTGCAGAAATAATGTGACCTGATTCTCAATTCTCTGTGAATATACATTTTTTTTTTTTTTTTTTTTTGGACTGAAGTAAAGAGAACACCCTCCTCTTTGGCTGCAGCTATTTTCAAAACAGTGAGCCAGGTGCACCCCGAAGCAGGTGTAGGTACAATCTCATTAAATTCTTGCACAACCTCAGAGAGAAAACATCATGCCCACTTTAGCAGTGAAGAGAGCAGTGCCCAGAAATAGTTAACACCTTTCCTGCTACACAGTCTTGTGCACTAGAATTCTTGAGCCGTTCAGGGTACCAGACACTATGAAAAGCCAGTATAACCAGGCTGATATCCAAAACATAGCCAGGCAAGAAAGCATGTTTCCCCTCCACCTCACGAAAACCACAGTCGCTCCAGGAAAGCAATCATGAAGGTGACTCTTTGAGGCAGGACTCCTACTTTAGCTGCTCTGGCTGGCTTGCCAGTTAGATGCCCTTTAAGAAAGCAGCTTTCCTATATAAACCAAGCTCCAACCAATGGCTGCTGCCTTGAAGCTGAGGTAGCTGCCCTCCTAACTCACACCTTCTGCATGTGGGTTCTTCAATACTTTGGACTTCAAGGTTGAAATACAGTCGGGAGACTAAGTGGTGACACATATCCTCACTGTGCCCTTGAGCAAACTGCAGTGGCCAGCAAGCCATGGGAACTCCGAGCTTCTGTGATTGCAGACTGACTGTACCTGCTTCTCACCAAACTCAAATGTCATTTCCTGCTTTCCTTTATGTCACAGATGACTGTCAAGGACACATCTGAGCTTCAATTTTTCATTCTTCTGGGTTATAAACCTATATATTTAACTTGAAAATGAAATAAAATAACCTAAAGTGGCTAAAATCTTTCCACCAATAGGCCTATTCCTTAGAGACATCTACTTCATATTAAATAAGAAAAAGAGCAAGGTTGTAAAGATAGGCTATACAGGGGAAAGCCATATTAATTCAAGTTCAAGTGCAAAGAGAGTCCCCAAGAAATCAACTGAAGGCAGTGAAAGCCTTTGTTGTTGTTGTTGCTGTTGCTGTTGCTGTTGTTGTTCAATTGTTTTGCAGAGCTGGGAATTCATGGTAGGAAAAGCGACTGACTGGGAAAAGGGGCACTGTGACTGTAAGTCCCATAAACATCAAATGGTCACAGGGATATAAAGTGGCTTCCTTCTTCATCAGTTGGCTTTTGTCATCTGTGAGCTGCTCAGAAGCTCACAGACATTTCCCCATCAGGAGCTAATTCTCAGGAAACCGAGACTTGCTCCTTTGCCTCTCACGTGTCTACCTGGCATGAAAAGAACCTAGACTGTACTGGTTCAAACAGCGTTTAATATTCTGAAATCATAATTTAAGCCATAGATTCTGTTTCCTTCAAGTGATTGCTGTCTGGGGATGCTCATAGCAGCCTTGGGTTTGGAGACACTCAGATCTGTCCCTGGCTGTCAGAGGCTTATTTAAGTGACCCGAAGCAAAATTTTCATCTCTAAAGGAGGGAGAAAATACCAGTCACCTGTTGTGAAGATCAGGGAGCTAATGTGTCTCCAAAGCTTTCAAATCTCTGGCTCTAAGCATTTTGCTATCAACATATTAAAAACAAAGGCACATCCCCATTTCTTTTACCCAAATGCTGCATTGAAAAGAAGGGTGAAAGAAATGCACACACACACACACACACACACACACACACGCACACACACACGCACGCACGCACATGCACACGTGCACACACACACACACACACACACACTATTTGAATTAAAAAAGGCTTGAAGGTTATTTTGTATTAGTTTGAATTTCAAACTGTTTTTCTCTGTTGTACTCTTGGCACTGCCATTTTTTAAGTACAGCACTTCATTTGCATAGTAATTACAAAGTTTAACAAATAGCATTAATGTCTGAAAGAAAGAGGTACACTCCATTTAAATTACTGACAGTATTACATTACACATTTTTAACTGCAAGTTGAAAAAAAAAAGCGAGCTACTGCATCCTAATGTGCCTTACAGATTCCCAGTGCTCAGCAATATTTGTGCTTTAAGAAGGTAAAATCTCTTCCTGTGCTCTTTAGCGACTTCTAAAACCCTATTCATAAATACTGATTAGGCACTATTTCACCATAGGACAGAGTGCTGCCGGCACAACTCCCTACTCAGAGCCAAATTGGAAACGTTAGTACAGTAAATTAGGCCAAACGCTCTAGCTGTACTGTACACGAAAGATCATCTTTAATAAATAGATGCTAATGTGGCACTTGGATCACTTAGAGCTCTAAATGTCAGCCCTTTGTCTTGATTCCCGGAAGTTAAGAAACAAAAGACATTTCTGCATTGCGTGTTATTTCAATGCAAATACAAAGAATAAAGAGCAGACGTGAAACCTATGATTTGTTTTGAGTGCTGCATTGGAGCAGAGTGTGAAGAAGGGGAAAGTCTCCGCAGCAGCATCCTATGACATTGTGGGGAAGGCATTGGGCACGCAATAACTTAGACCACTGCTTTCTTTCAGCACAAACATTATCTCAACACAAACATTAAAAAGACTATGGGATGAATTGAGGCATGTAACAGAGATTTCTCCACTTTTTCTAACCCAACTACCTACCTGATGTTTCCTTCAAAGTATTTGGAATGACACAATTTGTGTATTCCTCCTCTGAAGTAACCTATATGCATATTCACTAGCCACATTTACTCATATTTTGTTCAAGAATAAAGAATATCATATTCTCTTTCAGGTAAGAGTTGCACTTTTTGCATAAATATTCTTTCTTTTCTGTTTTGTTATTGAACAAAAGCTCTTATGTGGTGGAGTGGAGTAGGCGGAGAAGTTTGAGTGGAGAAAGAGCTAAAGACAAAGGCATGGAGCATATGAATGAACTGAACATATTGAGCTAAAAACATACATTCAGATTAGAAAATTCATTCAAGTAGAGAAATATTTTTCATTTTATAATTATGTGTATCCTAAGGTAAAACAGCCTACTCTCAATTACAGAATTTTTCATTGGGCTATATATTAATATGAGTTTCAAAGAAAAATAACTAAACATGGATGATACAAAGTAAATAATATAAAGGACATTTGTCCTGGGTTGGTTGCTTCTTCAAACATCTTAATACATGTACTGATCTCCATGAAGACTAGACTGGTTGTAATAATATCAACAAACAGGTAGGATCCATTAACACCCTTACTAATGTAGGAAGCCACTGCAAACTTCACATATTAATGGCTCCAAATTTTATTCACCATTTTAGGTTGAAACATATATCTTTTCTGAATTATTTATCACTGTTTAAGTTAAAAATTAGAATATTCATCAGCTCTCTGTGCTGTCTCTATTTTTGCCAACAAGACACAAGATAGTGTCATCTTACAAGAGAGATAAGAAATATCTCCATCAGATTGACCTGTCTATGGGTAAATATATGAGCATTTTTTGATTAATAATTGGTGGATCAAGCCCTATCCCAATTTGGAAAGTGTCACTGTTAGACAGGTGGATAAGAAACAAACCGTGAAAAACATTCCACAAGGCACATTCTGTGGCTTCTGCTTCCAGTCAGGTCCCATATCTGGGTTCCTACTTTGAGTCACTGCCTTGGCTTCCCTAGATAGACTGGGAACAGAGCACAATATACTTTGTTCCCCAAGTTGCTTTTGGTCATGATATTTTAGCACAGTGGAAACATGACCAAGACAATAATATTCTTGGTGTTAATTTTCCACACATACAATGACATTTCAGCATTTTTGTTGTTCTTGTCTTTGTGGTCTACCACTGTATCCCAGTTTGAAAAATTCAGAAGGTATTTTCTTTATAACAAACTTTATTTTCTAAAATCTCAAAAATACAATAGTGTATCCTCTGTCAAAGTCATAGTGTTTTCACACGAAATTGAACATTGTATGTTATATTGGTGTACTGATCCAGGCATGGTTGGATGATGGGATGAATGTTAGACAAACTCCCTGCTAGACAGAGAGATGGGGAGAGGAGCCGACTTCCAAGATGGCCAGCGTTTTTCTCAGCCTTCTGATATGAGGAATGTGACTAGTAGCATAAAACAAGGTACTTGTCAGTTTTTTTCGCCTGCCAGCAAGCCCCTACCTATTGGACTGTCTCAATAAGTTCCAGGCCAGATCACAACATGCTACCCAACATATTATGGGCCAATCAACCATGTATCTTTTTTTAACCTGATAAAACATAGATTAGGGGAGGAAAACTCTCCAGACACATTAAAAACCACACATTTCCAAGAGAAACTGGATTTTTTTTTTGGCTTTCTAAGTCCTCACTCTGCTTTGCAAAGAGTCTTTCTCTGTGTGTCTGATGCAGATGCATGTTTATTACCCCTATGATATGGTTTTTCCAACTACCGATTCTGTCTTCTCCTGTTTACAGTGCTTGAGATTTCCCCCTCCATGTGCTGGGCTCCAGCTTGTCCCTGTCTTTTAACACTTTAACTGGCAGAGAGAGAGAGAGAACTCGCATAAGACAAGTAGACTGTATCACTAGGGAGACATCTACAATAAGGATTTCAGTATTCTGCTCAATTACTTCTCTGTTATACCCAACAAAGCCTTTGAACTTGATCGAATCAAAATAAAACTCTAGTAAGAGATGTGCTTTAAAATTGTTTTTGATCTCTCTACTGTGGTCTATACACTGTCTCTGTCTTCTCAAAGATTTATTTCCAATCCTTACCATAGCCAAACCAATAATATTAATTTAATATGAGATTCTAAACCTCATTCGCTCACATAGAGAACAGGAGCTATTATGTATGTTGGGCTCAAGCACTTTTGTGTCTCCCTGTAATATTCTGTGTTATAATGACAAATGGCAGATACTTTAGTATCACTGATTGCTTGCAAGCTTTCAACATCCACTTACAGAGTATTTCTTCAGACATAAGTCAGAGAGTATTTTTGAATATCAAAATGAAAATAAGTTCTAAGTCCTTTGTAGGTCACATAGATACAGATAGTCACAGGATTAATTTTGCTTTATTTTAGCTGTTACTTTTTCATTGCACTGTGGGAAGCTAAAGCTATCGCCCTCGCTAAGATGGCGCCTGGCAACCGGCCAGGCAAGATGACTTGCAATTCTGCTCCTGGTAAACAAGTCTTTATTTGGGCTGTGGGCCGTGCTTTGCTCTGACGTATGCATCCTGCCTTCTCGGGAACCAATTGGAGCTACCGACCTAAGGGCTGCTGATTGGGTGAGGCAGAGGATATAAAGGGGTGCTGGGGGGTTGGGAGGAGGAAGGAAAGAGAGGAAGGAAAGGGAGAAGGAAAAGAAGAAGCTTGCTGAAAAGGTTCCTGAATAAACTGCCTGGAGAAGAACGTCCGTGTCGCGTCCTTATTTTCTGCTGGTCGGAAAGGTCGCGACATGCACATGTCAAAAAAAAAAAAAAAAAAAAAAGAAGAACAGAATGACCATTTCATTTGTGACTACTGGAAATGATCACATGCATTATGTAGGTGATTTGAAACAAAGGATGCCAAAGAAGAACACAGATGGAAGAATTATACGGAACTTGTATTATCTTCAGATGTGCATTTAGGTCAGGCAAAATAAGACCAGGGAATCACATAGACTAAAGAAAATGAAATATATTCCAGGTCCTGCTGAAATGGCATAGGGTGGTGTGTACTGATTGCAGGCAAGGCCTCCAGAAAGGCAAAGTTAGCTGCAAGAGAGCCTACAACCTTCAAGGCAATGCCATGGGTGGAACACATGTCTGCGGAGAGAATGAAGAGGCAGGACTCCAGAGAGTCCAAGGATGGTGTTACAGGGATTTCATGATGCTCTAATGTGAAAGGTCACTAGAAACTTAAACTCCATACAGGGGTTCAGGGACAGACAGCATCTTCAAGTGGTCCCCAAATTCCGGAAAAGGGGCAAAGTCAACTTTTAATGAGGGGTTGGGATAATGAGTAGTTCTAAAAAGAATCAGAAAACTATGACATCATATTCAAATGATCCATATTAGTTTTCAAAAGACACCAGCTGAAGATATTTATAAAAAGATTAGAGATTTTTCGAAAGATGTTCTTATGTAATATCAATACATTTGATTAATTTCTACAAGCCTCAACTTGGAAATTTACAAGCATTTGAAAGCAAGCAGCATTCAGTGAGCATTCATCCAGCAAACAGAACTGAATACCTGTCTATGCTTAGTGAACACTGTGGACTGCTTAATTCATGTTGATTATTCCAATATTCAACATAGTTTCTTTCTTTCCATAACACTAATTATTTCATGTTTTTATATGATCTCCATCTGTACGAAATGCATTGACCAAAATGTTTGTGGTATCTCCTTTAGTCCAAGGATATTCCTGTGATTTAAGTTAACTACAGAGTGAAGATACGGACTTACTCCCTTTCTCACACCCACTGAAAGAAAGATGTCATTTTTGCTTTGCTTTGCTCTGTGTGTGTGTGTGTGTGTGTGTGTGTATGTGTGTGTGTGTGTGTGTGTGTGCTTATCTTTATGTCTACAATCGCAAGCAGCTTCTTTTCTTAGAGAAAAAGACCAAATAACTTCATTAATCTAAATGTGACTTCAAGTACTGTTGCAAGTGTGAAATGAATCTGCTTCATCACATGGCTCTTCCACAACTAGTAAAGTATGTGCACATAAAAGAAAACCGGCAGTTATGAGAACCTGACATCATATATCCACCTTGCTTTTATTGGTTACCTTTTATGTTTAGTCTGAAACTCATATATAAATATGTATTACAAGATACTATATACATAAATATATGAAAAATGATATAATCCTAAACATTAGGATGCTTAACAACCTTGCACAGCTACTATTACCCTACATTTATTTTCCCAATTCGGAAAGAGCATGGAAGAAAGCAAAACACAATGTTAAGTTTGAACATTGCTTGTCCAGTTTCTGATGTGAAATGCACATTCAGTCACTTGTAAAAACAACACCAACAATGAATATGTCAGCCACTTTGTGTGGGCATCACATCTTCTCCCCCAGATCTGTAAGAGGTGATCATTTCAGAGGAAAACATATTATTACCCTTGGGGAGTGCCATTGTGAAATACATAAAGAAATTATTTAGAAATTATGTATGATTTTAGGTTTCATTTATAACTTAAGTGTAATAAAAGCCTTACAAAAATATTTGTACATCAATTGTTATGAACCACAGTACTTATAAGCTTTGGTTGGGGAAAAACATAAATCACTAGGTAATCATGCAAGAAATTAACATGAATACAGGAAAAATTAGTCATTATTACACATTTTGGGGGCTCTTACTACATGACCAGCACACTCCTAGACACCTGCTCTAGAACTAATATTAGATAAAACACCTAGAGTGTGGTTTGTTTAGGAAACATCTAGGTTCAAATTGTTCAAACTGTGGTACTGCTGCAGAGCATGTTAGGCTGGCAAAGGGGATAAGTATTAATGTTGTGCCTTTCCTAATACTTCTATGTTTCCTGTAGATGATGGCTGTTAAATACCACAATAGCATTTGAACTTCTGAAAACATAATCTCTACTAACATATCTCTATTATGGAAAATAGCAGGTAACAGGCTTTGAATTTTACTGTTTGGGTTAAATTACAAATAAAGAACCAAGCCAACAGCAATTTTAAAGTAAGAGACTTTAGAAAGTTTCAGTCTAGACTCATCAAAATGTCTGAGAAACAGGTGATGCTTAGAATCTTCTGTATTTTGCTTTACCATCATAACCTATAAGCCTTCCTGTTATGATATAAAATAGTTGTTTCATTTACATGTTTTGCATCTGTATTCTAAACATAGAAAAGAGGAAGGAAATAAAAGAGGGGAAAGAAATACACAAAGGATGGGAGATAGATAAAGACAGAAGAAGAAGAAAGATAGAGAAAAACAAAAGAAATGAAAAAAAGAAAACTAGCATATCACTTCATTTTGAAGAATACACACCCAAACCCATACCTTTTTTTTTGTTTTTAACTTTTTATATATACATTTATATTATTGTGCATATATACAATAGATTACCTATAACAAGAACCATGACACAATCAAGAATTATATAAATGTTACATTCTTAGTGTTTTGGCTGTTCGTGTTTTAACAGCATTGAAGAAAACATCTTTCCTATTTTGGTGAATCTAAATTTCTGAATGTAAATCAATCTCTATCAGATATTGTCATTATCAACTTAAAACACCTATCTAGACCTAAAAACATCTCTTACCTTTTCTGATTTGATTTTATTATCAACAAAATTGGCCTCAAGAATATGGTTTCATTTCTGTTAAAGAAACTGGAAGGTATAGCTTTTTTTTTCTGCAATACCTTATTCTTAGCCAAAATTTAGAATGTCTGTGGCTAGTACAGAGAACAAACAAACAAACAAAAACATTAATATCAGGGAAACTGATGCCAGAGGTCATTATCACACCTGAGCTCTGAGTTTGCAAAGAGGATGGAAGCAGAAATGAAAAGACATGTAAAGCGCATGAAATGGATTCTGGAGCTCTGTAATGAGCCACATCACCTCCAGTTTCTTAAATAGGATTTCTCTTACCTCAAGAGAATTAGTTAACCAAATATAATAGATTGGGTGGCTTGCAAACAAGTGTGTTTCTCACATTTTCAAAAACTGGGACACCCAGAACAATGCCACCTGCGGATACGTGTCTATCAAGGTCTCCCTTCCTTTTGATGGCTGTCTTATTGTTATAACATTAATGGTGGAATGGGAACTAAGAAACTGATGCTTTTTTTATAACACTAAAGGCTTCCCTACTCTTGGGCTCTAACCATCAGTTGGGCATTGGAGGTAAGGATTTCAACAAGGAAATCTGAGGGGCACCAAATTATTACATATGTAGGTCATAGAGATTCCAAAGGCCAGTGGATGTGTGAAGTATAGTTGATTTCATGCAGATTGAATTTCCTGACAGTAATTCTTATTTGGCATTTGGTTTTTATAAAAGACTATAAACCATATTACATATATTCTTTAATATAGAAAAATACTGTCTGGGTTGTTGAAATCATTTGTCCTTCAACCCTGGAAACTGATCTAGGAAATACATATCTTGTACTTAACTGCTGCCCTTTCTTGTTGACCCTTCTGCCATACAAGCAGATGTCACTCATCCTTAAACTGGTTTGGTTTTCTTTTGGAGAGGAATGTTAACAGTGTTCTGTAAGGTCTTGCCTCTCCAGTTTTGCATCCTCTGCGGGTGATGATCCTTTCAGAGGATCATCCTGGTGAGCCAGCCAAGGGCAGGCAATTGTGAAAGAACTTTTTGTCATTTCTCTGTTAGAATTGTCAAAACCAGAAAAGCACAGGGCAGGCAGAGGCAGGTGACCCCTCTTGTCAGGAAGGGTCAACAAGTGCAAAGCACTGTCCCCTCTCGCTCCTCATCTCCTCAGTAGTCCTCACTGGCTCCATTTTTTCCAGATCTTCATTCATGGAACACTGAAAGAAGGAAACTTGGGGAATACAAGAATGGTAATGCACTATTTTGTTCAGTGGTAAAACTCTAGATACCGGGATAAGCGCATGTGTCACAGCAGAGACTCCAAAACATTCAGACTCAAACCCACAACTGCAATGTTGGTGATCAGGACCTGGAGAGTGAGAGGAAGAAGTGTGACATTTTGGGAAGAGTAGAAAACCACACTTAAATAGGAGAATCAAATTCAAGAGATTTATTGTACAACCCGGTGACTAGTAGAGTTGTATTATATACTTGAGCATCCTAGTAATAGATTTTGAGCATTCTCATCACAAATAATATACAAGAAGCATATATTAAATAGTTTGAATTGACCTCCTCTCAACACACACACACACACACACACACACACACACATATTTACACATTATGTTGAACACCTCAAATATACATACTTTTTCTTTTATTTATTTAATTTATTCATCTCTCTTCTGTCCTATTAGCCTTGCTTAGACCCCTAAAGGGGCATTCCTTCCCCACTGTCCGATGACAGCCTATCGAGTCTCATCCGCATAGCTTTCATCCTCTTCCTCCTGCAGAACAGTTTTAAATAAAAAAAAAGTAGAAAAGTGCAATCCAAAGCTAAAACATTAAAAATTTAAAAATCTGGAAGGAAGTTTGAGAGGATCGGTTAAACAAATGTATCATCCCATTAGATCTCACTGGCAAATACAGCACAACTGACTGACTATCACTGCTGGAAATTGATGTGGTTACCTGATTTCAGAGGCAAAGTTTCTGGAGTGCGTTAGTTACTTTTCTATTGAAGAGACACCATGACCAAGGCAAATTATAGAAAAAAAGAGTTTATTGGGGCTTGTTTACAGTTTGAAAGAGTTCAAGTCTATTGTCATTATAATAGTATTGGGTAATATGACAACAGGTCGGCAGGCATGGTGTTGAAGCAGGAGACGAGAGCTCAAATCCTTATCTTCAAGTACCTGCTAAAGAGAGCCAACTTGGGTTTTTAATACCTTAATGTTCACCTAGTAAAACACCTCCTCCAACAAGGCTATACCTCCTCCCCCTTACAAAACAGTTCCTGCAATTTTGGACGATGCATTGGAACATACAAGATTATGGGGTCATGCCCCATCAAGCCACCACATGAAGTAAAGCTTTTCTCTTAAGAAGCTGAGGGAACTTAAGGCATTTCACAGTTTTCCTAAATACATTAGTGTAATATGAGGCTGTGACTTGGTAAAACTGCTATATCAAATGCTCAAGTCCTTGAGTTCAATCCTCGGCACAACATAAACTTAAGATTAAGGAAAAAGCCAATTCCTTAAAGAAAATGTTATCACATTAACCATAAAATTAAAATATTTAATAAGTATATATTTATTAAATAAATTAACTATCCATGTGCAAAATAAAAATTTATCCAGATAGTTTCATTGGGATTAGTAACAAGTGTATAATAAGTTTTATTATAAGTGCTGCTTTTGTGCAGAAAATATAGGAAGGGGATATTTCTGATTATTGAACTTTCTTCATAGCAAACTAAAAAGAAGATCACAATAAAACCATAATAAAAAGCTAAAGAAATAAATCATGGAAGAAAAATAACTCTAACAATAAACAGCTGTTTAACTCAGAAAAGTGACATTAGAAATAAAATCCATCAGTTTAGTAAAGAACACAGCACCCCAGCTATCCTTGCTACCGGTAAAATCCAGAAGGTTTCCTTTAGAAATCAAAATGGACACTAAAACCATGTGTTCTTCACATTTTTATTCATCCTAATACTAGAGTTTATTGATCATATAATAAGTCAAGAATATTAGAAACTATTGTCAATTATTATATTCTTATCCTTCACAACTTAACCGTAAAACCCTCTTGTTGAGACATTGTATACTCCAGTCATAAACCATGGAGACATCAAGCTAGTGTGCACCTGCAAGCTTCATCCTTACGGCTAGTCGTTACAGCGCTGGAAGGTGATATGTTTGCTACCAAAGGGGAGAAAGAATAATCAGCCCTATCCACTTTGAAACCTGCCAGATACAATGATGAGTAAGCTGGGAAGACATGCCACTGGTACCATAGTGGCATAAACACCGGGGGTAGCCAATAACTTTTGGGTTGGATTTAAGTTTCAGTCCACTAGATGAAATCCATACTCGGCACAATCATTAAGCCAATAATTGACCAGTCATTGTCATAAGCCCTGGGAGAGAAGGTACTGCTATTATTTGGTTAAATGTATGTGGTATCATTGTTATGCCCATAATGCAGCTCTGCTCTTTGGCAGTATATGGTGATTAACACAGAAACCAGTAGCTATTCAAAGTGCAGAGAGTAAGAGATGATATAGTGGCTGAACTCTAAATGGGATATAAATTGTAAGTATCATAACCTTCCTACACCTAATAGTTTATTGTAGAAAAGGAGGTAAGAGATTGCAGGAGCCAAGGCTGGAGATATGGCTAGTGGAGAAGAGGACTGGTTGCTTTTCCAGAGGTCTCAGTTCAATTTTTCAGAACTCACATGCTAGCTCTTCATCATCTGGGACTCCAGCCCCATTGAATCAGACACCCTCTTCTGACTGCTAGGCACTGTATGCACAGGGTACACAGATACACATTCTGGCAAAGACTCATACATATGAAACAAAAATAATTTGCCCAAAAAGAGGCAATGAATTACTAAATGGAAAGCATGTCTTTCAGATACAACAGAGCAATTACACATATAAAGTCACAGTGGTTATAACAGCACAAGCTCAAGTAAGGCAAAATTAGCATAGAAGGGAGTCAGGGGAAACACCAAGGCACATTGCTAGCTGAGGAGTTACTGGCAATAGATGCTGGGAGTGATATGTAAACATGCAATTACATTTAGCTGGCTACAGCACAGACACCAAATCACTTATACCAAAGAAAAGAAACCTTAGGTTCACCTCCAAATATGTACATTAAGTGCCTTGGTTAATGACACTCCTCCAATACAAAGCAACAAAAAAACTGTAAACAGGCGTTTAAGCAAAATATGAATGTCACAACACATGCTGCCACTCAATAAAAGAGAAGTGAAGGACACACTGGGGAGTTATACACAGTAAAAGAAAAACAACATGTACTTATAAAATGTTGTATTCTAGATGGTTCACTGTATTTATAATATATTATATAATATATTATGGCGATTACAAAATTATAAAAGGGAGAACAGATTAGGAGCACATGTTGATATTAAGATAAAGAAAGAAAAGTCATGAATGTAACTATGAGAGGGCCGTAACTTCACTGCTGAATTTCAGCTGAGTTTCTCCACCTGCCCCTCCAACAACCGCCCCCCACCACAGTAACATCTGCTGGCATCTCAGACACATCAACTGGCTGACCGTGGGTCTGCTCCACTGCTCTCCTCAGAGTCTAGTTCCTCACACCTCTTCAATCTCATGCTCTTGATCCTGCTCAGTCCATAGCATGAATGTGCTGAGCACAGCCAATCACTGCTTGTAGTCATTCTTCTTCTTCTTCTTCTTCTTCTTCTTCTTCTTCTTCTTCTTCTTCTTCTTCTTCTTCTTCTTCTTCTTCTTCTTCTTCTTCTTCTTCTTCTTCTTCTTCTTCTTCTTCTTCTTCTTCTTCTTCTTCTTCTTTGTCATCGTCTTCTTCTTTTTTTCTTCTTTTTTTTTTTAGGCACTTCATTAATCCAAGAAAATGCCACGTGTAAGATGAACAACTCAACCCAAGACCATTTCTCTTTTTGAAACAGACTTTGATAAAGAATAGGAGGAGTCAAGGTCAGAATAGATGGAATTTTGATCAAAAAGAAAAACTATAAGGGTGGAAATGTAAATGCAGTACATACACATGCAATAAAAGTAAAAGTATTAGAAAGCACATGAAGTTTAAACTTAAATAAAAAGATTGAAGACATCACAATGAGTTAAAGGGATCAAGTTCAGGGTGTATGAAGTCTTGGTAGAGAACGCCCCCAATCCTTATTGGCTGATGGAGGAATAGTGATTGGGAATCTCTTTTAGGCTCTCATTGGAAAGAAAACTGATTTAGCTTTCAGTCCTGGCTCCCCACACATTTCTCCTTCTCTTTGTTGCCCTGGAATTGAAACTTTACAAAATGTCTTCATTAGCAGTTAACCCTTGCCTCAGTGTTTTACAGGAAAGGAGACACATCCATATTTACACTACATATTCACCTACATACAGTGTTTCATTTTAATTGCAGATCAAGGCAATCAAGAAATTCTTGTGTCTAGTTCCTAGTTTGGTTCTCCATGTCATGCATTATCATAGAGGTTAGTTATTTTGTAAACAGTATAACATGGTAGTTTGGAATTGTGAGTTATTTCTTTGAGAAAAATATATAAGTTTAAGAAGCATGACGTTCAGAAGTGGGTAAATCACAGTAATGCCCAAACCACATAATTTTTAGAAGGACTAAAAAAATTATGTTTAGCTGTGAGTCTCATTATCAGTTTCAAACCGCTGCTGGGTGGAGCCTCTTAGAGGACAACTCTGATAGGCGCCTTTCTGCAAGCATAACAGGGTATTCTTAATAGTATCCGGGGTTGGCTTTCTCTCATGAGGTGGGTCTTGATATGACTTAATGAGCTGAGGAGAGTGGGAAGGGGCGTTCCCCTTTTCTGAGGAATAGTAGAGGGTGTTGAGGAAGAGAGATGAAGGCTTGGACTGGGAGGTGAGGAGGGATAGGGCTATGAACAGGATGTAAAGTGAATCAGTCAGTCAATCAATCAACAAAAAGTCATGTTTAAATTTCCTTAACGGTCAGCTGATCTACAATTATAACTACTGAGTACCTCAGCCTCCCATCTGTAATGACTGTTCCACTTATAAGGCAATGGTTTCTTCACTAGGAATCGTAGTGCTTCATATGTCATGATGGTTCATTTTAAGTCAGTTTTCCTAACATCAAGAAATAAAAACACACAAAAGAACAATGCCTGAATTTCTGGTACCCCAGTGTTCACACTGCTTTGGAAATTGTGCAGTTCTTCACCTGATGAAGTATTCAAGCATTAAAGACAGTAGCATTGAACTAATTTTAATTTGTACATGCAGTCATCATAGAGGTCTAGTTTTCCTCTCTTCCACCCTCATTCTCCCTCTCCTCTCTCCCTTCCACTGTCCCTCCCTTGTCTCTCTTCCTTTCATTTCAAATATGTCTTCCCTCAAGGGAGGACCGGTGCCAGATTGTTGCATGAAAAAGTTACAACTTCATGCCACTTTTTCAACCCAGTAACTGGATTTCATATCTTAAAAACGTGTTTTATGTGGTCTTTTATATGACCGTGCTACAAATACTACTATTAGACATAATGATATGGAATTTTTGATTTATGTTTTTAAATGTGATCCTCACTGGAAATTTTTAAAACTCAGTGCCATGCTAGCACTCAGTGGACAACAAGGAAAGTGTCTAAGAGCAAATAGGTAGATGGCAGGTAAATGCTGTCAATGGGGCATGTATAGGGCCTGAGCAAAGTGAGCCAGGAAAGACTCAGCCATAGATGGGAGAGCAGCTCACGGAACCATGTCCCACCTTACTTTGTGACATGCATTGCAGGCAAGGGCTGCAGTGACATCAGTATCCTACATATCAGACATTTACAGTACAATTCATAGTAGTAGAAAATTTATAGTTTTGAAGTAGCAATGACATAATGTTATGGCTGGGGAGGTCACCATAGCATGAGGAACTGTATTATAGGCTCACAGCATTGGAAGGTTGAAAACCACTGGTCTACAGTAATGTAATCACTGCTAAGTTACCTATGATCCAGTGGACAGCTTAACAAAGGCCCTGCTTGAACTCAGTAGGTCTCAAAGCATATGTGAGTGCCCATACATATGCACACAAACATATACAGACACACACAAACACACACAATTGTATACAGATATATACACAAACAGACACGGACCCAAATATACACATACACACACACAAATACACACATTGAAAACACACATACACACACACAGAGAGGAATACACATAACACAATATGGGGTGGGGAGAAAAGGATGGTAATTTCATGGGAGAGTTAAGGGTGTGGGCAAAGGGTAGGAAGGGCAGAGGGGTAGACAGAGCAATTTATTTTATATACATAGATATTACTAATGGATAACTTAATTTAAATACTCAAATATTCTGTGGTTACCCATCTTTATTTTCATCTTGACTGTTTATGTGTGCAGGAAAATATATCACAGCTTATGATTCTAAAATATAAATTATATGAACTTTGAGGTACACTGTCAAAAGTGAAAAGGAAAAAACAAACGAACAAACCATAGGTCCAGAAATATCAAAAGTAACTCTTTACAAAAACTAATAAGAAATGTGGAAAAACCTGAATAAAATTGATAAAAGAAAAACTGAAGCTATTTAAAGAAGCATTATACAGCTGTTGTTCCTTCCCATACTAAAATGTGATATTAACGATAACTACCAATCACTGCAGAGTCATTCAAGTGCATTAGCCATGGAGGAGAGTAATAAATTTAGCTCCAGCTTGTTTCTTGTATTGAGTTACTTACTAATGTTAGTGGCAGTGGAATTACTGTGATCAAATGAACACATTTATGTGCACCTGTGTAATTTAAGTGAGACATTAAATCACAAAAATGTAAACAACTGTGTGTGCTATTTGTCAGAAACTTCCAAGGAAAATTGTCAACCGGGACTTTATTGCTGCATTGAAAAATCAGTGTGTGCTGCTAGAACCAGCAGCAGGCTCTCAATTTCCATGACAGACTAGACTCTCTGCTAAGATGTCTGGGCCCAGCGTTTGACTGGTAATGTTCTTATTCAGGGGGCTCATGTAGGAAAAGAAGCCTAACTCATTAAAGATCCTGGACTGTTAAAATATATATTTTTTTCTATTTTTCACATCAAAACATTGCTCAGCCATGCATGATCTTGCATGTCCGTGATTCAGATGATGTATGAGAAATGTTCTGAGGGTAGTTATTCTCAGCTACATGGCTGTTAAATGCCAGCATAACCTATGGGAGACTCTCAAAACAGCCAAACAAGAACAAACTCTAATTGGTTCATCTCTATCAATGTTATCAAATAGAAATAGATGAACTATGCACATTTAACCATGCAAAGTACAATAACTCTATGAAGTTCCTAACAAGCAAATGACAAGAGAAACAAAAACGGCACATGTGTTAAACATGCAACACAATGTGGAACAGTAGCATTTGCAGTGTTCAGAGACACAGTAGCATTTGCAGTGTTCAGAGACACAGTAGCATTTGCAGTGTTCAGAGACACCGGTTGCCAAATATGAAAAGAATAGCTCTGGAATGAATTGTATGGGACTCAGAGGAATACAGTGAGATTTTTCTGAACTGTAGTTGACTATAATACTAACCAGTACTTATAAAACATTGGAAAATAAATTATTTAAATGTTCAGTATCCCAGAAACAAAGATTGGGTATGCAACACATGCGACTGGATGAATGCTGCATTTAGAAGATTACTTGTTTTACATTTAAAGTTGATTTTTAGAAAAGATAGAAAAGGGCAACGAGGCAAGTTTCTGGAAAACAATTTGTGTCACTGATTTAACAGCTCAAAACAATAGGATTAAAATTTGAAATGAATTTAATTCAATCTTCTACTTTCTTTCTTTCTATGGCACACATTAGAATTTAAAAGTAGATAAAGAAGAGAAATTATATTTTGTGAAAGTTTGGGAATCAAAAAGAAATAGTTTAGTCAATTTGAAAGAAATAACTTCAGAAAAAAATCCTTTCAGAATAACTCAACACACAAATATAGTTAATTTTCAGAAGCCAAGACATTAAAAGATATTATATATTATAGCCTGAGAAAAAAGCAAGTAATTTTAGATATTGCTTACGATAACAGACTGTATTGTAATAAGTATATATCTAAATGTAATTATGTACATGTTCTTAAAACTTTGTGTGTATTATTATTTTATAATTTATACTTTCTCATGAAATAAGAAGATTGTTCACAGAGTACATAAAGCAGGATGTGATTGTTATATTTTGAAAGTGGTTAGGACACAAAATTATAAGTTTTTGTAATTTAGGGTATATAACAGAAATCATACCCAATGATAGACTCCAAACTCTCATACTGATTATCTTTTCACCTTTTGTTTCTATTTCTCATTATTTTCCAATAATTTACGAAAGAGTAATTTTCACTTCATAAGAAAGTTAACTAGGCTGAGGTGAATATTTAAACAAAATGTTTTGCTTATTTACTTTCTTTCAGACTTGGAGGCTGGACCAAGACCTCAGGTACATAACATAAAGGTCCAACAGCAATGCTACCTCTCCATAAAATTTATAAAATTTGATTAAAATATGTCTGAATAAAACCCATAAAATAAATTTGCTGTATCAAAGGAATCAAAACTGTAAACATAAGATACGTAAAACAATTTTTATTAATTTATTATAATTTATTCATGTTGTTATCCACTTGCTTGTATCTTTCTGTTACCACTCTCCCTCTCTTTTCCTCCCTTTTCCCCTCAACTCCACCTCTGACAGTAGAGGACCTCCTGCCCCACTGTACGACCACAGCCTATCAGGTCTCATGCAAATAGGCTTCTTCTGTTCCCCTTCTTCTGTCTCCCTGCCAGGCCTCCCCACCACAGGGAAGTGGTCAGATCAGGGGCACCAGAGTTCATGTCAGAGGCAGTGCCCACTCCCCCACCAACCATGGACAATGAGGTTTCCATTGACTAGATCTGAACCAGGAGTCTAGGTTTAGTGTATGCATTGTCATTGGTTAATGCAACAGCTTGTGCTGATGCCCAGGAGCCAGATCTACAGGCTTTGAAGGTTTCCTTGTGGCGCTCCTGAACCTTCTGGGTCCTTCCTTCCTGCACCCTTTCTTGTATACCGCTCTCTGTGTTCCACCCAGAGTTCTGCTGTGAGTCTCAGCATCTGTCCCTATCCTAGGCTGGGTGGAGTGTCTCAGAGGACAGCTCTGTAGGGCTAATATCCACTTGTAAGTGAGAATACGCTATGTGTGTCTTTCTGGGTCTGGGTTACTACACTCAGAATAATCATTTCTAGTTCCATCCACTTGCCTGCAAATTTCAAGATTTCTTTGGTTTTAGTAACTGTGTAGACATATATATATATATACATATTGCATATATGTGTATATGTATATATATATATATCTCAGATATAGATAGATAGATAGGTAGATAGATAGATGATAGATAGAGAGATAGATATTTGAAAATATTTAGTGTGTCTTGAAATATACATCATGCTTGAAAACGTTTGAGCAAACATTCCCTTTTATTTACTACTCGTGCAGATTAAAATTGAAACAACTAGCCGGACGTGGTGGCACACGTCTTTAATCCCAGCACTCGGGAGGCAGAGGCAGGCGGATCTCTGAGATCGAGGCCAGCCTGGTCTACAAAGTGAGTCCAGGACAGCCAAGGCTACACAGAGAAACCCTGTCTTGAAAAACCAAAATAAAAAAAATTGAAAGAACTTCTTGGGATGTAATTTGACAATAATACACATAACTTCACAATCTCAGTAGATGTCAAGGAAAGTTTGAAATTTTTGGACCAAGATTTAATTGTGAGAGCATTCATTTTTATATACTGTACTTCTTTTTAGTTAAAAAATAAATTGCAACTGTGAAAAATACTGTCAGATCCAATGATGTATTATCAAAAGAATGAAATTTATATTTTCATTGAAAATGATACTTTTAGGTGTCTTTCAGGTCTGTTTTTTAATGATGTCATTTAACTCCAGAATTTTTCCATTTAGTTTTTGTCTAGAGGTCTAGTCTATCACTGGCAATGTGATATTGACATCACCTACTATCACTATGTTAGAATTAATTTGTGATTTTAGAAGTAGAAATGGGTTCTACTTTATGAAATTGGGTTCCATTATCTTTGAGGTAAAAATGCTTAGGACTGTAATATCTCTGGTGGACTTTTCCTTTAGTGAGTTTGCAGTGTCGCTCCTCTTCTACTCTGATTTTTTTTTAGATTATATTATCTCAGATATTAAAGTCGCTATCCCTGCTTGCTTCTGGTTTGCGTTTTGGGGGGGAGGGCAGGAATACTTTTATCCGTCTTTTACTCTAAGGTAATATCTGCTGTTGCTTGTGACGCCGTGTTTCTTAACTGCAAGAGAAAGATAGATTGTGTTTATGATCCATCTTTTAAATTTGTATCTATTATTAGAGCTATTATTCAACAGTGCATATTAAATTTTGGCATTTTGTTGTGGTGGTACTCTTCCCTCTCTGAATTAACTGTTCCAGGAATATTTATTTCTTTCTCTGTTTTTATGCATACAGTTAGCTTTTTTTCTTCAAACTAAAGTTTTCCTTTTATTTCTGTAGGGCAGACAGAAATTGCTTAAATTTGTTTTTATTGTAGAACGCTTTTCTCCTCCATTCATTGACTGCTATTGATAGTTTTTCTAGGTGTAGTAGCCTGGCCTGGCACCTGACATCTCTTAGAGTTTCTAGAACATCTGTTCAGGGTCTTCTTGTTTACACGGTATCTTGAAATATCAAGTGTTACTCTAATGTGCCTGCCATATATGTGACTTTGTCTTTTTTTTTTTTTTATTGCAGCTTTTAATCTATTTTCTTTGCTCTGTACATTTGGTGTTTCAATTATTATGTGTCATGGGGAATGTCATTTCTTTTCCTGTCTAATGAATGTTCTGTATGACCCTTGCATATTTATAGGCATCTCTTTATTTTGATTAAGAAAAATTCATTTGTTGATGGTGTTAAAAATATTTCTGTGAGTTTGACCCAAGTTTCTTTTCCTTTTATACCTATTATTTATAAGCTTAGTATTTGTCATAGTGTTTCATATTTCTTAAAATTTTTGTGTGCAGATTTGTTTTTAAATTTTGTGTGTTTGTATCTTAATTTCAATTAAGCTATCCATTTCCTCTACTTTATCTTCAAGATATGAAATTCTCTATTTTATATTTTTTTTAGTTTGTTGATCAAATTTACCTGTGGACTCTCTGTTTGATTTTCTGAGATTTTCATTTCAAATTTTATTTCAGCTTGACTTTTTTTAGTCATCCTATATTTTTGTTGTTGTTAAATTATTTTCTGTATTGCTTTATTGTTTTATGCAACTGTGTGTTCATGGCCTTCATTGGGACATTTACTCATATCTACTTTGAAGTCCTGGAAAGTATTCATAATTACTTCTTTGAAGTTCTTGTCCTGTGCATCATCTTAATTGGTTTTCTGGGACATATTACAATAGAATTTTGGTTTCCTGAAGAGGCATATTTTGTGATTTGTGTATGCTTGTGTTTTTGCATTTGTAGCTAGGCATCTTCAATTATAATATTTGTAGTGTTTCTTACATTTCTTTTTTATCTTTTCCTTTTATACTTTTTATTATGTATTTTACATATAAATTTACATTATTACACATAAATAAACGTAACTCTATATAGAAGGAAGAACCAGGAACTATATGAATGTAAAATTCATAGCGATTTGGATTTTTTTGTATATGACAAAGTTGTTGAAGGAAATATCTTTCCTATCTTTGTGAGTCTAATATTCTGAATGAAAATCAGTATCATAGCTCATCTCTATTAACTTAAAACATCTATCTAGACCTAAAAACATCTTAACCCCTAAAAAACTAAGCTTAATAGTAAGACTAAACTCTCTGGTCTTCTACTCCATGAGAAACTTGAGAAGGAATAAAATGTATTTACCTGAGTGAACCAGAAGTGTGGATTAGCAGCTTCCAAAAAAAATATGACAGAGACAAGTTTGCTGCCTGAACAGTCATCCAAAACTCCCTATAATGATGGAGTATGATCTTGAGCCTTTGGGCCCAATATATCTGACAGACATTTTAGCAGGGCAGGAACTATTAAGGACTTGCTTACCCTGTCTTGGAAGTTTGGCCATTGACTCTGCCTGCATCCAAGCTTGCACATTTTTAGGCAGAATTATATCTGTGACAGAAATTGTGACATATTGCCCAGTGGCTGGTATGCCATATTTGAAGACATCTCCATAAGGAGGTCCTTTGATGCTCATCATCTTCTTTGAGGTAGGCTGGGTGTGGCCAGGAGTTATCTTGTAATGTTGTCAAAGAATCTTTATTATAATAAAAATATCTTTAAATGCCATATCCTGTAGATCTCTGAGATTTTTGAAGACCTTATCTAACTATTTTACCTTATATATATACACAATTATATCTATCTGTTAAACCTAGGATGTATATTCTAGTGATAAGAACAGACTAGTAATTGACATGACCATGACTCAGTCAACTGATAAAAAGCTTCTTTACTTAATTTCCCTAAACAGTATGCAATATCACTTTCAAGGCATTGGAAGTAAATATTGTATTATAATTGAGTTGTGTTGGTACAATATCTCATATTAAAATAGAAATATATATAATTTGTGTGAAAATAACCAAATTTTTATTCAATACCAATGTTTCAAATTAAACTTATTTTTGCATCAATATACAAAATTTTATACTAGTGAATTAAAAATAACCATATTTGTGAGTAACAATTAAGTCATTAAGTTGATGAATAGATTCCATAATCTACTTTTTGTTCTACCATCTCCATATATTTCTATATCCACCATTCTTTCTTTACAACCCCTATCTCCATACCTATGAAAGAAAGCTATGGGAAAAGAGAGACATCCCTGAGTCCAACCTCATTTTCTCTCTGTATAAGACCAATAATAAATTATAACCAATTCTTGATGAATATAAGCATCTGTAGTCCAAGAGAGAAAACAAAACCTACCCAACCTCCAGTCGAATTGGGACAATTAATACCTTTGTAGGGGACAAATAAAATTTGAGAAAATGGTTAAACAAGCCAAGAATAACATTTATGGTCCAGTTTCTAAATCTTGAGAAATTCTAGGCTTAATAGGAGTCCTATGTGGGACAGTCTGAAATGCTGGACCAATTGGTATAGGAAGCTTGCTTCAAAGCTGTCCTGTTCTGATGGGGAAAAGCAACTGAAGCGCCTTGGCTGGAACATGAAGGATGCAGGATGTCAGCATCCAGCATGCTGAGAAGAATGAATCCTGTCAGGTCTGATCCAAAATCAGTGTCCGGTTCTTTTGTTCTGAAAACATATAATTTCTCACAAGCAGTATACAGTCCTAAAACTATAATGTATGAGGTGTGTGGGACATGCTACATGCTGTTGACACAGACCATATGGTCCACATTGTGCTCAGGCCTTGCTACTACTTCACGCTCTGGTGCTCACTTAAGTCCTCATTGTGTATGTGTAAGATGCCAATGTAAAGGTCCCCACAGGGTGGTTTAGGATAGAGGTCTAACATCCCCAAACAGAACACAGCCTTCCTTACCCAAACTTGTTGATGCTTTTAAAGTAGATTGGAAAACCTTTATTTTACTATTTTCTCTTCCTGGTACAAGGTAACATGATCCCAGTGTTTTTCTTGTCATTTCTGTGGACTTCAGGGCAAAATCTGTATCAATCAATTAATCAATAAAAATAAAGATCACACTGCCTTCTTCCTTTTTTGTGGGAAAAGAAAAGGAAGGTACTTGTAAATCAAATAGTATTTGTAAGTCTGGAAGTAAGCAAGGCCTTAAGTACTCGTAACCATTAAAAGGTTCTGTTATCACTAACAGTGTAAATTTATGTACAAAGTCAGTTTAAAAATACAGTACATGAGTCAGGCACAGTAGCATATGCCTGTAATCCCAGCACCTGAGGAGGCAGAGGCAGGTGGATCTCTCTGAGTTGGAGGCAGGCAAATCTAGGATAGCCAAGGCTACAAAAGGAAACCCTGTCTTGAAAACCAAAACCAACCAACCAAAACAAAACAAAACAAAAATTACATGAGCTAAAAGATGGCTTAGTGGGTAAAATCCCTGGCCACAGGAAGATGAGCAGACCCATGAGTGAGAGAGGACTGTACATAGGTAACCTCAGCAGCTCTCCAACAACATGGCCGGTGGAGACAGTATTCTGAACACTCAGCAGCTCACTGGCTCTCTAGCCTGGTGTTAAGGACCAGTGAACAAAAAAGATACCCTGTCTCAAACAACTGAAAGGAAAAGACCAATCCCTGAAATTGACCTAAGACCTAGCCTCAAGTACACACACACACACACACACACACACAAAATAATATTTGGACATGAATATTCATCAAAATAGGGACTGTTAAAAACTAAACCTTAAATAAAAATGTATCTAGAGAAGATTTATAAATTAAAGAAAACTATACATGCACAAGATAATATCAGAAGGCATTTAAATGAAAATTTAAAGTATATTTATTAATGTGCAAAAAGTTTGTTATATGTAAAACATATGTTGTTCTTACTCCAAGCTTCAGCATAGTTATTTATTCACTAAAGATATAGAGACATACATATTAATTCAGTTTTCAATATTCTTGGTAGTCAAAATTAGGAAATGCTAAGCAATTATTTCCAGACAAATAAATATCTTACTTCATGTAGATTATAATCTTAAATCCAAAAACAAGTAATTCTGGGAAAGTCTATTTTCTATGTTTTACACTGAGAAAATGAAGTGTGAAGTGGTTTCTGTGAGGTTGGCTCCCAAGAGAGGGCATTGGTCAGATCGTACCCTGTCCTGCTGTCTAGCTGGCCCCAGGCTGAAGTTTCATATCCAACACTGTTTCACTCTCTACCTTTTCCAACCTCTGCTCATCCCCACAAGAGAATGAGGACTGGACAACCTTTTCCACCTCATCTGGACGTTTATATAACAACTGGCTCAAATGTTTCACTCTGCTCCTGTGTCTCAAAATTGCTTTAAGAGCCACTAGGGTTGACCATGACAGCAAAAGAAAGCATTCATATGTAGACAAATTCACAGGGATTCAACCAACAAGCAAAGGAAAGTGTCAGTGCCTTTAGTCAGTAAACCAATCAATAAAACAATTGCCTTGAAAATTTTAAATACGCAAAATGTCAAAAGTGCAAAAGAATGAATAAGTGTGTTATAGAAATGAAAATAAACTAAAAATAAAATAAAATTTCAACAGAACACTTAGTTTTTCATACTTGGTTTTTTTTTCTGATAAATTAAAGAAACAGGTTTTACTATAATGGAGGCATTATGATTTTAAATGTTTCACATTTATAAGAATTAAATGGGGTGACATAGTGCAATATTCCCACCAGGCTATAGAATAATGGATATCATTCTTGTTGTATAGAAGGGTGTCAAATGTAAGTGAAGGAACTGAAAGGCTTTGAAATGTATGTCTTTAATTTCTAAAATCATAAATACCATTTTATATTTCAGTGTGTAGCTAATGTGTGTGGGTATGCACGTAAGTATGTTGTGTGTGTGTGTGTGTGTCTGTGTGTCTGTGTGTCTGTGTGTGTGTGTGATTCCTTACATACCCAGGAAATGTACAAGAATTTTTAAAAATTCAAACAGAGTATGCCAACAATGTATTTAATTTTTATTTTCATCTTCTAACCAGTGTATAAAAATTACTTCTTTTGGCAGAAGCAATTTCTTTTTTGGCCTGATCAAAGTAAAATAAAAATCCCAGTATGTTTAAATCCATTTTTAACTTCAAAGTACAGGACAGCCTTGGTGTTGGCTTGGTTCTTGCAAGCAGTTGGGTAAATTGACTATATAATGAGTCCTTGGCTGTCCCTAACCAAAACTTTGTTGGACAGGTTCATTTACAATCCTCAAACAGAATGACCTTCCATCTGGCTTAATGGCCCCTGGATTGTTGCAAATGCGACCTGACATTTCCTTATGGGTAAGTTATTAAATTATATCACAAAACACAATAACATAATTTGGTTTCAGAGCCTAAGTGAAAGTGATCATCCTGCAGATTAAGATGTAAAATTCCTTTACAAAATTAAGTTATTCATAATCTGATGCATACCCCCTTGTTTTGTCTGCCATGTAATAGAATTACTTTCCTCAGCACAGAAGCTGCAAATATTGATGATGCTGACAGAACAAAAAAACAGCATCTGAAGAGAGAGAAAGAACTTTCGAAGGCAAGTATCTGACTTTTGCTGTTATGTGTCTGCAGGGAAATCACCTGTGATTTCTGCTTTTATTCCCTAATGAATCGATCCATTAAGCAGTGTTTCTGTCTTTTCCCTAATAGTATTCGACACACTTAACACTGTGAGCTGTGATTACTTAATTCATTCTGAAATGTCTGCCTTGAGATGACTAACACTAATATATTTTTAAATTGGGACTATCTTCTGGTTAGCTGCTTCTAGCGTTTTTGAGTTAGTGAAAACTGAACCAACATCTTGTCTGTTACTCTGCCCAATTTTTATATAATTACTTGTGCCATTTTAATAATCTGGATATGTTTCATAGACCAATAAAGTAAAAAAGAAGCAACACATATTTTACAACTATTTATATAAAACATAAAATTTCTCTGAGTCAGATATTTTGCCTTCAGGAAAGAAATACTGAAGGTAGGCTCTGCCAGCAAGAAGAAGCAGAATTTCTATTATAATAAGGGGAGTCTTCCAGCATATTTCACAGTGAAGACGTTTATGCTCCCATGCCTACCTTGGCATTGCCTCTCAACCCCAAGCATTCCCTTGTGCTCTGCTTCCTCTCCCAGGTGCTGTCTCTTTGTCATCCACAAGCTTATATCGAATACTTTGGTATTACAAGAAGCTTTTGTCTTCCTAGTACATGACTAGGCTTTGTAAAAATCTATGAAAGCTATAGAAATAATAATAACAACAATAATAATGGTAAATAATTCTTGATACAATACATGGCCCACAGTAGCAGGGACTATTTTAGTTCGTCTATATCCTAAAGTCTTCTCAATGTACTGAAAGATTCTAGGGATCCTGTGGCCACTTGTGGACAAGCAGACACTTATTCTTCCTAGTTAAGATTTCCTTAGTCAGTACGCATCATTGTTTTTTTTCCTATACAATGGAGACACTTAAGCACAGATATGTGAAGTTATTTTCTATGGTGATTGGAGCCAGTAAATGGGCAATTGAACATTGAAGTTATGTATTCTGATCTCACAGCCTGTCCTGGGAGCAGGGGTCCTCTCACCTGTTTGCACGCTCAGGAAGAGCATCTCATGTAAGAAACCACCTGCAAAGGACACATTCAACAGGAAGCCTAGTGGGTGCTCTTTCTATATTCATGAGGAGCTTTAGTAGGCAATTATTATCATCTCCAGCCATGATTGATTTCAAGAAGTTTCAGCTACTTAAGAAAAGAAAATAGAAAAACAGTTTGCATCAATAAGAATCAATCACCTTAATTTAGGAATATCATGCCCCCATCACGGAGTTTAATTCTTCTCACAGTCTGGCTTCCAAATTATATCACTTATAACTTTAATTCTGAGGTTAAAGTCAATTTGCTGAATAAAAGCCTCCCTTGTTTCACAATATTTACTAAGTCCATGCATCTTTTAACCTGATTTGGTTGTGTTTATAAATCCTAAATTTGCATCTAGGCAACAATATCAATTTAGGTGAACTCAAAGAGACTGTAACAAATAATGATTTTTTCCTTCTTTTCTTCTTCTATCACTAAGTTATTCAATAACACCATTTCTACTGATAGTCTATTTTCTCTCCCCTACCTTTCAAAGATGCACACACACACTTTATTTTACCTCCCTTCCTTTCCATCACCATTTTGTGTGCTATTCTTTTATTTTAGGTTGGGTAAAGATCTGTAATGCAGTCAGTGACCACAAACTAAGTTGGAATCACCACATAATTTAAATATGTATGAAATCCAGGGCTTTGTGATTTGTGTGTTTTTCTCTCACATGGTAGATGAAAGGAAAGAGTGTCCAATAAATGTCACAGACTTTTACATTGTGATGTTGGAAACCTTGCAATTAATTTCCAAAATGAAATGTAACTTTATCTATGCAGTCATTTAGAAGAACTAAATAACAGGTAATCTAGTCAATATTCAATCCTTTAGTTAGTAATCTTGAGTTGAAAACTTAAAGCTAGGCATGCAGATCAAGCTAATAACCTCATCCACTCAGTGGAGAAGGGCAATAAGATCACTAGTTCAAACTTGTGGGGGCTACAAAGGAAGGTCAAGGCCAGCTGGGAAGTTTTAGTGATGCCTTACCTGACAAGTAATTACAAGGGCTAGGGGGCACAAAAGGCTGTGGATTGAGCACCCGCCTCATATGTGGGAAGCCATAATTCAGGTCTCACTTCACACACACCAATAAACAATTTGATGACAAGGTTCATCTATCTGATAAAGTCATAGATGTCTATACAGATTCTTAGAGTAGTGATTTAGTCATAAGTACATAATATTATTCACCTTGGTACATAGATGTTATAAGCTAACTTCAACCTACTTCTGTAACCCCCCACCCAGCCCAGAGGGTAGCTACTGCAGAGCTTTATGGTTTGCTGAGAGATCATTTTCTTTTGTTGCTCCTCTGATAGTCAGCAATTGTTTCATCTCTTCTTTAGGCACAAACTTCCACAGACTAAAATTTACTGGCTTTAAGTGTGCAGTTGGCTCTCCCTAACATTTATTTATAGGGTGAATGTGAACTTGCCAAGCTCTGCGGCACATAACCACAGCTTACCTGTAACAGAGGTTGTGGTGTACACTTTTCTCAACTTACTACACTTCTTGGTGACAACTCTCCAAGGTCAGAAGTGCACATTTTTTCAACCCTTTGTCATGCATACTCACATGCAGTTTTGTGCATATATAGCACATGAATACATGGACGGCACGTGTGTAAATGGTGCACTTGATATTCTAAAACACTTCCCTTACCACAAAGAACAAACGAACAGCAGTGATTCTATCCTCCTGGTATAAAAATCCCACCCTGACTAACTTTTTAATTTTAAGTTACTAACATTTCATCATATAAGTTGAAAAATAATTATAGTTTTAATAATTGACCATTGCTACTTTTAGAAGGTGGCTCATATGAACTTTTCACACTCTAGCCTAGGGTCATGCATATAAAGAACAGTCAGTGGCAATTAATAAAGGAGTACAGCATGAAGCGTAGAAAACAAGAAATTTTTTCATATTTCAAATTTACAAAGATACCGCTAAATCAAAATAAATGTTACTGTCTTGTTCCCTGTTATTCTTAATGAAATTTCCATTGATCTCTCTCTCTTTCTCACTCTTTCTCTCTCCCAACACACACACACACCACACACAACACACACACACACACAACACACATACACACACACACACACACACCACTATACAGCACTAGAATTAAAAATAGAATATTTACGCTATTTACAGTTTTCAATGCCTTCTTGAATAGTGCATTCTACAGTGTTCTCATTCCTCTGGACCAAGGAACTTGAGTCTTGAAAATCAGATGTTTTACCTCCATAGGTTTGTACCTTGATGCTGTCCACTGACCCTTGCTGTTTTGGTAGCTAATGGTCTTTCCAGGGCCAGGAAGTTGTGGTAAATGTTTTTATCTCAGCACTTGTAAGACAGATAAAAGCAGATCTCTGAAGGCCAAACTGGTCTACAGAGTGACTGCAAGGACAATTGTGACTACACAGAGAGACCCTCTATCAGAAAAAAATGTGAAAAAAGCCATGTTGATGTCTGTTGGCCATGCTGCTGCTTGAACTGTATTAATGTACGTGGCTTGTGCCTCCATCTGAGGCCATGGTGATGTCTGTGGCCAGGGCTGCATTAAGGATCTTGGCCATGGGCAGTGTTCATAGTCTGTACTGTATCCAGAAATCATGTGGAAACGCATCATCCATAATCCAGCTGACTGTAAAGAGCATGAAAGCTACTTTCACAGTGATATTGATGATTACCCATGCACAGTTGAGAAAGAGAGACATGGAAGGCTTCTGTGACAGCCCGTAACCCCACCCAACCACTGCTCCCCCAAAGGTAGCAGTCTAAACCTGAAATCATGGAAGAGAACTCTTAAATATTGTGACAAAAATGCTAAAGTTGCCTGTGGTGGAGGCAGAGGAGGGACCTGAAGGGGCAGGCCATTGAGCGTTTGATCACGCTGCAGTAAGGATATAGATAACACAAATTGGACTAGTATATTTTTTACTATTTTAAGTTTTTATTTTTTCTTTTGAAGGGAGGGCACATGGGTGGGGTCAGACACGAAGGACCGGGAAACCAGTATAATCAGGGACCATGATGTGAAATTCACCCCAAAATCAATAAAAGTATATGTTAAAAATAGTCCTTCTGAGAATTATTTTAATTGAATTGCTAACAATCTGTTTGCCTTTGCTTACGTTCTTGGCATTAGTCATAAGAAGTTACTCTGAAACTACCAGAAGCCAGTTGTATCATTTATTTAGTTGTTTAGGGCTTTTATAAAGATGCCCCAGGAACAAACCAAATAATTATCCCATTGAATATAAAGAAAACTTTACAGAATAATACTAAATAACAACTCAAATCTGAGTTTACAGCTTTAAAATTTTTTTTTAAGATAGATTCTCACTAGGCAGCCTTGGTCAGCCGGGAATTTGTTATCTCACTGTGTAGACCAGACTGGCTTCAAACTCAGATCCACATGTCTCCTCTTCCAAAGTAGCCGGGTGAAAGTTGTGTAGCACTTTATATCTGTCTAAGTAAAGAAGAAAATAAAAGAGGGAATGCAAGATCCTGTTAACATCGCTAATATCTATGTCATCTAAACACCTGTGTGATTTGCTACTTAATAGGGAATGGCCATAGCACTTGGAGTGTTTGTTTGTTTGTTTGTTTGTTTATTAACCTGGTTATATCCCTTCTTTCTTAGAGGTTCCAGTGTCTATGTTCTCATCTGCAAAGTCTGTGCACTTTGTACCAATCAGTGTTGCAGATTTACACATTTTGTCATTCAGAGTATTTGTTGTTTTACTTGCCTCAGACTTGTAATAAAGTATCCACTGCTACAGAGACTAACCAGGAAGGCAGAATGAGATAAATGAGAAAGGTAAACAAATAGTGACATTTTCAAAGTAAACATTTGGATTGCATGCCATTTGACCTGCTTTTTCCCCACAATTTATCCTGGTTTTTCCAAAGTGATCTTGAGATATGTCTCCTCTTGGCCTGTGGAGGAACTAAGACAAGATTCCTGAAGTCAGTATGCATACTTTGTTATTATTATTCATTATCACTTATTATTATCATCATCATCATTATCATTATCATTATTTATGCTACAACTTATAATATTTGCTTCTTTTCTTTTTGTTTTTCCTTTTACTTTGCACTTGGTAGTTCTTCCAAACTAGACTATTAGTCCTGTGGGAATCTATTTTTATGGTGATTTTCTTTACACTTCAAGGACTTGAGTATTAATCCTGGTACAGTTACTGGTGTCATCATGAAGGAAGGATAGAATGAATCCTGCATATAACCATTATTTCATGGTAACAAAGAGTTGATATATTTCTGTGGAAATAAAGTGTGTGTTTGTGTATGTGTATGTGTGTATAGGCATATATATATATATATATATATATATATATATATATATATATCCTGTACTTATATCAAAATTGCAAGCTCTCATGAAATTGTAATCTTAGAATCATCATTGCAATTTTACTTTTGTATATAATTTAGAAAAACCTATATTGCTCTATTTAGATACAATGATTAAAATTTCCCAGGAAAGGAACTCTTTTTCAATAAAACAATTTATAAATTTTTTTTTACTTATATACAATCTTCAAGCTTTGAATTCAATAAAAATAATTCATTTATATTTAATTTTGTAACATATTTAGTGGTTAAAACTCTCTCTCTTTTCTTCCTTCAGTCTCTCTCTCTCTCTCTCTCTCTCTCTCTCTCTCTCCCTTTTTACAAACACATGCACACACACACATATCAACATATATCTCACTATAATAAAGCGTTCCATTTTTTCTTATCATTAAGTAGCTTCCTATCTTTGAGGATGTATAAAGAAAAAAAAAAAAGGAAATACTGACCTTCCGTTTCAGAGTTTTAAAAGAAGGGGGATATCTCAGTCACTTGTAACACATCTTAATTGCTTCATTATATTTTTATAGAGCACCTGAACTTCTTGGAAGCATTTTAATTAAAATGCTGCTTGTTTTATAGTTAAAGGAAATGCACATATCCTGCAGCACAATCAATCATATTTTCCCCACTGTAGAATAAGAGTCAGTAACACCCAAGCAGATTAATAAGGCACGGAAACAGTTGAGCACCATCAGAGCTTAGATGTGCACATCTTCCTGTGCCCATGCCTCCTGTTAATGTTACCATGATCTTTCCTTGAATCCACTGCAGCATTTAATGAGTCGCTGGCCAGATATATTTTGCAGTCTGATTGTACAGTCACTAGTTTTGTTCATTGTGAGAGAAGGAACATTTTTAACAAAGATGAATCTATAGGCAGGCACAATTTCACATTGCATTTAAAGTAAGATTCCTTATTATTTTAAGTAGAATTTATTTAGGAAACTAGAAGATATTGCTGAGTCTTCTGTTAAGACAGCAATGTTTGGTAGTCTTGATTAAATCTCTTAATTATCTGTACCTATTTCTCTTTCTAAACAAAACATTTTTTTTCACTAAAGATAGGTGATACACCATGCGTTTTGTGTGTTCATGACTAAAAACATTTGAAAGCAGAGAGTACAGAGGGTCAGATTTTAAGGGTTTCTTCTTCTATCTTTCTTGTTTGTTTTCTTTTTCTTTCTTTCTTCTTTTCTTTTTTTTTTTAGTGGAAAATAGTTCTTTTGAGTTTTTTAAGAACACTAAGTAAATATTTCTAGGAGTTTCTTATAGAGCGATGTAGTCTATCATAGAAAACTTTGCAACAGTCTTATTCTGTTTTAATGCAAAACAAAACGAAACAAAACAAAAACTTAAAGCCACAATCCCCATATTCTGAACTACAATTATATTCTCTCTCCACTGGAAAACTAAATGCAGTGGACAGCAAGGAGATTCAGAAAGAAGGACTCACTTGTATCTTTCATTTTTCTACCTACAATTACAAGAAAAGGTTCAAGTTCTTAATATTTTATACCAGAAACTGGGAACTTTTAAAGACCTTGTCCCTTTTCTAGAGTTTTCATAAACCCAATGAAGTACTTGGTGAATTACCTCTAGAAATATGTTCTATATATTTCTATTTCTGACATATCTCAGGTCAGATATAGATGTAATGTTTAGGTGGATATAAATAATGTGATCCCAAAAATAAGTGATATTTTGATATTAAAATATGTAGACTATGAAGGAACATTCATGAAAGCCTCTGATCAATACAACACTGTGTCAAATACCCTGTTATTAATAATTGTATCAGTTTATTTACTAAAAATGCCACTGTGCAAGGAGACTCACAGAGTTACCTACAAATTAGATGAAGAGTAAACAGCTTAAGTATTTTAGAGCTGGTTTTGAATTTTAAGAATTACGAACTAAAATGGTTAAAAGTATTACTACTAACATTCCCTCCTCTCCCCTCCTACTAAAAAAAAAAAAAAATACAGTCATGCATACCTACAGTATGTATACACACTAACTATCTAAACAGAATTAACCAGAAGAAAAGAGAATATGTAAAATGCTTTAGGCTTAGGATTTCTGCTTGTTTTCCCAGTCCAGAGTAAGCCAACATTATAGATAGAGTCTCCAAGTACACAAGCACTTGTCTTAGAAGAAAGGTTGACCTTACCAGGAGACTGAATGGCATATGTGTCCATACCGTAAGGAAGCCCAATTGGCAACATACATCAGAGGTTTGAGGGATCCAATCATCAGCCTTGGCAGGGGACAACAGATGCTGAACAGATGAAGGAAGGGTAATGCAACTTCCAGAAGCACAGTAGCCTTGCAGACTCCTTGACAACTGATTTCTGGCCACCAGAACTATAGGAAAATACATTTTTTTTGAAAAACTCATGAAATTTATTATAAATTGTTATAGTCATCCCAACCTAATACATACAATTAGTGCATATATTCATCTTATAGTTGCTGTGCATTAAAATGAATCTGCACATACACAAAAATTTGATTACTGTGACTGAATTTCTTATTAATATTTAGTCACATAGAAGAAAAACTCAACCATAAACAACATGAGGTCACTTACTGCAGCTTTTAAGCCATTTGCTCCTTTTTAAAAATGTGGTGACACACACCCTCTGATGTTACCGCCAATTCTCAGCGCTCTCTTTGCACCTTCCCTCTGCACTCTGGAGGCCCTTATGCAGATGAGGACAGCACAGTCCAACTGTGCAGTGAGTTGGCTCTTACAGTGTCCGGCCATCTTCCTCAGTTCACACTGAGCAACACCATTTCTTTCTTCATTCATGCAGAACTCTATTGCTGCCCACTGACATCCTCTCTTTTCCTTCCGCTCTTTGTGGACATCATACAAGTCAGTGCCTTGTTCTTCTGTCTTACTCACCACCCTTTATTTTCTTCCTGTCTTTGCTTTAAAGTTCTTTCTGAGCACTATTAAAATCTTCAATACTTACTTCTGTCTTCATGGTAAATCTTTCACTCACAGGTATCTTCACCAAGCCTATTATATGATGCAGAATGATCTGTAAGTACCAGTTTAATGTTATTATTGTTATTTTAACCACCAAATAGTATTGATGAGGAGAACTTGTCTGTGTGTGTTTCCTCTTTGCCTTGAAGGAGTGTTTTTGTGTTGCTTCATTTTATACTCAAAGGTAGTTGTCAATTTTCTAAGTATTTTACACTGTGTAATTTATCTCAAACAACTCTATGGAATTAGTAGTATAATTTTTCTCTTTGCTCTTTAAGTAATATAGTTATTAAATCTTTGGAATTTTATACATGTCTATAATGTACTTTTATGCAGTACCACCAAACCTCCCAAATTCCACCAAAACATACCAACCTCTCAAGGAGGCCATGAACTTGAGAGAAAAGAAAAGAAGAAAATATAGGAAGAGTTAGGGAAAAGGACACGGGAAGAGTTGGAAGGAAGAAATGGAAGAGGTGGAATAATTTAATTATATGTTTTAATTTTTGAAAATGGCCCTTTAAAAACAAAAACAAAAACAAAAAAAAAAACAAAAAAAAAGAAAAGAAAATGGCCCTTTTCTAACCAAGGCTGAAAGTAGCACAAATTTATTGGTGTAAACATAAGCACTTAGAAGGTGTTTGCTATCTTTTTTTATATCACCCAAAGCACTGAGGAACAAAGTATTCAGGCATTTGTTCAAATGGCTCCTGTGCTGCCCTCACATGTCAAGGGTTGGAACAGCTCACAGTCTACATGCTTTGGTACTTCATAGATACACTGGGCTTTTGTAGAAAGATCTCACACTAAAGAAACACTCTCAATTTTACTCTTCAGAGTCCCCATGAAACGGAAAATAAATAGGTAAACTTTCCCAAAAGACATTGTGTCCTGCTCCAAAATTTCCAACAGTGAACTTCTTTCCTCAAACAACCTTTAGAAGAGCAAATTCCATCTAAAAATAGTATGGCCTCCTTACAACATCTGTGTCCCTTGGCTCTGTCTATACTTTCTTATTCCAGGACCATACAAAGTATTTTTTTAACCAAAACACTTATTACAACTTTTTTCTGAGTAAAGGATTTCTTTCTACTTCTGATCATAGTTGTCACAAGATTCTGTCTTGCTTGTCTGGTTTGAGAGAGCTCAAGCCCATCTGTGGCCATACAAAAGTGAGCAATGACTGCATTTACCTTTAAATGTGCCATCTCTGTCCTCTCCTGTCTATAGCTGTCTTATACTCCCTAGCCACTTCAGCAATATTTGCAGAAGATACAGTGAAATGTGTACATTTAAATTGTCATCATAGCCAGGATTCTCAACAGTCTGCCTCTAAAAAAATTTTTTTTTTTTTAAAGACAAGGATTTCTTTGGGAACAGTCTGACTCTACCCTGATTTACCAAAAGGATTGGCAGCTCCTCTTTGATATCTGACAGTCTGTAAGCTCTATATTGCTTTACATTCAGAAACAAAACTTTATCAATTGTTTGGGTTGTCATTTCTGAAGTAAAGACTAAGTTTGCATTTTCTGTGATGTGTATAATTTCTAATGAATATTTGCATGGCTATTTATCTTTGTATCTATTTTAATCTCACCAAATGATGGTTATAAGGCAGTTTCTATATTTTTCTTTCCATTGTGTACATGATAACTGAGTAGATGTGTGAGTAAAGGAGCATTACTTAAGGCTATCCTGATATTTTTGCCTCCTTTATTCAAGGAGTGTTATACTAAAGATACCTTTCCCCAAAACATAACCTTCTTGAATAACTGCTCATTTTAAGAATAAGATGTAGGGGTTTTCATACACATAACTCCCCAATTGAATTAAATATGAGTAAAAAGCATTTATCATGAAAAATAATCCTGATTTCTCCTAACTATACCAAATCAGAACATGAAAGAAATACAGGGATGATAGTTTTATTTTGAAGTGTACTAAAAATATTGAATTTTACTCCAATAAATCAGTTTAAATTGAATATTGAAGAACTGACAGTGATAGAGCCTAAGCTTTTGTGGATTTAGATGCAGTAGTCAATACCCAACCTAACTGTGCTGTTCCTGTCCATCTTACTTTTTATACAGAGTCTCTCTATGTAGTTCTTGCTTTCCTACAAGTTGTTGTGTTGCCTCAAACTCACAGAAGATTCTCCTGCTTCTGCCTCCAAAATGCTGTAATTATATGCATGTGTCATGATGCTGACACTAGGAATTTTTAGAATTAGTTCTCTGAGAGTTTTAATAAAATGGATTTGGAATATATTCCCTCTCCCTCAACTTCTGCCTGTTCCTCTGTTCCCTTCTTTGATCCAGCACTTTTTATGTCCTCTTTATTTCTTTACACCTGTTAAGTACGCCTAGTGCTACCCACACACTCTAGGATGAGTGCTCATCCACTGGAGGATGGTGGCTTTTCCAGAGGCCCTGACTCTCCCTCACTCAGCAGCTATCAGTTGCCAACCTTCCTTCTTTATACTGACATGTTGTCTGGTTTAACTACTGGGAGTTCTTTGGTGCAGCTGCCCGGTTGTATGTGGAAAGCACCGTTTCCTTGTGTCGTCCAGCACTTTTGTGTCTTGTAGTATTTCCACCCCTCATCCATTATGCACCTCCACCCTTTGAAGAAGTGTTATCCCATTAAGACCCAAAGGACTCTACAGTCTCTTATTCTCCGAACTCTAATGAAAATCTCTATTATTTAGTGGCAATTTACTGTGAGAAGAAGTGGCTGTGATGAGTGTTGGGAAATAAACAAATCTATGGGCATGATGATAAGTCATTACAACTCAGTTTAATACCAAGTCCATTTAACAGAGCAATAATAGCAGGTTTTCCCTTAGGGCCAGAGACAGTCTATCCACCGGCTCTTGGCTAACATTGATGATAGGTATGGGTTTCATCTTATGTAATGTTCCATAAATGCAATCAGAAAGTCCTTTTTTATTCCATGATGTTCATAACAGTCACTCTACAGTAATCATATGATTATTCTTTTTTGCAACTGTTGAATGAACAATGAGCTCTTATGAAAAATTTTCTCACTAACAATTTGATGTCTACTTTAGAATATTTTTAATGTTCTACTTTAAAATACGTTTTTTTCTTATAAAATCTAACCACCATGATACTGTATACCTCTGAGAATTAGAAATTTCCTTGGGTGATATTTCAAAGTTTCCACAGTAATGTAGAGCAATATTTATAAATTGTTCTTTTGTGTTAATTGTCTATATTCTGCATAGCCATGTCTTTATTTGGAGAGATAAAAGATGTGTAACTTGCTTTAAAGGCAAGTTATAAATAACTATAGGAAAGCTTCATTTGTTTATTATTCCTAATTTGTAAAAAGTATTAACATGGTGCTTAATGTAAACTGGATTTCAATGACATGTTACTATAATAATTGAAAAGTCTAATATATTTAGTAACCGTATGATGTTAAATCATTACTCATGCTTTTTTCTTGACTGCTAATAGCCTTCTGTTAATAGTCAAGAGACAGCCAATTATAAATGTCTGCATCTCATAATACATTAACTAAATAATTAATGTCTGGAAACAAACCTTTTTTAGAAACACTAAAGTAAATGAATAATTGGAGAGATTGAAAAGCAAGTATAAAGTGAAGAAAAAAGTATCTTTTGAGGGACTGAAGTTGACATCTAGTAAATGATATAGACTGTTAGCTAAGTGCAACATATCACATGTTAGTTAGAAAGTCTAGATGCAGAACCACAGCAGCAAACTGTAAATCAAAACAACAGCACCTTCTGCTCAGGAATCATGGTCAACACGTTTTCTGACAACTTGAGTCATATGTTTGACAATATAGGAGACAGAAAGAACAGGAAAAACAGTTGAGAAAGAGAGAGAGAGACAGACAGACAGACATACAGACAGAGAAGACAGAGACAGAGAGAGATGGAGACAGAGAGGCACAGACAGAGACAGAGACAGGAAGAGACAAAGAAACTCAATTTACAGACAGCCAGGCAAACAGCGACACAGAGGAACAAAGACAGGCAGAGATGCAGAGATAGATAGATAGACAGACAGACAGACAGACAGACAGACAGATAGATGGATAAATGGACATACATACATACATACATACACAGAAATAAATAAAGAGAGAGACAGAGAAAGACAGAAAGAGACTGAGACAGAGAGACACAGACAGAGACAGAGACAGGAAGAGACAAAGACACTGAATTTCCAACAGCCAGGCAGACAGAGACACAGAGGAACAAAGACACAGGCAGAGATGCAAAGACTGGTAGATAGATAGATAGATAGATAGATAGATAGATAGATAGATAGATAGATAGACAGACAGACTGATAGACAGACACATACATACATATATATATATATATATATATATATATATATATGTGTGTGTGTGTGTGTGTATACAGAAAGAAAGAGAGAGAGAGAGAGAGAGAGAGAGAGAGAGAGAGAGAGAGAGAGAGAGAGAGAGAGAGAGAGACACTGATGCAGACAGAGAGATGAAAGAGACAGAGTCCAAAACCACAGGACACAACTTTAGACTCTAAGTGATTAGTTCAGTCAAATCCTAAAGATCTTCCAAATGACTGATAATATTTTGTTTCTGATTATTTAAAGACCTTTTTTTTTTTTTTTTAAATTAGACTTTTTCCATGGTATAGATTTGGCTTCTTCGTCAAAAATTAAGTGTCCATAGGTGTGTGGATTTATTTCTGGGCCTTTGATTCAATTCCATTGATCAAGCAGCCTATTGCTATGCCAGTAACATGCTCTTTAAATTACTGTTGATCTATAGTATAGCTTGAGATCAAGGATGGCAGTTCCTCTAGAAGATCTTTTATTGTACAAGGTTATTTTACCTATGCTGGGTTTTTTGTTTTTCTATATGAAGCTGAGAATTAATATTTTAAGGTTTTGTAAAAATGTATAGGTATTTTGATGGGGATTGCATTGTATCTGTAGATTCCTTTTGGTAAGATGGCCATTTCTTTACTATGTTAATTCTCACAAAGGGAAATCCTTCCATCTTCTTATATCATCTTCAATGTTCTTCTTTAGATACTTGAAGTTTTTTTCACGTAAGTCTTTCATTTGCTTGGTTTGAGTTATACCTAGATACTTTATAGTATTTATGGTTATCATGAAGGGTGTAGTTTCCCTAACTTCTTTCTCAGCATGATTGTCATTTGTACACAGGAAGGCGACTGACTTTTTTGAGTTCATTTTGTATCCAGCCACTTTGCTAAAGGTGTTTATCAGCTGTAGGAGTTTTCTGGTGGAGTTTTGGTGGTCACTTATGTACATTATCATATCATCTGCAAATAGGGATAATTTGACTTCCTCCTATCAGAAGGGCATTCATTTGATCTCCGTTTGTTGTCTTATTGATCTAGCTAGAACTTCAAGTACTTTGTTGTAGAGATATGGAGAGAGTTGGTACCTTGTCTAGTCTCTGATTTTAGTGTAATTTCCTTGAGTTTCTCTCCATTTAATTTAATGTTGGCTATAGGCTTTATGTATACAACATTTATTATGTTTAGGTATGTGCCTTGAATCCATGATCTCTCCACGACTTCAAACATGACCAGTTGTTGGATTTTGTCAAGTCCTTTTTCAGTATCTAATGAGATGAATATGTGGGGTTTTTTTCCTTCAGTTTGTTTATGTGGTAGATTTCATTGATGGATTTCCATATGTAGAACCATCCCTGCATGCCGCAAATGAAGCCTACCTAGTCATGGTGAATGATATCTTTGATGTTTTCTTTGATTTGGTTTGAGTATTTTTACATCAATGTTCATAAAAAAAAAAATGGTCTGAAATTCTTTCCTTTTTAGATCTTTATAAGGGTTGGGTATCAAAGTGACTGTGGCCTCACAGAAAGGGTTTGGTAATCTTTCTTTGATTTCTATTTTGTGGAGTAGTTTAAAGAGTATCGGTATTAGCACTTCATTGAAGGTCTAGTAGAATTCTGAGTTGAAACCCTCTGTCTCTGGGGCTTTTTTTTTTCCCTTGAGAGACTTCTGTAGGAGAAATAGAACTATTGAATTTGTCATCTGATCTTGATTCAACTTTGACAAGTGGAGTCCATCAAGAAAATTGTCCATTTTCTTTAGATTTTCAAATTTTGTTGTGTATACACTTTTGAAGCAGGACCTAATGATTCTTTGTATTTCTTCAGTATCTGTTATGTCTCCCTTTTCATTTCTTTTTTTTTTTTTTTAATTTGAATAGTGTCTTTCTACCTTTTAGTTAGTTTGGCTAACGGTTTGTCTATCTTGTTGTTTTTCTCAAAGAACCAGCTCTTGGTTTTATTGATTCTTTGAATTGTTTTCTCTGTTTCTAATTTATTGTTTTTATCCCTAGGTTTGATCATTTCCACTCTTCATGGATGTGTCTGCTTCTTTTTTATCTAGGGCTTTCAGATGTGTTTTTAAGTTGCCTATATGGTATGTTTCCAGTCTCTTTATGAAGGCACTTTGTGCTATGAACTTACCTCTTAGCACTACTTTCAACGTGTCCCATAAATTTGGGTATGTTGTACCCAAATTTTCATTGAATTTTAGCAAGTCCCTAATTTCTTTTTGATTTATTCCCTGACCAAGTTATCATTGACTAATGAGTTGTTCAGTTTCTGTATGTGTGTAGGCTTTTTGTTATTTTTGTTGTTGTTGAAGTCCAGTTTTAGTTCATGGGAGCCTGTTAGGTTACAAGGTATTAGTTTAATCTTTTTTGTATCTGTTGAGGTTTGCTTTGTGATCTACTATATGGTTAATTTTGGAGAAGGTTCCATTAGGTACTGAGAAGAAGGTATAATCTTTTGTATTTGGGTGAAAAGTTCTGGAGATATATGTTAGATTCATTTGATTCATGACATCAGTTAGTATCATTATTTCTCAGTTTAGCTCCTGTTTAGTTGACCTATCCTTTGATGAAAGTGGGATGTTGAAGTCTCCTAATCTTAATGTGTGGTGATTGATGTGTGCTTTAAGCTTTATTGATGTTTCATTTATAAATGTGGTACCTTTCTATTGGGGGCAAAAATGTTCAGAACCGTGATGTCATCTTGGTTGAATTTTCCTTTGATTGAGTATGAAGTGTCTTTCCTCATCTCTTTTGATTAATTTTGGTTGAAAGTCTATTTTATTAGATATTAAAATGGCAACACCAGCTTGCTTCCTGTGCCCATTTACTTGGAATTCCCTTTTCCAGCCTTTTATCCTGAGGTAATGTCTATCATTGTAGCTGAGATGTATTTCTCGAATACAGAGGAATATTTGGTCTTGTTTATGCATCCATTCAGTTAGTCTCTGTCTTTTTATCGGATAGTAGAGACCATTGATGTTGAGTGATCTTAACCACGATTGACTGTTATGTTCCTTGATTTTGATAATGGTTGCAGTAGAGTGTTTATCTGGTTATGTTTTGCTACAGTGAAGTTATCTATTTCCTGTTTTATCCTCATTGTAGTTTGTCACTTTGGATAGTAATTTTCCTTCAAGTAACTTCTGTAGGGCCAGATTTATGGATAGATACTGTTTGAATTTGTTTTTGTCATGGAATATCTTGTTTCCTCCATCAGTGGTTATTAAAGTTTTGCTGGGTATAGTAGTCTATACTGGCATATGTGATGTCTTAGGGTTTACCCAGGCTCTTCTGGCTTTTATGGCCCATGCTGAGAAGTTAGGTGTAATTCTGATAGATTTGCCATTATATATTATGTGACCTATTTCCTTTGCCACTTTAAATATTTTTTCTTTCCTCCGTACACTTTGTGTTTTGATTATTATATGGCAGGAGGATTTTCTTTTCTCGTTTATTCTATTTCATGTTCTGTAGGTCTCTTGTATGTTTATATGCATCTCCCTCTTAAAGTTGGGGAAATTTTCTTCTATGATTTTGCTTAAAATATTTTCTGGGCCTTGGACCCGGGTGTCTTCTCTTTCCTCAATTCCTACTATCCTTAGATTTCATATTTTCATGTTGCCCTTGATTTCTTGCATGTTTTGTGTCAGGAATTTTCAGATTTAACATCTTCTTTGATGGTTGCATCAAATTCTTTTAGTGTATCTTCTACTCCTAAAATTCTTTCCTCCATCTCTTGAATTCTGTTAGCAAAGCTTGCCTCTGCACTTTCTGTTTTCTTCTCTACGTCCACTCTTTCCCAGCTTTATTCTGTCTGTGCTTTTATTATTGAATCCATTTTCATGTTCAGATCTTGGACCATTTCATTGATTTCCTTCATCTGATTTTTTGCATTTCCTGAATTTCTTCTAGTGATTTCTTCAATTCCTCTCTATCAGCTTCTCTCATGGCATCTCTAAGTTTCTGAATCTGTTTGGCCACATCTTCCTATATTTGTTTATGGACTTTATTTGTTTCCTCCATTATCATCTTCATTACTAAGGATTTGAGTTAATTTTCTTGAGCTTCAGTTGTGTTTGAGTTCATAGGGTTGAATTCTTTGGGATAACTAGGTTCTGGAGATGTCAAATTATTTTGGCTTTTATTGTTTGTATTTTTATACTGGCATTTAGTCGTCTTGCTGTTTCTGATATTGAGAGGTAGTTTCTGGTCATTCACGGATCTTTGAGAGCAATTTGTTGGTAAGTGTCTACAGGTCAAGATCCCTCACTTGTGGGGATCAGGGAACCCTTCCTGGGATGAGGCAGTTGACCAGATTTCAGCTCTGGGGGACTTTGCTCCACACCCTGGACTCCCCACTAGGGCAGCAGAGGCTGGTGCTGGTGCTCTACAGCCCAAAGTTCATAATGAGATAGTAGTGTAGGTACTATGTGACTTTGGCTGGGCTTTGAAAAACCTGCCCTCAGCCACTGTAACCCTGATGCCTCAGTTCAGTTTGCCAGAGAGTACAGATACTGCCCCTGGCTTATCTCTTTTCTAGACTCAGTCATTGGGGTAATTCCACTCTTCATCATCAGGATTCCAAAAGACCTATTAAATAGCAAACCAGATATTCAGAAAAATGTGACTTCCACTGCAGCAACAGGAAGACAGAACCTTTAAGTGTTCTCTGGGGCATTTCTCTCTAGGAGTGTCTCAAAGCAAAGCCATGAACATTCAAAGCAATGCAAAAGTGGTTGATCTTTGTTATTTGGATGATTTATGCTCTCCCATAGTCCAAACAGAATGTTTGGCAACTGGAAATTCCAAGCCCCTGCAAGAGGCAGTTTTCTTTCTAGGGGACAACATCACACTGCCTCTCACAAGTTTGTTTCCACAGACAAATTCCACACACCCTCTCACAAGTCTGTTTAACATCCCACACATGGGATCAAAACATAACATATTTACATCCACCACAAACTTATCCTGAGGTGGGACCTGTGTTTGTAAGAGCTTAACTAATATTATTCACTATGTCTTCCTCAGCTCTGGAACAGGAAGGATGTAAGATCTCAGATACTGCTCTGGTCCCATGCCTACCTGCTGCTGCCCTGCTCCCATGTGTAACGAGTATGGATTCTGTCTCCCTGTAAACATAAGCCCCAAATTAAATACATTTTGTATGATGACTTTCTTGGTCATAGTGTTTTGTAACATAATTAAAAAGTAACTAAAACACACACACACGCACACACACACAGACACAGACACACACACACACATACTCCATTAGCAAGTGCCAAAGTAACTAAAGCACCAATATAACAGAAAATCTAAACTATCAACTTAAAAACACAGAAAATTAATTCACTTATGCACGACATATAATGGCTCCCCAAAGATGTCTCTGTTACAATCCTAGGAATTCCAAACATTCAACTTACATAACAAGGAGAAATTAAGTTTTAAATGAAATTATTGATGTCATTCAGCCAATTTGACATTAGGATAATATTTTACACAGACAGAAGTATATAACCATACATTCTATTATTAATCTGTCTTTCTGCAAGATGTCAGCCATGAACACTATGCCAAGTTAAGGTACAAGGGAAAACTAAACTGAAAGACTAGAGAAAATGCTCAAGTTGTCTACCATCAGAAACCATCTCATATAAATTAGCCATTATTATTTTTATTGACAGATCTTTATCAAATTTATGTATATATCTAAGCACAGAAGTACTGAAATGCCTGTTTTTCTAGGCCTTCACTGTAAAAGCACTTGTGTCATTAAAACTTAGATTAAAGTTGCCATGCTTTTCTCCTGTTAATCTATCTGTTTTTACAGGTGGCATGGTCATAAACCCATTTATGAAGAAAAAAAGCTATCTGCCACCTGTGATTCAGACTAATTTTGACATAAACATTCTTTTTGTAAGATTTACTATGTTTAAGGAAATAGACTACAGTTATAAAAGAGTAACTATTATTATTTTTTGTGCTTATACTTATGTAAAATTAATTTAGATGATGATCTTTTCAAAAAGCAATTTCCAATAGATATATTATATATTTAATGGTCAAATGATAATACCATATAATATACTACATATATCTAGATTCTGGGCATAAAAACAACTAATTAACATGCTATTAGTTTTTGATTTCTTGATTTTAAAAGTTGTCTTTATACACATTGTCAGCTAAATGTTTATTTAATCTGATTAATTATATTATTCACCACTTACATCATTTTATTATTATTTGGTTTTCTTTCTCTTAAGTGCATTTGGTTCATTGGCTCAGTTTTCACTGACATCCAATTTTCTTTTCTGATGTCCATAAGCATCCTTCTCGGTGTACTTTCTCCAGTACTTGGCATCAACTTCCATTACTATCCTATATTCACTGTAAATTATATCTTGTACATGCTAATTTTTTTTTCTTGTCCCTATTTGTCTTGAATTCTTATCTTCTGTAAATTACCATTTAATCTTTTCTGTATATTGAAAATGTGTAGCAGTTGAAATATTGCTATATTTCTCTTGCACTCTTTGCAGTTTCTTCTTCTATATCAATGATGTTTTGGTTATTTTAATGAGAATAGAGTGTTCTGGTTCTACTTACAGATTTTAAGATTGTAGTTTCTTTGTTGTTTTTCTTGAGACAGGGTCTCATGTAGCCCAACCTATCCCTGAACCTGCAATAGAGTCAAGGAAAACCTTGAGGTCTTCATCTTCCTGATTCCATGTCTTAGTGCTGGGATTACACAGTGTCAGGGATGCAAACACAGGTTTCCTGCATGCTCATGCTCAACAAGTTCTCTCCAAACTGAGTCATATGCCTAAACTCTATTGCTGTAGTCTCCAAAACCCCTGTAGAGGAAAAAAAGGAAATTGTTATTGCAGAGAATATAAATTTATCTTACTCTTCCTGTTTCCTCATCTTCTCTTCTTAAGAACATTAATACACACTATATGAGACAAGTCTTAACTCCTACTAAAAGACATATCTATCTTCGTGGTCCATTCACTAATTTTATGTCAGATAAATATTTATCTCATAATTTAAGCAGTAGTTTAATGTGAACTATTTTATAAATTGTGTTATTTGAATTGTTTCAGTTTTGGCAAAGAAGCTCTTCAGCCTGGTTCATGAATCCTTCTGACTTAGGCAAGGAGGTTTTTTTGATGACTGTTTAAAATACATCCCCATAAATTTTTCCTTTACTAGCCAGGCATGGTAATGCATGCCTTTAATCCCAGAACTCAAGGAGACAGAGACAGGCAGATCTCTGAGTTTGGGGACAGCCTGGTTTACAAAGAGAGTCCAGGAATACCAAGACTACACAGAAAAACCCTGTCTCAAACAACAAAGGGAAACAAAACCAAAAAGAACTCCTTTTTAAGTCATGTTATTTTTCTTATTACATTATACATGATTTTGAAAAGTAAACTTGGTTTCAGATACCTGTTTGCAAATATTTTCTAGCCAATTATGTAATGATATGAGTCTATGTGAATTCATGTCATATACATGCAGACACGTGTGGCAGTCAGAACACTGTGGTAGATGTCATTGGAGCTGGAGATACAAATGCTTGTGAACAGGTCCACTGGAAGAGCAGTATGCACTTCTAACCACTGAGCAATCTCTCTAACCCTGACATTTATTTTACACAGTGGTTTATGAGGCAGAAATGACTTTAGATTTTCTGTTCTTTGAAAATGTCATGCTTTTATACAACATATCTTAATCTTTAAATGTCAATCAAACATTGCAGAATTTATTTATTTATTTTTTAATATACATTTTATTAATTTATTCATATTACATCTCAATTGTTATCCCATCCCTTGTATCTTCCCATTCCTTCCTCCCTCCCATTCTCCCCTTACTCCCTTCCCCTATGATTGTGACTGAGGGGGACCTCTTCTCTCTGTATACAGATTTTTTTTTTCTGTACTCATAGTTTTGAATCTTATTTAAGAAATTAATTCCACTTTAATATCAGAAATATTTTCCTTCATGGTGATTTTAAAATAGGAGCTCTGTAAGATTTAGATAACTGTTCAGGTAGCAAACTGTCACTGTCATTTTCTCATTTTGGAAGCTGCTTGCCTTCACTTCCTGTCTACTCAGATAACTAATTTTATTCCTTCTCAAGTCTCTGATTGTGTTGAAGACCAGATAGTTTAGTTTGACAGTAGGCTTAGTAATTTTGGGGTTAAGCTGTTTTCAGGTCTAGATAGAGGTTTTGAGTTGATAAAGATGAGATATGATAATATTGATTTATATTCAGAATTTTAGATGCAGCAATATAGGAAAGATGTTTTCTTCAAGGTTTCCAGATACAATAAGCCAAAAGTGTATGAATGTAGCATTTATATAATTCTTGATTATTTTGTGGTTCTTCTTGCTGTATGTAGTTTATTGTATATATGTGTAGTAATATAAATATTTATGTACAAAAAGGAAAATAAAACAAAACAAAGATATAGATGTTAGATTTAAGTCAACTTAAATATCTATTTTTCCTTTATTTTATTGGGTGCTTTTTTCAGCACACCAACTCTGTAGTTAGGGTGCCCTGAAACACACAATATAGTTCAAGATAAACTCAGATTCAATAATCTTCCTGCTACAGCCTTCTACATGTCAGGATTGATGATATCTATAACCATATCTATTTTAGTGATCTATTAATATCAAGTTTTATTTGTGATTCAGACAGGGGTCAAGATTAATTTTTGCAAGTCATTAAACTAGCAAGTAGAAAAACTCATAATGTGCTATCAGGTAGACTTTCCAATATGGTTGCACCCTTGTAGAAGGATCAATATTCCTCCATGGACCCCTGCTCTGAAAAATAAATTAAGCTTTAAGAATACCACAACACACTCAGACTGACTACTATCTACTGTCTAGAGGAAGCAAAACAATCTCAAGCCTTCTGTGGTTAGGGAATATTTAGGCAGTACCCTGGGGTAGCGATAGAGCTGCCTTGTTTATGTTCCTTTTCTTAGCATTGCATATTCTGTTTATTACTTAATATCTTAAGCAAAATTTCTTATATATTGCCCAGTTTTCTACTGTGAAATAAATCTTGTTCCCTTTTCTCCAAAGTCGCTGGAATCTAAATGTATTCTGATTAATGTACTATGTGACAGCGTTGTGTAGATAAAACTTTCATATATTTAAGTTAGTAATGGATCAGTGATTAATATATTTTCCTTTAAAACACTACTTCTAAATATATATTTTCTCTGTATAAAAGAAAGGAAACATTTAGCCTACTTTCTAGCAATTTAAAAGTGATTATTTTATTAGATGGTTTAACTTTTAGTTTAAGACATTTGAGATGCCTAACACAAGAGATAAATTAGGTTTAAATAACCTTAAACATGTGAAAATATCACTGAATCCAACATATAAAAATGTTCTGAGAGAGAAATAAAGACAATTGCAAAGTGAAAGCTATGGAAAACTTGGGGAAACTGAAGGCAGCATTTCCAGGCATGGTGGGCAAAAGTATTTGAGAGTTCAGTTTTAAAGTAATTAATCTGAAAATGTTTCAAGCAATTAAAATTCAACTGATTAACAACCCAACATTATTTCCTTCCCATTACATAGCCTCCTTAATAAAAATTCTATTAAACAACTTGCAGAATGTTTTTCTACAATGAGTAGATCAATTTGTCATTGCCTGTATAAGATCAGCTCTCATTTGAAATAATTGAAGTACTTCAACACAAATGAAAACATTCATAAATAAGACCCAGAATATAAAAGCAAAGAGAACTTTTTCTAATATGTCATCTTTGTTATAATCTTTAGTGCATTCATGTTTTGGTTTTATAAGATAAGGTCTCATAGAATCTAATTTAGTTTTGAACTTGCAATATAGCAAAAATGTCCTTCTATGCCTATCTCCCTACAGATGTATGGATGTAAGGTCTTTGACATACATTCAATAATCAAGTAGTAAAGATGTCACATTATGCTTGTGACATATACAAAGGAGGTTAATTGATGAGTCAGTATACTATAGTAGTAACAGACTTGACAGATCTCTTTATTATTTCCCTCTTCACTCAATTATCTGATATTTGAGAAACAATATCAGAGATACAGGGGAGTCTTATTTGTTATAACTTTTTCCCTTGAGAAATATTCAAAGTAATCTGTGACATCATCTTTTCATTTCAGCTTATTCCACTGCATATGCATTCATATCAATCCCTCTGCCAAATAAGAATTGGGGCAATTCACAAGTGTGGATGTAGACAGTATTTTAAGAACCAAAATAAAGGAGGGAGTAATAGACACATAAAACCAAGATGACAAGCTATACTGGTGGAGAAAATATTATCTCAGACACATCACATGGCTACCGTGCATTATGGACATTCTCAGAAAAAGAAACCAAAACAAACTCACTTTTTCACTCATATGACTATTATTTTCATATACCCCCCAATTTTTTTCAAATATATATATAACCTCAAAGCTCCATCAAATTCAGCAACAAGGCACAAACCCTTTCCACAAAATAGCATCACTCTTTTTCTGAATCGCACCTTCATTGCTCACTCGTGGATAGTGTGGTATGGTGCTATTGCTGTCCGTGGCTCTGCGCCATGTTCATAAGCCTCTGTGCTTCTCTGTATTGATGCAGACCACTCTGCTACATGAAGAGCCAACTCAAAACTTTTACACAATTAAACTTCATGCATCCTTTACTAGTAACTATGAAAAGTCACATTTCTCAATTCTACGATGAAATATCCTTTATAGCTTTCTGTTTTGTTATAAACACAATGCCAAAAGTAACTTTGGAACGAAAGAGGTTTTGGGTTTACTTGTGAGCGTCATTGTCTACTGCTGAGAATTCAGTGAAGGGACTCAAGGGGGAACAGGGCATGGAATGAGGAAGACAGTGCTTGCTTCCCACGGCTGAATCAGCCTGTGCTCCTACACAACCAAGACCACCTGCCCAAGCATGGAGACTCCCATGGGACTTAGTCCTCTCACAACAATCACGCATCAAGACAATGCCTCACCAACTTCCTTGCAGGCCTGTTTGGTAAAGGTGCTATCTCAGGGAAGGCTCCTTTTCCAGAGAGCTCTAGGTTTCTGTCAGGGTGACAAAAACTAACCAGCACAAGTTTTGACAAATTAACTTAGGGAAAGACTATATTTTGGCTCAACTATTGAAAGTATAGTCCATCCTTCTGGGAAAATCTCAGCAAGAAGCAGCAGGAAGAAGAGAAAGGCAGTGCTGCTCACTCTGTGTCCATTCTGAAAAAGGAGAAAAAGATGAGTTTGTGCTCATCTTACTTCCACTACTTTATTCAGTACGGGATGACAAGTTGTGGAATCCTGTCGCTACCTTCAGAATGGGTTATCCATGCTCAATTAAGCCTCTCAGAAAATGTCCTCACAGATACACTCAGAGGCTGGTTTCCTAGTGTTTTAAATCTAGTCAAGATACCAATATTGATTAAATATCAGTATCTTCCCTCTTTGAAGATGCAGATGTTTTAAAATTTAGTTGCCCTATTTTAAATCATTTGGTATATATATAATAGGCACAGGAAAGAAATGGAAAAGTTTGGAAAGTATTCACATTATATAATATAAAATATAATATATTGTTGTAGAGTAAATAGACACACACAGGACAGGAAAAAATTTACAAAGCTATGGAAAGTACTCACATTATGTAATATGTATTATACATAATATAATATATTATATTACATGTATATTATACTATTATGCATTATGCAATGTTATGTATTTCTTCATATTGTTAATACATATATGTTTATACAATATACATTATAACACGTTATATTATATATATTATTATATTATAACATTATATATTATAAGATATAATTATATAATGTGAATACTTTCCAAAGCCTTGCAAGTTTCTTGCCTATGCCTCATATAACACTGAGAAGATAGAAACTATTTCTTCTTTAAGTCTACATCTGCAGCATCTAATCCTTTGTAAATGCTCTGTCGCAAATTTACCTTGAACTCCATCTTTCCATCTATTAGCTCAGTGATGGAGTTAATGGTAGAAATAGATAAAGATTCAACAACAAGGAAAGACTAATTTTTGAAACTAGTACTGAAAGTCTTCAAAGAGAATAAAAATTTCTGAGACAATTTTATAGAAGGTATTAATTGATCTGGATTAACCTCAATCAAGGTATGCATTTACAAAATCTATGTGAATATGGACAACATTTCAAATTGCTTAGTGTTAACAACATAGTGCATATACGAATTTATATAATGTAGCTTAAATTGTCACAAGACGTCACCTCCTCTGCTTTGCAAACTGAAGGCAATTTCATTTTTAATACATGCAGCTGTCTTTTATGGTCTGCATGAGCTATCAAGGTCCAATTTTCTTCAAACTGCAGAGAACAAAGAAATTCTCCTAGGAGCTTCTTTTGAAGATTAAAGCACTGAAATAATTGTATTAATGTCCTTTTATTTTCTATAACACTATGCTTAGGCAAGCCTAAATTCTTCCTGAATATCAGCATTATCCAAATAAAACCATTTGCCAGAGGGACAATGTGAAAATGTCCTAGCCATGTCCACATGATGGAGTAAATTGTTGACGTGTTTCCTGTAAATCTTGTGTGCTTCATCAGACACTACTGAGGTATCAGAACTAAATTCAATAGCACACTTCAGTTATGCCCATTCAGGAGCTTACGTGCACCTCATTTGCTCCATTTATAGGTCGGTCTCCACAGATTGTTTGACTGGTTAATTTCACATCAATAGGAGAAAGAGGCCCGGGAACCTGAAAGAGACTTCTGAGGCCTGAGCACAGAGAAGGGTGGATTTGAGGGAGAAATGTAAATGTGGTTAATGGCTAAAAAGGTTTTCTCCTGAGGAATTCTGCTGTCAATTTTCAAAAGGCTCCTCTGACATTAGCACACGGAATTCACGGCTCTGGGATAAAAAGAAAGTTTAAGACACAGAGGAAACTCCATGGAAGCCACAAGGTTCTTTATAAGTATGAATTGTTCATAAAGTATTGTAAGAAATAGTCTAGAGCTGTGATACAGTTCTCACTCTTCCAAATACATGGAATTCTGAGCTGAGCATACATATTTTAATCTTTCATTAATAAATTTAGAAGGTTCATTTGTTTTACAATAAAAACTAATATGTTTCAAACATTTTTTCTCCTCTACCCACTCTTACAAATTCCTCTCTACCTATTTAACTTTACATTTTCTATTTATCAAAAAGGTAAAAAGAAAAAGAAAAACAATTAAATAAAAATATGTATGTAGGTATGTATACATGTAGAGATATTATAGATAGATGGATGATAGATCATAGAGAGATAGATATAGATAGATAGATATAGATATAGATAGATATAGATAGATAGATATAGATAGATATAGATAGATATAGATAGATAGATAGATAGATAGATAGATAGATATAGATATTAAAATCTTCCCTGCCTCTAATTCTCCCAGTTCCTGCCCACCTGTAAATGTTTTTACTTCCTCAGATGAGGAAATGAGATGAGAGCCTACTCAAGCTTTACAAATACATGGATTGGGCTGATCCCCAAGCATTTCTATCTAACTATCTCTAGCCCTAAACCTGGGAGCTTCTAGCTTTTATGCTAGCTATTCTTCTGAAAACCTGGATCTTGAAGGCTTCAGCTTCTAGCCTTCATCTGCTAATCTAGGCCTGGAATAATTTCATCCTCTGAGACTTTCTGTTGAATATACTCACACCTTCTAGTTCTTCCTGAACATTGGTTGGCTGGTTTAATTTAGCTCTTCTTGCTCAAAACACCTCTTTTTATTATTTAATTAATTTATTCAGAATACATTTAAATTGTTATCCTATTTCTTGTATCCTCCCATTCCTCCCTCCCTCCTGCTTTCACCCTATTCCCCTCCCCTATGTCTGTGTCCGAGGGGGACCTGTTCCCCCACTATATGATCATAGGCTATCAAGTCTCATCCTGGTAGTCTGCTTATCCATCCTCTGAGTGTCAATAGGCCTCCCCACCAACAGGATGTGGTACATTTATACTATGGAATACTACTTAGCTATTAAAAACAAGGAAATCCCAAAATTTGTGGACAAATGGATGGAACTAGAAATGATCATACTGAGTGAGTTAACACAGAAGCAGAAAGAGTCAAATGGTATATACTCACTTATAATGGGACACCAGCACAAGGGGCATGTCCCATGAAAGACTTCACTTACCAAGAGATTGGAATAGATGTGAGGACATCCTATTGGGACTCTTGGTGAGAAATATGGGAGAATGGGGACATAGAAGGATCCAGAGGGTCCTAGAAACCTACAAGAAGAGCATCATGACAGGCAGATCTGGGTCAAGGGGTTCAGTACAAACTACTGCACCAAACATGGACAATACATGCAGTATACATCGAACCACTACTCAGATCTAGCCAAAGGTCAGTACATTCTCCACATTTGAGTGGAGAGTGGGGACTGACTCTGACACACACTTTGGTGCTGTATGTTTGATCAAAACTCCTCTTTAAACTGACTGATTCAACAGGCTTCTCTCAGATTCTGACTGAATTGCTCTGCTTGGAAAAGTGACCTGAACTGCACAAATTGGACTGCACTCAATGGAACTACACTTAACTGTACCAAACTAAACTATATTGTATTCCTAAATTCTACTCTTCTCTCTCCCTCTCTCTCTCTCTCTCTCTCTCTCTCTCTCTCTATCTTTCTGTTCTTCTCTTAAGTAGATTCTCATTACTTTCTGTTCACAACAGATGTGGAAATATCCTATCTCTCTGGCTCATTCTGTCAAATCTCTCTTTCAATCATCATTTTTCTGTCATTCAATTAGATGTCACTGTTTGGACCTAAAAGTGTGTACAAATTCCAGCCAGAGGCATTGAATACATATACTCCAGTCAGAATGATTAAAGGTATATACTAAGGACATGTCTGTATTCTAGCAAGATTACAAGGACCTTGGTCTTTGGATGTGATATCTTGCCAGGCAGCCATGTTGCTGGATTAAAATTCTTCTCCAACACTTCCTGGTTCAAGCAGCCAAAGCCACTCCCTTTCAGTCTCTCATTAAAGGAAATAATATAACACACACACACACACACACACACACACACACACACACACACATACATGTGATATATATATATATATATGTTAACTGTTAACTTTCTATGGCATATGTGTGTGAGTGGTGTGGGGGTGCATGTGTGGGGGTGTGGGGGGTGTCTTTATCAAACCTTACCCACAAGTCTATGGGAGTTATATGAAAGAGAAGATAGACAAAATCAGGTGCCTTCAGAGTTGAAGAGAGGGAACAGGGCAGTCTATGGAGAATGGAGAGATATTAGGGTGGAAATCAGACCTGGAAAAATCAGGAAAGGGAGGACAGAGGGAAGAGAAACTGTGGGCAGGCCTATCTCTGTGGCAAGCTGGAGACCTACAAAAGAGTAGACACCTAGAAAGATATAGGGGTGACTCGAGCTGAGATTCCTAGTTGTAGGGGTCATGGAGACTAAGGAGGCCACCTTTTAACTAGACAGGACTACTAGTGGAGGGAATGGAACACCAACTCATGCTCAAAATTTTGACCCAAAATTTACCCTGCCTACAAGATATGCAGGGATAAAGATAAAGCAGAGATTGAGGGAATGTCCAACCAATGCCTGGTCCAACCTGAAGCCCAACCACATGGGAGAGAGCCAACCCCTGATATTATTAATGATATTCTGCTATGCTTGCAGACAGGAGCCTAGTATAGCTATCCTCTGAGAGGCTCCACATGGCAACACATAGAAACAGCTGATCATTGAGTGGAGGACAGGGAACCTTGTGGAAAAGTTGGGTATGAGCTCCACAAAAGACCAACAGAGCCAACTAACTAGGGCCCAGGGCAAGTTCTAGAAACTGAAGCACCAACAAAGTACTATGCATGGACTGGACCTAGGCTCCCTACATAGATGTAGCTGATGGGCAGCTCAGGCTTCATGTGTGTCTCCTAGTAAGGGAAGGATTGGCTGTAACTACCACTTACACTGTGTACCATAAGTCTGGAATTGCTGTGGATTCATTTTCATTTAATTCTACATAATCATTAATTACTCTCTTTGCCTTGACACTTTTTATTCAGGTGGGAGTTGTTCAGTTTCCATGAGTTTTATGTTTTCTGTTGTTTCTTTTGTAGTTGATATTAAGTTTATTCAATGGGGATCTCATAAGATGCATGGAATTAGTTTATTATATATATATATATATATATATATATATATATATATATATATATATATATATATATATATATATGTTGGGAATTGCTTTGTGTCTGAGCTTGTGCTCAATTTTGGAGAAAGTTCTGTGAGGGACTGAGAAGAAGGTATATTCTTTGTGTTTGGGTAAAATCTTCTGTAAATATCTATTAGGTTCATTTGAGGTATAATGTCTGTTAGTTCCAGTATTAATCTGTTTACCTTTTGTCTGGATTACTTGTCCCGATTATGTGGTTTAAGCTGTAGTAGAAGTTTGTTATTGCTGCTGTTGTTTTGGATTGTTTTATTTTCTTTTACAAGCTTGTGTCTCCTTGTGTTTAGAGCATGAATAGTAATAATTCAAATGTTGTATTAATGGATTTTTCCTTTGATGAGCATATAATGTCCTTCCTTAAATTTGTTAGTTTTGGCTTGCAGTCTATTTTTTTTTTTTTTTAGATATTAAAGAGTTTGCTTTAAACATAAGCTTGTTTCTTAAGTCTTTCTGTTTGTAATATCTTTTTCCAACCCTTCACTCAGAGGTAATGTCTATCCTTAATGCTGAAGTATGTTTCTTGGATGAAACAGAAGGATTGATTCTCTTTTCACATCCATTATGTTAATCTGTGTCTTTTTGTGGAATGGAGACCATCAATTTTATGAGATATCAGTGACCAATAATTGTTGATTACATTATTTTGTTGTTGGTGGTGGTGGTTAAGAAGAATGTGGGGGCTGGAGAGGTGGCTCAGAGGTTAAGAGCACTGCTTGTTCTTCCAAAGGTCCTGAGTTCAATTCCCAGCAACCACGTAGTGGCTCATAACCATCTAAGATGAGATTTGGTGTCCTCTTCTGGGCTGCCGGCATACATGCAGACAGAATATTGTATAAATAATAAATAAATAAACCTTTAAAAAAGAAGAAGTGTGTGGGTGTGTGTTGTTTCACTTCTTTTAGTTTTGCTGGTGTGAGATTGTTTATTCCTTGTGTTTCCATAGGTGAAGCTAACCTCCTTAGGTTAGAGTTTTTCTTCAACACTTTCTCTAGGGCCAGGTTTGTAGATAGATATTGTTTAAATCATGGAATATTTTGCTGTTTTCGCCTATGATGATTGAAAGTTTTCGAAGGTATAGTGGTCTGGCAAGACATCTGTGGTCTCTTAGAGGCCACAGATTGTCTGTCTAAGCACTTTTGATTTTTAGTTTCTGTTGAGATGTCATTTGTGATTCTATTAGGTCTGCCTCTATATGACCCTTGTCTTTTATTCGTTGCAACTTTAATACTCATTCTTTGTTCTGTATGTTTAGTTATGTTTAGTGTTTTGATATGTGTCATGAAGATGTTCTTTTCTGGCACAGTCTATTTTGTGTTCTGTGTGATTTTTGTACCTTGACAGGCATCTCCTTCTCCAAGTCATGAAAATTTTTTCTAAGATTTTGTTGAAAATATTTTGTGGGATTTTAGCTGGATTCTTCTTTTTCTATTCCTATTATTCTTTGGTTTGGTCATTTCATACTGTTACAGATTTCCTGAATATTTTGTGTCAGGAAGTTTTAAGATTTGAGCATTTGTTTGACTTATGAATATATTTCTTTTATTGTTTCTTCAATGCATGAGAGTCTGTCTTCCATTTCTTGTATTCTGTTAGTGAAGCTTGATTCTGTAGTTCATGTTTGAATTTGTAAATTTATCATTTCTAGCATTTTCTCAGTTTGTGTTTTCTTTATTGCCTTCATTTTGTTTTTCTGGTCTTGAACAGTTTTATACATTTCCTTCAACTGTTTATATTTTCTTTGCTTTCTATAAGGAATTTAGTCACCTATTTAAAGACCTCTGTCATCTTCAATATAGTTGTTTTTTATGGTCTTATCCTTCTGATTCAGATATGTTGGAATATTCATGGCCTACTATGATAGAACATCTGGGGTCTACTTGAGACAGACATTTTGCCCTGGCTGTTATAGATTGTGTTTTTATGATAGAGTCTAGGATTATGGATGATTATAGGTCTAGATATGAGTTTGTCTTTGTTGGGTGGGTGTCTTGTTCCTTGGTTTCTGTTTCCTCTCTGGATTTTGAGAGATTGTGATAGCCTTGCCTGATCAGCTTGTGTATTCATAAGGAGTGCCTGTTGCTGGTACTTCAAGAGAACAGGACTTACAACAAACATGGAGAGTGTGAATGATTGGGGGTGGTTAGGTGGAGTTTAGGCCTTAACCTACAGTTTCTAAAAGTAATTTCAGGTTTCTAATGTCTAAATTAAATGAATTGATAGGTGTTTCTTTGGTGTTTAGAACACTAATTAATTGGCTATGAAGGAGAGGGGGGAAAGCCTACATATTTGATGTTGAAAGGTTTTTTTTTCCTTTCTTTCTTTTTTTTTTTTTTTTAAGAAATACTTCATGAGCTTCCACCTCTCATATGTCTTTTAAACCCATCATTTTTTTTATTATAATTTATTTCCAGACTGGAAGCTTATATAGGGACCATCCATGTTCACAAACATTCCTTTAAGTTTTCTGAATAACACAGAGCATATCAATGACATCTGTGTCCACCATTATCTTCTCTGTGGTGCCTAAATATTAGGAGAAAACTCAAACATCAACTCCAGCATTTTAGAAATAATATCTTTTATTCAACACTCCCAGGAAGAGCAAAGTATCAGAATGGAACTCATTTTCTGAAATGATTGAGGGAAAGTAATCAGGGGTGGTATTCCAGAAGGCAACAATAAATTTTCTTAAAGTTAATTGCAAATTGTTAAGATGAGGGCTAAGTTAGAAAAGTCAATAGACATTGATAACATGCAGAGAGACTCTATAAATGACACTGAGTGCAAAAATTCTGTGAATAAAGCTCACTGATTTAGGTCAATGTTGAGAAATAACTGAAAAAAATAACCCAATAAAATGATAATCCATAAAGCCCTCCATTCTTCCACTGGGAGAATACTGATTTATTCTCTACCTGAACTGTGGACAGGAAAGGAAATCAAGGATTTTCATTTGAGTTTTCATCATGCCTTTACAAATTTGGAAATATAAACTGTAATTCTTTTTTGATAATTGTAGAAACAAATTATGTACAAGAGGCACCTTAAAATTAATATTTCCTAATATTAATAATTTGCCATTATCATTAACATTAAAACACTTATTTTTAAAACCATCTTTCAGTTTTACTAGATTAAAAGGTCTGTTTTCCTTTTCTTGAATGTATATGTGCATGGAATGCATGTATGCATCTTCATATTTGTGTGGTGTGAATGCACACATGTATGTTAGTTCATATGTGCACAGAAACATGTACATGTGTGCAGACAGACTGAAAGTCAACACAGTGTTTCTTCCTGAATCACATTACACCTTATATAGTTAGGCATGGTCTCTTTCTGAATGCAGAACTTCTTACTAAAGGTGGTTTGTCTAGCCAAGTTAATTTGAGATTCTCAATCTGTGCCTCACATTGACTGAGAGATTACTGGGATGGGGAAGCTGCATGCCCACATAATGCTGAGGATCTAGTTTGGGTCTTCATTCTTGTACAAGATAAACTTTACCCACTGTGCTAACTGACTGAACCATCATCGTCGGTGTCGTCATCATCATCATCATCATCATCCTCTCAATCATCTTCCTCCTCATCTTTTCTTTTTCTTTAAGAAGCCAATTTTCAATAGAAAAAAATAGATACATACTTTGAGAAAATGCTGAATGATAAAATGATGAATAAAGCCAGGAGACTACGGCCAGTGGGTAAAAAATATATGCTATACAAACCAGACAATCCAGTTTCAATCTCCAGAACTCTCAGAAGGAAAGAACTAGCTCCAGAAATCTTTCTTCTGACTCCATACTCCACATGAGTTCCAGTAATAGCAAAAATGTACACATACACACACACATAAATTAGTAATAGTAAAAATAATTATCACAATAACATAGTATTTCATAATTTAAAACTTTAAACAACTAAGATTAACCTGCCTTTAATAAAGACTAAGCACATAGTAGGCACACAAAAATATTTTCCTTAATTTATTTCAGCATGAAGAATTATATAATGAGCTGATGTTGAAGCATTGGTTTAATAGTTATCCACAATGATTCATTTTTATGGAGTCCAAATAATAAAACTATGACCTTGTTTATGTATATACAGTGAGAATGTAAGAGGCTTGTGATTAAATTCTTACAATGTATCATTTAAAATTACTGCCCACAAGCCTAGTAATTGGAGGTGGTAATTTCAGTGCTGTGCTGTTTTCATGGCAGCAGAAAAATGGGCTCTCCTCGTCTATATGTTGTGTGTTTTCTTCTCTAGGACAACATCGTTATTGTTTCAAGTGAAGGGAAAACCACTTGCAGAAGTAGAACATTTTTAATAAAGTAATAACGATATCTTTCTATTTCCTCTCTAAAGTTCCATAAAGGTCCAGAATGGAAAAAAAATTCACAAAACATGGTAGAGGCAAAACAAATGTTTTGACTGACAGCTGAGGCAGCAGGCATTCCAGGGCAGAGCTGGGAAGCTGTGCTGTATCAAGCCATTGTTTGCAAGTATTTAATAAGAAAACCCAACCTCGGTCTGAGCCAATAATCAGGCTCCTTTTGATCAAATGTTGTGTATTATTTCCCATCTGTTCCACGGTAGAAGTAGCATTAGTAAAGAGAAATTCTGGGGTAACAGAAGACCCCAAGACTGATGTGAAGACTTGGAGAGGGAATTCTGGGATAACAGAAGACCCCAAGACTGATGTAAAGACTTGGAGAGGGAATTCTGGGGTAACAGAAGACCCCAAGGCTGATGTAAAGACTTGGAGAGGGAATTCTGGGATAACAGAAGACCCCAAGGCTGATGTAAAGACTTGGAGAGGGAATTCTGGGATAACAGAAGACCCCCAAGGCTGACGGAAAGACTTGGAGAGGGAATTCTGGGATAACAGAAGCCCCCAAGACTGATGTAAAGACTTGGAGAGGGAATTCTGGGGTAACAGAAGACCCCAAGGCTGATATAAAGACTTGAAGAGGAAATTCTGGGATGACAGAAGACCCCCAAGGCTGACGGAAAGACTTGGAGAGGGATTCTGGGATAACAGAAGACCCCAAGACTGATGTAAAGACTTGGAGAGGGAGCAGGGAGCTAGGACAGAGCACAAACTAATGTTTGCCAACAATGGATGGTGTGCTTTACAAAGGTTATCTAATTCAGTTGACTCATCGTAATAAAATAGAAATAAATGCAGTTACAATTGATGGAGGAAAGGAAATAGTTTCAGAGAGGCAGTAGAGAATCTTAATATAGCCTACTTCTTTTCTCAGGTATGAAACTCTAATATTTAATGAAAATTTAACTTAAAATCCTTAGGAACAGATGGAAGATTGAATATAGAGCTATAAAGCAATTTATTGTCCTATTGTACAATGTATTATTCTAATGGGTTTCAGCTCTTCAGGGAATTTAGTGTGATGGTTAAACAAAGTGTCCAAAAATTGTAGAAATTTCGTAGGCAACGTCTTATCTTATATTCCTGAAATCTCAAGTATCTCCTGGTTTACAAAAATGTATTCAGATTCATAAATACACCTTAAAACTCTTACTAAATACTCATAAAATAAATAGCTCTACTCTAAGTTCATGGAAATTAAGCCAGATAAACAACTGTCTAGAAAAATACTATCTTTTGCAAATTCAATATAGCTCTTTCATATAACCTTCGGTTAATGTCAAGTAAAGAAAAAGATGATAATTATTCAGACATCCTTAAAATTCAGCTAAGTACTTAATGGATGGAATCGATATAATTGTGATATAATTGTGATATGCACATTCTACTCAGGATGCATTCTCATATGTGTAGCACGCATAAAATAATTACAAGTATCAGAAAACTTTACAATCACTCATTTTCCTAAGTACAATACTGATAACGAGTTATTTTGAAAGCCTCTTTATGTGAAATTTAATTCAATTCTAAGAATTATGGAGTTATTTACATATTTTGAGAGACTATAATGGTCATCTAATCTACTAATATATTAAAGTTTTTAGTCTTTCAATATCTGCTTTGGGATTGTTTTATCATTTGCATAACATTTTACATAATATGTTGACAAATTGTCTTATTAGAAAATGTAAATATTCAAATTTTAAAACCATAATTCAAAAAGTCTATTATTTTAAGAGGAAATAAGATTAAGCAAATTCCATGTACACAGAACGTATACAATAAATAAATTATATTTAAAACAAATTTTATGTGTGTGCTTCATACACATTCCTAAAATGTCTCTGAGAATCCATGGAGGACAGAGCCTCAGAGTGCCTGTGGAATGTCAAAACCCTTACAGGTGCTATAGTATTTGCATATAATCCCAGTGCAGTCTCCCATACATGTGAAATCATTTTTAGATTAACTACAAAACCAAATACACTGAACATTCCAGGTAAATAGTTGTTAGACTATTCATGAATAATAATAATAATAATAATTACAACAGAGCTGCTCATTCTCAACACAAATCTTGGATGAGTCAGTCTGTAGATTTATGAGTCCACACATGAAGAAGCTCTGGGTATCAACGCAGAGTACGCGTCTAAATCAGGAATCCCCAAGCCATTTCTTTTATTACAGCGAGTCAGAGGTACTGTAGCTGACCTTGAAAACCACCCACTGATACTTCACTGTGCTCCAGAACAGGAAACATCTGAGAACAGGTATTAACAAATACCTATTCTCCTATAGTATTTGCTTACTGACATTTTTCTACTATGTGAGGTTATATATCAGAAACTCAACATTTTATATTGCAATTGCTTCTTATATGAAACCAATTGAAGTTTCAGAAAACATTCAGATTATTTGAAACAAATACCTTTATCAAGGGTTAAACCATAAGAATATGTATGCAAGGAAAAAGTAATGAAGTTTTCAAACTACGGATTACTAGGCAAAAGACAGCAGAAGGGGCTACCCATTATCACCAGTTATTTTTTTTATTGTTGTTGTTGTTGTTGTTGTTGTTTTATAGGTGGCAAGATCGTCTGAAACCGTGGTCAGTGAGAGAACCTTTTTATTTACTTCTACAAGTTTAAAGAATGAGAATTTTTAAAACTGTGTTTAAAAGACTATTCTTACAAATAAACAAAACAGAATTGGTTCTTAAAGACTCTCTCTGTTCTCAAACATTCCTCTCTTCACAAGTGGCACAAACAACAATCTATAATACTTGTCTGCGCTGCTCATTTGGAAAGGTGAAACAGTTCGCACCTTCACATTGTAACATTTCTCCTTTGAGTTTACAGTGTGTGTGAGACTATAGAGGAATCGGTGGGCAAGGGTAAAATAAGGAGACAGAGTCTGCTGTACCAGGCTTCTGTGCCTACAGCTCGACAACTGTCTCAGAGCATCTCCCTATATAGTCACCTTCCCCCCAAATTCTCTATAACAGAGCTGGGTGGCACATATTTTAATCCAAATACTTGGGTATCAGAAACATATGAAACTCAGTGAACTAGATGTCAGTCTAATCTACACAGAAAGTTCAAAGCTAGGCAAGGATACATAGTGAGATCCTGTTTCAAAACACGCAAGCAAAAACCTTCATAATAGAAGCCTTTCAAACATATGCATACATTAAGTTGCATGTGGGTATCAAGTATGTCTTCCTCAATTTCATAAAAAGATAAATTCTTTTGAATTATGCCTCATAAGAAACCAGAGTCCTGAGCTGTCAATCACCTAACGTCAACAATGGATGCAGTGGGGAAAAGCGGCATTTACCCCCACTTGCCCCATCTGTTGTACCAGGCTGATTCCGGTCGGCAGTCGTGTCTCTACTTGACATACACATACAATACAGCACCATGGCAGCGAATGCCAATGTGTGTGAGCCACACAGTTGTCACAGTTGCTTGGCAACTACTGACAGGTACTATAGATTGGAGAGTCGGTGGCACAAAGCAGAAAATGAAAGCCTTATCAACTACATTGATTCAGGAGAAAGGAAACAGGGTCTAAAGCAAAAATACCTGCTTTGGGTTATGAAGAGAAACCAACAAACAAACAAAAAAATAGTGTGCTGAGATGCCTATTTTTTTAAAATTACGATAACTAACAAAATGTCAACTCATGTCATGCAAAAGCTGCTGATTATGTGTAGGGATAAACTATGGAGGCTCCTAACAAATTATCTCTGGAGTACATTCTTGTGATAAGGCAAGCTATTGCTACTTCTTTGCCATATATATTTCTCTCTCTTTTTCGTAATTGAAGAAAATCTTATTCCATTTGAAATTTAGTGCATACACATACACATAGCCTAAAGCATAATATCATGGGAAAACCATGCACAATCTTTCAGTCTAGTCCTAAATACGCAAATACAAAAATAATTTAAGCGCTTAATTTTTATGTCTTACACATTTACATAGTGTGGTTGATATTTGCAGGAAAACCCACAGGGAAGATAGGGAACAGCCCGCAGGATGTGAGTCTCTCCTTATCCCAGGTGAGCCCTGGATTTTTGAATTCGTATTTTCAGCCTTGGCCATTACCTGCTGATCCTTCTCATTGGACACAAAATTGAAATTTTGAGTGCTACTTTTGATAAATTTAACTATCTTCTAATTGTATAAGCTGAAAAAAATAATATGACTTACATTTTTATAACATTTTGGAAGAGGAGACAAAAAAGATAAGGCTATGGGTAGACTTATTTGTATTTTCAGTTTCCTGTCAGCAAACCTATAACAGGACAAATTATAGAAAAAGAGTGACTGTGAATTAATCCTCATTTTTATCACTAATTGATAATTTTCTGCTTTCTACTATGGCTTCCCTTTAGATAAGAACTCAGTGTCTCAACATCTCTAATGACTTAACTAGAATAAAACTGATAATTGCAAAAATCACAGAAAAACCTCTGTAGAGGAATTTTACTCCAGAAACATCTCTACTATGTTCACATCCAAACACCTTCTAGCTCTGTGGGATCCAGCTGGAACGCAGACACACTCTTCCTGCATACCTTTAATACCAAACAGTGAAGGTAAGCACCTTTATAGGTAAAGCCTCATAGAAGGAAACACCCAGGTTTTAAAGAGATGTCTATTTGACAGGCAGACAAAGTAACAAATAAGGAAAATATTTGACAGAATAGAATATGACCAACTTTCATGAAAACACAGAGGAAAGAGAGGCTACTTAAGAGGGAACAGTACAGATAGAGAAAAGAGAAGAGAAAGTTTTACTGGGAGAGTTTTACAGAGACAGTTTGAAGAGAGAACGAGCTAAACACAGGTGAAGCCAGAAACTAGATTAGAACAGATTGCTCAAGTTAGTTTGAAGCCAAGCAGAACAATTCAGTCAGAAACTGAGAGTAGTCAGTTGGAATCAGCTTAGAGAAAAGTGTGAGCCAGAGTTGAACCAGCCAGCAAGAAATCAGAAAAAGCTGAAAAGAATGAGCTTATTTAGCAGTAAATACCATAGGATGAAAACATTGTATGCCTGGATTAGATTGTCCAGAGCTTAGAAGCTTCCAGGACTGGGCCTAGGTTAGCAAATGGAGGCAGTAAGCCTTTGAGACAATAATTATATCAGGTGAATATGTTATTTTTACATCACTTGCCAATAAGAAGTAAGAAGTTTCTTCTTCTTCTTCTTCTTCTTCTTCTTCTTCTTCTTCTTCTTCTTCTTCTTCTTCTTCTTCTTCTTCTTCTTCTTCTTCTTCTGTTTTTGGTTTTTCCAGACAGAATTTCTCTTTGTAGCCTTGGCTGACCTTAACTCACTTTGTAGAACAAGATAGCCTCAAACTCATAGAGATCCATCTTCCTCTGCCCCTACAAGTGCAGAGGTCTTTTGATAACTTTTATTGTCACGTTGCAGCACAGAGAAATCTTTGTTTTTACTTAACTGCTGTATATTCCAGGAGACTAAAGTTCCTGGCTTTCTGGATCCCTCCTGATGGGGCATTGATATCTATTCTTTTGGGAGCTCATCTGGGGGAAGTAAGTCTACACAACTTACTTTATACTTTTATCATCATTTGGCATGACTGCCATGTTCCATTGGGGAAGTTTGTTTTTGTCTGTTCCCAACTAGACAACTTAACCTAGAAAAAATTGATCCTCTACACACCCAATCTCAGAGTAGATTTCTTTTAATATCTGAAGTCATTTTAGGTAAGTATAAAATTTAAAATTTTGTTAAATATCCTTATTCTACGGGGATTACAAACTAAAACTACTTTGAGATTTCATTTTACATTACTTAGGACAGATAAGATTAATTAAAAAATGACAGCTTATGTTAGTGAGGAAGTGAGGAAAGGGAAACTCTTGTCTGCTGCTGATGGGGGTGCAAACCTGTATAGCCACTATAGAAAGCAGTGTAGTGGTTCCTCAGTAATCTGGGAATAGATCTACCTAAAGATCCAGCTATGCCACTCATGGGACTATACCCAAATGCTTCTCCATCCTACTATAGGGACATTTGCTCATTTGCTCTGTTTATAATAGCCAGAAATTGAAAACCACCTAGAGGTCCATCAACAGATGAATATAAAGAACATGTACATTTGCACAATGAAATATTATTCAGTTATTTCAATTACAATATTTTCCAGTAAATAGGTAGAGCTAGAATACCTTCCTAAGCAAGGTCACCAAGACCCCAAATGACAAGTATTGCGTGTTTTCTGTTATCCATGGTTGACACTTTTTAACCTTGATATATGTGGTACAGTCGGAATAGCCAGAGATGTTAAGCATTTAGTACAGGAGTAGGAAGAGAAAAGAGTCTTTCAATGAAGGAAAAATAGAATAAAATGCAGCATTATGGGGAGGTAAAGAATAAAACAGAATATTAAATATTAATGATTAAATTAGTGGTAAGTAGGGAATATGAGGAGGAACACTAAAACCAAGAGCCTTCTGAAAAGCCAAATGGAAATCTACTACTGTAGAAGCTTCCTAATATATATACATATATGAAAAGAATCTAAATGAAGTCACCATATAATTGAGGACACAATACCCCAACTGAACGTCTCACCATCAAAGAAAACTTAAAATATTAGGAATGGCTTAAGTCTTTTTGAATCATAGGACCAAAGACCCATGGGACCTCTCAAACATCACAGGTATTTCCAAATTTGCTCTCCTGATGGTAAAGCTCCATTGCTGAAGACAAAATTTATTGCTGTGCCCAGTTTTCGAAACCCCAAAGATCACCAAGGAGCCAACCTTATGCAAACACTCAAGGGTCTTTATTGCTAGCACAAGCCAAGCTCACATCATCACCAGTGCAGCGATTCTCAGATGTGAGCCCTGAGCCTAGGGAGGGGGGGACTTTTCTGGATTGTAGCAAGCAAGCAATCAACCAAACAGGTTTCCAGCCTACCAAGCATCTCATTGGTTAATATTTGCAGCAAGATGTCGCACTTTGAACTGGTTGGTCCAAGTCTAGTGCCAAACCACAAATGCCTAACTTTTTAGAAGACCTAAGATATACCTTTTTGGAAGATCTGAAGAAGGGTCTGGATTTTCAGTACTTTTCTGTTTTCCAGCTGACTGGTTATTGTATGTCTCTGTTGCAAGTATATCTTCTGTGGTTTTTCCTGCATTTGAGGTTCAGGAGTAGTTCACCCAAATACAGAAAAGAAAGTTTTAAGCAAAATAGAGTTACTTTGGCCTGTTATTTTGTCATCAAAAACAGAAGTTAATCTTATCCCAGTTAGAAGTTTCACCTCTATTGACCCGCATTTCTCATACTGGAATTTACACTGTGTGTAACCAGAGAAATAAAGTAAATCCTCAGGCCCAAATCCTATGACTTGCAATGGTAACTGCCTGAGAGATCTACAAATGTAATATTTCCACAAATATTTTGGGGGTCACTAACCAAATTTTTATTGGCTTTAAAACACACTCAATGAAAGGGAAACCAAATCTGACACTGCTAAGGTGACCAAGAACCTGATACTTGATAGGCCATGAGCCGACAGGAAATGCTACCATTATTTTGATAAAGGAATGTAGAGATGAAATCTTTCTTAATGATCTATCCCTTTGCCTACAGATCAGTTCATTGATCAGCATCATTAGAGAAATTTGTTCTAGTAGATGGGAACTACCACAGAGACAAACAATAGGACAGTGTGCAGAGACATTGGAGCAGTTAGTGCTAAATGGGATGTCTTCATCAACTCCCCCTTACTCTACTTATAACATTCAGGAATTTGTGTGAAAGAAGAGACAGAAAGGTTTTAAGAGCTAGAGAGGATACATGACTCCAAGGAAACAGTGCCTTATAAACTCAGAGTTTTGCAAAATGCACAAGACCTGCCCAGGTTTGAGCAAGATGGACTCATGTCTCAGGACTTAGAGATATAAGTAAGCAAGCATTGCTACCCCTAAGCAAAAAACTATTGCAGTTGACACACACTGGTGAGAGTAAAGTTAGTTTTGTCCACTGCAGTGTCACTGGGTATGTTAATCCCATTTCAGGGAGGGCTCTATGCCAGAAACTCTTGAGGTTTTTTAATGAACTTTTGGTACATTTTGTTTTTGCATTTTTTATCTTGCCACATTTTGTTAGTGTTGTTTTTGCTTTGGGGGTTGTGGAGGAATTTTAATCCAGCAATATGGCTACCCTGGCAAGGCATCACACCCAAAACTTAGGTCTGTGTTATCTGGCTAGAATACAGACACACACTTAGAGCATATCTTTAACTGCTCTGGCTGGGATATACACCTTTAATGCCTCTGGGTGGAATAGAGACACATTTAACCTCTCTGGATGGAATACAAACACACCTTTAGCAAACACCTTTAATTCCAAATTGAAGGACAGAGTAATAAATCAGAGAAAGAGTTGACAGAATGAGACAGAGATAAAATATGACCAACTCTCACATGAATAGATGGGAAAGAGAAACTTTCCCACAAAGTACAGAAAGAGGAGGAGAGTACAGTACAGGGATATATTATAGTTTTGGGACACTACAGTAGAGTTCAGGAGCACACTAGAGTTCTGGGCAGTTCAGTGAAGTCCAGTTGAGTTCCCGTAGTTCGATTCATGGAGTTCAGAGACAGTTCTTCAAAGCCAGCAATTCAGTGAGAAGCCAGGAGAAGCCAATTTGAGTCAGTCAGGTTGGAGAAGAGTTTTTAGCACCTGAGTTGAACTAGCCAGACAGAGTTCATAAAAACTAGAAAGGGTAAGCTTATTCACCAATAAGCCTGAGAGGTTGAAAACATTCTAGACCTATGTTAGCAGATGGAGGCTAGAAGGTGAAACATTCAATGTCCATGAGGCTTGCTGAAGATTAGATTGTAAAGAGGCTAGAAGTTTCCAGGACTAGCCCTGGAAGTTAACTATCCCTGATAGTTAGATAGAATCATTCTTGGCTCACCCCAAGCCATGAATCAGTAAAGCTTAGCTATGACTCTCATATCATCCCCTCATCTGAGGAAAAATAAACAGCATTTAAAAGGAGTTGTTCTGTTTTCTTTTTTTCTTTCTCTTCTTCTCCTTCTTCTCCTTTCTCTCTCTCTCTCTCTCTCTCTCTCTCTCTCTCTCTCTCTCTCTCTCTCTCTCTCTTTTTCTCTCTGAAAGTGAGAAGAACAAACATAAAAATGGGTGGGTAGGAAGGTAAGAGGATGAAGGGAGGAAGGGAGGAAGGGAGGAGGATTTTGGAGAGTGTAAACCTTCACCAAAATATATTGCATGAAAAAAATGAGGTGTCAGTTTAAAAAATGACCATTTAGGCATGGTTGGAAATACTGAATTCCACACTAGTCAACTTGTTTTCAGTCTTTTGTGGAGTGGACACAATTACTGAAAACATGGATATAGATGAACATCTTGGATTGACTTAAGACAATGACATTTAAAAGACATGTTATCAGTTTATTACACTGTTGTAGGCTGTTGAAAGTTGCTTAAGGGAGATTGAAATTTCCACTTCAAAGTTTCCCTTTACAAATTTATGTTATCTAACTCCAAGAGAGAAAAATGTTCTCAGGACAGCATGATGATTCTATTCCACTATTGTAAAACACTGAAGAACAAATTGTACTTGAGAGAATTTTTTTAATGGACACAAAGTTAGGTGAGAGGGAAAGGAATGGGCAGAATTGGGGAAGGAGGTGAAAATGATAAACCCATGTAGGAATTTATCGAGGAAATAACAGAAATGCACACTAAAAGACCCCACAAAATCATTAGAACATCAACAGAAGGAAAATAAAAAGTATAGGTCTAGTTCATACTGCCATTTATTTTTCAAATTCTGATCACAAGAATCCTATATAATTTCTGGAAAATACTATGAGACAAAAGTGTTATACATTTTGAAATTTTTGTATGAAAACTTGTAAATAAGGACAAGGATATTATTGGAAAACATAAGTTATATTGTATTTAAGTAAGCAGTAGTTTCGTTTCTTGGTATAAAATATTAAGCTAATAAAACTCTATTTTAGGTCAGGCCATAGATAATGATAATATGTAAAATAACTTAAATAAACAGACATTAAGAAATTTGTAATACAATAATAAAAATATCTTGATTTATTTGTAAATGTAGCTTTAAAAATATGTTGCTAATATATGAATTAAGATGACGTTTTTACACTGCTTATTATATGAGTAAAATAAAAGATTTATTTTTTAAATGGCATAACTTACATAGTATATAGCAACAATTAGTTCTATACCTTGCCTTTAGTAAATGGATCTTCTTTAAATAGTTCTCTTCAGACATTGAGTAAGAACACAGAATAAGGATGGTATTTTCATGAATATTATGATAGACATACAGTTTAAAGAAAAATGTGCTTTTTTTTTCTACCTTTATTCTCTACTGTAGACTTAACAGTTAGTCAAACTCCATCACTTTCCCTTGAAGAATCAATCCATATAGACACACAATAGACAGAATTACATTGGAGTTTTAACCACCCAATTCTTTCCTTTGGCTATTTGTTTTTTTATCTGAGAAATGATTCTATCCGATACGCTGATAATTTGGGTATTCACTATGCATACACAGACCACAGGGCCAGTGTCTGCTGGGTGAAGTTTTCATTCTGTTGATTTGTTTTTCACATTAGATCTTAACTAATAGCTAGAAGAGATCCAGGCTCCAGAGACACAGGACTTCTACCACACTTTAGAACTTTTTTTCTGATGAAGAGCTACTCTGTGGATAATTTTACTTTGCATGAAGAGTGTTTTTGGTTCATTAGTGTTTATCTTGTTTTGGATCAAGAAAACCTATAACTAACAAAAAAGGTTTGAGTATCTCTTTCAAATTTATTAATGAACATGTATTACTATTATTATTTGTGATTATTTCATATTTGTGATTATCTCAAAAACAAATAAATTGTGTTTGATACTAAAGACTTGGCCAGCTACTGAGCCAGCATAGTCCCTAACTACATTCTAAATAATTGTCCTTATACCCATAAGTTAGTGTAGTCCTCACCCCTTATCAAGGTAACTTCTTTTTGCAACAGACCAGACTACAGAAAACTCCAACGCATCAAAATGAAGACTATGATATTCAATCCCATGGATTCAGCTACAAAACACTCCTGCACCTAAGGTTCAGGGAACATTGCAGAAGAGGGGACAGAAAGAGAGTAAGAGCCTCTGGGGAACGGTGAGTTTGGTATGAGATTGTATATGATTGGAATGCCAGAAGATATCCCCGTCAGTCTTACTAACATGAGCCAACTATAGACTTACCAAAGTAGATAGAGGAAAGACAATGAGGCATCAAGATAAAAAAGAACTTCAGGCAAGTAAGAAAAGCTGAGCGAACACACCAATTTCTTGCCCACTGTTAAATGGTCAGCACTGAAAACATTCATAGAAGTAACATTATTCAGACTGAACAGGTTATATATAAGCATATATATGTGTATATGTATATATACATATATGTAATTAGTTTTAAAAAGACTATAAATTTGAAAATTAAAGAACAAGGAGAACAAGGTGGGGTATATGGGAAGGTTGAGAGCATGGAAAATGCTATAATTACATTATAACCTCAAGAATAAATAAGGTTATAAAATGTATATGTAACTGAGCACATCACATAGTTAACTTTCTCTGTCTCTGTGCCCCATTTCTCTTTCATAAATTTATTCTCGCAAACACACATGCTTAACTGCACAATAACAATTTGAAGTCAATGGTTTCATCTAAAAAAATAAAATACAACTCTAAGGTACACAAAGTTAAAAAATGTTCCAGTTGTAGCAAGAAAGTAGACACTATCAGAGTCTAGACCTTAGTCTAGAGTCTCAACTTATAACCACTGTCTTTTGGTCCCTTCCCTACCCCTCCCCTCCCTTCCTGTCCCTTCCAATCCCTGTCCCATCTCATCCCCTCACCTCTCCTCTTTTTTTGTATCTCCCTCTTCTATCTTTATTTACTTTTTTCTTTTCTCTTTTTCTATTTTGAGACATTATCACTATGAAGACCATGTGGGTTAGGAGAATGTGAACCTTCTCATGTGACACACCTCCCCAAATACTGTGACGACAGATAAGCTCGACTATATTCAACTATTTAAAGTTACCTTTAGCTGTGTACAATGTGGTAATGCTGTGAATGCAAAAGTTCAGACTGTCTAGACTTCCATAAAACACTGATGAGCCATGTTAAAAGACACCTTTTCAGGTCTAGTTGGGGTGGGGAACTATGTACAGAAAACTCATTTAACTGGGCTGATTTCTGCCTAATCTCATAATTAAAAGCCTAAGTTTGTAGGTGAGATGAAACTGGAAGTGATAGTGCTTTTTGCCTAAGCCAAAATCATTTTCATAGATTGTGGAAAGTGATAAATATTCAAAGATAAAATGGAAAGTGACTACAAAAAGGATCAGGCCTCTGGATGGCCCTGGGAGTCCCAGACTATAACTGTAAGCATTCAGAAAGTCCTGTAAGCAAAGCTTTGTAGATCCTGTGCCAGGCTGAAGGTCTGTGGGAGTCACCAATTTCAATGGTCCTCACTCCTGATGCCAGAACAGACAGCAGGAAGGCAGTAGTGCAGGAGCTACAGCAAAGCTCTACTGCATTCTAGTTTGATCAAACCACAGTTTTAACATTTTTTTCCTTACATGTACTTGAAGGACAATGTAAACTCCATACATAGATAGACTCCTAGAGGAAAGCAGTTTGTTGAGTAGGTTGTATGCTTTGAGAATGCTTGAGAAGAAGAGATGTTTAGCTTGACAAAGAAATGGGAATCCATTTTAACTTAACTGTCTAAAAGTCTTTGCAGTAAAGGCGAACGGTTATTTAATTCATTCAGAAGTAAAAATAGGGAAGAAAGATGGAAGACAAGTGTTCTCAAATGCTCAGACTTTTTCAACTTACAAACGAGTTAGTTCCCAAGCATAAGACTGACAGCGATTTTCCTTGTTGTTGTGAGGGGTTTTGTGAATAATAACATAGCAAATAAGCTCCTTTAGAACTGCCCAAAGTTAGGGTTCTGCTCCACATCACCAGTTTGTTTTTCTGTCCCTAAAAACTAAGGTCAGCAAAGGACAGGCTACATAGAAAGGATAAATGCTAATGAGGCTACAGCAGCTGGACAGTGAGACAGTGAGCCTGGCAACCCTGCTGGCCAATTTGGTTTCCTTGGCAGCATCAGCTTTTGCTTGTTTAAATTTTTCATCTATTCTGTGTTTTCTGTCCTCTGATGTTTCAATTCAATCTCTAAAGATATGACAAAAGTATCTGAGTCTTTCTTAGAGTTATGGGAAAACAAGGGCCCTGTGTTCATCTGTACATTGTCCTATTTCTTGAATAGCACTGCTATTAGGCCAAGAAAAAATGGTTTTAAAAAGTGCTTACCTGTAGTGTGAAGTGGTTCTTACTGGCTGTGTGAATCTCTTTAGTATGATTCTGAAGAGAACCTCTCGATGTCAATAATTCCTTAGAGTAAGCAGATTTTATTTTTATTTTTATTTCATCTTAGATTTATTTTATTTTGTTTAGAAAATTTTATAGATGAGTACTGTATTTGCATCATTCCTATCTCACATTCTCCTACCTCCAATTCTGACATAGATAGATAGATAGATAGATAGATAGATAGATAGATAGATAGATAGATAGATTCCATTTAATATTGTTCATATATATGTACATATATACATATAAATGCACACATATATGTATATATTTACAAATATATACGTGTGTGTGTGTGTGTGTATGTTTACAACTGACCACTTAAGATTGGCTAAACTACCATGGAATCTGATTTTTGCCCCTCTTAGAAGTCCTGAATTATCTATAGCACTTAATAAGAGGTGGGCACTTAAATAAAAGGTGGCATTATGATATATCTCCATACTCTTTGGGCTGACAACTGGTGCTGTCATAGTGACAGTCTTCCTTAGGTTAACATGTTGGTCAGATTCCATGAGGACAGTACCTGAGATATAAGACACTGTCTCATAACAGATGTTTTGGTCCTCTTGTTCTTACACATTTTCTTCCCCATCTTCCATGAGGCTTCCTGACCCTCAGGTGTAAGAGTTAGGCTATAGATGTTATCAACTGGAGTTGGGATGCCTGGCATCAGTTCTTCTCTGCATTTTGATCACTTGTGGATTCATGTAATGGTTTCATCAAAGCTTCTTTGATGAAGAGTAAGAAATACACTTATCTCTGGGCATGACAATATTGTTTAGACTGCAGCTGAAAATTATGCTGGCTTAGGAAATTGACGGTACTGTGGTTTCCTCTAGAATCCATGACTTTACCAGCTGCAGACTGTTGCTTAGTTCTGTAATGCCAAGCGTATTTAGCAAGCCTTGTGTTCACTTATACAGCGTTGGTTATTCCTAAGATGTAAATGTCGCTAGAGCACTCATGGATACATCTTGTCCTGCTTGTCATTTTTGTAGTTCCTATATTGACAGCTTGGGAGAACTATTGATTATGCCTCTCAAATGGAAGCTTGCATAGTATCTTCTGCTAATATAAAATATATCCCTTGAAGAGGAGGCTTCTGGGTAGTTCCAGGTTGATTCCTCTAACTCTTATGTCTAAAGTATATGGTGGTTTTAACAACAGGGTCTTAACTTCAAGTTCTAGAATATAATCAATGCCATTAGCAATAGCCTATATTGCTTAAGAAGTCTCTTGGACTCCCCTAATGACTAAAAGAAGTTTCTTATTCTTCCTAGGACTTTCTTATATAAGCTATAGTTTCTGTGGGGGTCATTAATTATCCCACATTGTTTAATTTTATTTAAATTATTTATATGTTTGCACATTCACTTACACATTATGTAAGTATTTAAAGTTTATTAGGTATGTATTTAATGCTTGCTTATGATGTTTCAATCATTCTTAGTGTTCTTTATCCTCCTCCTTTCCCTCCCTCTGTATTCCCACCCTTCTACCTCCCCAGGTAAAATCCCTCCACACTTTTCCCATTGCAAAGAGATCATTTAAATGTAGGATTTACATGGGTTCTATTGTAGATTCTACTGTTCCTTAGTAGATTCTAAGTAGTTTACACTGATTCCCAGGATAGACCTATGATGGCTTCCACTGATTTTGCTCGGTCTGTTCCCAGAAAACCAGCATACTCTGGAAGCTGTTATAAAAAAGCAACATAGAAAACAAAGCGCTTACCCTTAATTGAATGCCTACCATGTGCTAAGCATTGAGTTTCCCCTTTTTGTTTACTATAATATTTCATCCTAATACTAAATTTGACAGCCTTAATTTTCTGGATAAGTAAACTAAAGTTTACTTCTGGAAAAAGAAACAACTTCAAAGCAGAATACCAGTTGCTGTTGGAGGTAGGGCCCATAATTATACTCTTGAGTTCATCCCACTGAGGGCGGTGGGAAAAGAAACAGCCATAGATGAAGTAAGCTTTCAAACACCCAGTCCTTAATTGCTGAAAATCTACTCCCTGTAAAGATCTGCCATTTATAAGCACAAAAATACAAACAACCCCAAAATAATTAGCTTCAGACCACAGGGACTCTGGGCAAGTGCAATCATAGGAGGAGAAAGTGAGCCCCTAGGCTCCGTGTTCTGAGTTAGGAATCACAAGCATGTAAGATTGCAATGTTTCTGAAATACTTCCATAGCTTTTTATTTTGTTCATTCTATAATTTAAATTCCATCTCCTGCTTCAGAAAAATAAATCCAGTAAATACATACAGAGTTTGAGCACTTAATCTTTAATAACTAAAATCTTGTCATAACCTTTTAATAATGGTGACATATATATATATATTTGTAGTCATGGTGATCAAAATAAATTATAGTCTGAAAAAATTGAATAAAAATTGAAAAAAATGAATACTGTCTTAAGAAACATGAAAGAAAAATAATACTTATATGCTGATTCATCTATAAGAAAACCATAAATAATTTTTAAATGGTGTTTTTGTTTGTAGTTGCAGAACGTCTGAGTGAGCAGTAGCCAAAAGTCTGTGGCCAGTGTCCATGGTATGCAATCAGCTGGGGTCCCCTTCTCTTCATAAGGGCTAGCCAACTTTTCTGCAGATTTGTTGTCAGGTCTCACTTCCTGTCTTTGAGCTTCGAGAACAGCAATTTCAGAAAATCCTTCAGGAGATAAGATAAAAGCAAATCACCAAACACAACTAATATCTAATTCCATCCCTCTATTTTGTAGTTTATACTATAAGTTCCTTACTTAGTAAAGATACTTTGTGGATTTTTATATTAAATACCAGCTCCTAAAATATCACCTTCATAGGAGGACTTTGTAGATATTTATTAAACAAATGGATAAAAGAATGGATGAATAATAGAAGTTTGTTTTATGTCTTGAATTTATATTTGCATTTAAGCAGCCAAATTTCTGTTTTCTAAACTGCCCAAACCAAATTACTATACATTTTAGAGAGCTTAATGGGCTTTATTTTTCATTTTAGAAATAGCCATCTCTATCATCCACAAAATGGAGTCAGTAGTCCAATGAGCCAAGCAGAGGAACTGGGTGATGTTGATGGACAGACTCACAAACATGTGATGAACGCTGCTGCCCACCACCTGTGGAGCCCAGAGAGGAAAAAAGTAGAACCAAGCAAAGCAAAAGCATCAGATAGTTTAGTAGAAGAAGCACAGCCAAGCAATACATGGGAAGCAGTGAGAAATTTTTCAGAGAAGAATAAAGATTGTCTTTGAGCCAACAGTGAGGTTTTGACAAAACTGTTAGAAACAAAACCCTAGGATATTATTTTTACCAAAACTTAGAAGTTGTTTGACCTACTATGAACAAAATGAATGGAATATGATTCTTTTACAAGATTAAAAATAATAAGTGATCCAAATGAATTTTGTGAATGAATAGAGCCATCTGGTGATATTTTTGATAGAGTTCTCTTATGTATATCATGTGTTAAACAAAATGATATCATCGTATACAAATTTAAAACAATGAAAATGGATTCACAAATTTCAAAAGTTCCTGAGAAAAATCAGTGATTAAACAGCTAAAACATTCTCTACTTTTGGTAAAGCCAAAGTTTTTAACTCTGAGGCAATCCTAGGACATGAGAGGTCAAGGGGAGCCTATCATACTGTGCCCATCACTGGAACAGAATCATCTACATCACATGCTTTCAGCAATACTACTTATACACACAACTTCACTGTGATGCACCAGCACCTGGTTGTCTCTAGAAAATCATGCAGAAAGGGTAATCCTACGCTAGAGCTATATTTATATTCTGACCATTTAGACCAGAAGACCTTCTTCCAGTGGACTAGCCAAAACACTGGGATTAGGATGATTACCAGTGACCAATACATTTTCTGACTTTATTATAATCCTATTTCCAGACCAAATATCCCACCTACCAGTGCCAAGACAATAGGTTATTTTCATAAGAACACAAAGTACTACAGAAACCAGTGACTAATAAAAGCCCATGACTGGGGAGGCCATAGGACAGGATGCAGAAACTACTGGTGTTCTTTGACTAAATGGACATGATGTGCATGCAAAATTGCCTTCTACATATTTTTATTTTTGCCAGTAGATTAGCGCAGCTAGGAGCATTGATCAAAGAAGCTGATGACTAATTGATGACTAGTTGGTTACCACAGAGAGTCCTCACAACTGATTCGTGTGCTACGAATATGTGACTATTAAATGCTCAGCCATTATTGGGACCTCTATGTCATTTCTTCTAAGACTTACCAAGCATTGTGATAAAGGATGAAGAACAATGGGAAAGCTAGAATAAAGGGCAGACTGTTGTGGAGCACTCTGTTTTTCATTACTTGGCCATGCTCTCTTGTCAGTAGCTGCAACTGCCTTCAAAAAACATGCACAAGAATAGGTATGTCAAAGTCTTGCTATGGAGATCAGAAAAGTTCACGAGATCTTACCTCTCTCCTCTCAGAGAATCTAAAGATAACTAATGATTGCAGGTGGGAGAAGGTGACATTTTCCTAATTAAAATTACTGGGTTCCTACACCACAAAAGTCACTGGGCTATCACCCCACAAAAACAAAAACAAAAACGAAAACAAACAAACAAAAAAAAACTTGGAAAAAAGGGAAACTAGTTTGACAAAGAAAATGGATTTGTAGAGTAGGATGTTCGTAAGGTATTTGGAGGTGAATACAATCAAAATACAGTATATACATGTGTCAAATATCACAATGAAACCTCATATATTCAATAGATTCAGATAAAATATTGATAAAGAGATGGTGACTAAATTCTTAGAAATATATTTCCCCCCTCATTAATGTATGTCAAATTTTTAAACTTAATACTTTGCCCTCATTTCTTGGACCTTTTATCTATAAACCAACCTACAACTGGTTGAGATCTTGATTTGAAAATTTGTTTTCTATTCCTCTTATTCTCCACTAACAATAAGATTTATTTTTATATTATGTGATGTTATATTTTATTACTGATATGAAAAAAAAAAAAACCTATGATACTGTTTGGGATCAAGTATTGTTTGTATTTGCCTGAAAAGTTGGATCAGCTGCTAAGAGCACCTATATCTCTTCAGAGAGCTTAGGTTTGACTCCTTGCTCCCCCATGGTAGATTATAGCCATACGTAACTACAGTTCCAGGTATCAGACACCCTTATCTGGTCTATGTAGGCTCCAGAAATGGGAGTGGTGCACAGACAAACCTGCAGACAAAAACCCACATACATAATATTTACAAAATTTTAAAATAGGTTGTATTAAGAGAGGAGAGTAAGAGACCACTGGACTCCAATGAGCAGTTGGTGAAGAGTGACATGGTGCTTGCCCAAGCCATCTTGTTAAAATATTTTTTAATTAATTTATTCATATTACATCTCAATGGTTATCCCCTCTCTTGTATCCTCCCATTCCTCCCTCCCTCCCATTTTGCCCTTACTCCCCTCCCCTATGACTGTGACTGAGGGGGACTTTCTCCTCCTGTATATGCTCATAGAGTATCAAGTCTCTTCTTGGTAGCCTGCTTTAAGAACGGATTTAATTTCAGCAGCTACATTTCCACCAACTGGAGAGGATATTACAGAGAGAGTGATGAACCAAACTACTATTAGATGCTGAAAGTATGAAAATGTTAACTCAAACACAAATCTTTTAATTATTTTCCTAAGCCCACAGAAAACCTATGAATTATTGGCTAATAGAATTGAGTTCTCAGACATTGAAAACATGACAGATATTAGGAGCATATTAGGAGAAGCCTGTTATTGCTGACACCAAAAGCAGGTGACTGTGTCTCGGCCATTGTCAGTCACCATGTGTCCTTGACCTAAATCACTATGGAAAATGCTGATTTTTGTTTCAACCTTGGAAAAGTAGTTCAGAGGAAAAGGAATAAAAGGGTTTCCTTTTATCCTCAGCCTATACAATCAGATTTCTCTGAAGGGAACAAAGAATTAGAAGGCATTTATGCAGAAAGATTAGAGATTGAGAGAACTTTTACAATACTATACAGCTATGAATGCCCTTGATAGTCCTTACCAGATAAGATATAAGAAAGTCCACCCCGCTCCAATTCCCAACCACCGCACTCCAGTGAAGAACCCCACACATTCTTAAAGCAATTATATTTTGATTTCCTAAAGCCATTTTAAGGCTCTTACTTTTTTTTCCCCTGTCTGGAAAATAACAGATAATGTGACCCTTTGCATCATCTTGTTTTTCATCTGCTGGATTTGATTCCACCCAATAAATAGCAACCAATGGAGCCTAGAGCAATTTAGACTACAGGTGGGGGGCGAGGGGGGGAGTTGACGTACAGACAACCTCTGATGTGTGTCTGTTGATATTTGTGGCAGGAGGTTAATTAGCATTAGCAGAAGTATCAGCAGTTGCCTGGACTTACTCATAAGGTACTGGCTGCTCCCAGCAGTACAGTGCAGAGAGAAACAAGTCAAAATAGTTTTTGTTCCTCTTACAGAAAAACCATTTACAAAAACAAACACAAAGTAATTGGATTCCTCTTTGTTTGCTTTCTGTTTCTCCATTCCAGCTAAGTGTTGATTTGGCTGCTTCTTTTGCTCCTTCCACGTCCTCCACAGTTTGAGCAGTACAGTGGCTGTAATTTCTTTTTCCTTTTTTCATTCCCTTCTCACATACCCTCTCTGCAATCCTTAGGCTCCTTTTTACTCTTTAGGAAACAACTTTATACAGAGACGATTTCATTTTCAATTAATGAAGAGTGTATTTTTGCCAGTTTATAAGCTTGGATCATATAGATCCAAGGCACACATCTCCTTTCTGATCATTTTTGTAGCATTTAAATCTCCTGAAGCTGCTGCCTGCCCCTAATCTCTGTTACAATCAGAATAACTATTGTATCCACAGTGTGAGCCTTTAACAAAGCCCTCAAAGGGGCTTTATTGGCTTGACATTGTTTGTGGTTTCCCTCTTTTGTTCCAGTAAAGAAGAGGAGATAGATTATTCTTTCAAAATAGTATTTCTTCTTATCTGTTTGCAAGAAAGTTTAGAATCACTTGACAAACTATTTAAGATATTCTCAAAATAAATGCCTGCTCCCTTGTAGCTGTAGGACTGCTGGATGGACAAAGAAGGTTTCTCTCATCATTTACTCACATGGGTGTTTTTACCAAGTTTACTATTGTAGTTCATTAAGAAACATTAATTAATAATGGAAGATTAATAAACAATAAACATAATGTGTATTATCTAATAACTGCAATATTACAGTTATTAGAGTTTTAATGAGTTTTTTTATTATTTTTTTCATTTTTTCCTCTTACATTGGAAAAAGAAAATAAATCTAAGGACAATTAGGAGGTTTTGTAAAGAGAAAAATATTGAATGAATCAAATAAAAATTTAAATTTCTTTGGGCAAAGTTTACACCTTAATGATCAGGAATTTTGGTTCGGGTTTGAAAACATGACTTTTCAGAAAGAGAAAAGCAGGAACATTAATATTATCTCACTTAAACTTGGTAAATCAAAGACACAGATAGAATTGGACATTATTTCCACCTTACAAATGCAAAGGACTGTAGAAAAATTTTAATGCAGTAATATGGCTGCTCTGACAAGGGATCACATCCAAAGACCTTCTAGGTATGTGTGGTCAGGCTGGATTACAGATACATACGTTTAATACCTCTGGGTAAAATCCAGACATGATCTTAGTATATAGCTTTAATCCCAAACAACGGCTTCTAGTTGAGAGGCAGACAAAATGACGAATCAGAGAAAGGTTTGACAGAGTGAGCTGGAGATGGATATACCTAACTCTCAGGAGAATAAACAGGAAGGAGAGACTATGTAAGAGCAGTGCAAGGAGACAGAGGAGAGTTGAGTTAGGCTCAGTTGAGCAGTCCAGTTGAATGCAGTTGAGCTCAGTCAAGTTTATATTGAGGCTAGAAGTTCCCAGCTCTCAGCCTAGGCATAGTAAGATAGAAATGCTCTGGGCTCAGACCAATCCATGTATTAGTAAAGCTTGGGTATAGGTCTCATCGCTACCCCTCATCTGAAGAAATAAAAACTACATTTACAAAGGACACATCGAAGAGTCACAACTATTCAAATGTTTCTGATTAAGAGTTATGATGCATTAAGTTGACATGGTGGAAATTCCTCAGAAATAGCTTATCTGAAATGAGGCCAAAGATATCATCCACTTAGTGCTAGGTTAAAGCTAAAACCTAGATTCTTACTGTTTTACTATGTTTCATTTCATCTCCAAAGCCATATTGCCCTCTCTTGACAATCAGAATGAAGAAATATTTGATCTTAATATAATTTATTTCCTGCCTTCTCTCTGAAAACATTTATAGGACATAGGACTTAGAGGTATTTACTGAAGAACTGGATATATGTTAAAATGATGCAAAGTATGTATTCAATGCTATCTGTGTTCAAATTTCAATTTTTATTTAATTAATTTGAATCCTCATGTCAGATTTGGTAAACTGAAGGAAAGTAGAATTTTCTTCATAACCATCTTCTGCTGCAGGAAGAGGATGGTATCTGTGTTTCCTTCTGTTCTAGATAGATAACCAAGCAACCATTTAAGTAAAATGGAGTTGGTGTTTACTTTATGATAAGTAGGTAAGAGATTTAATGTCTTTATGATATAAATAAGTAAACTGTTAAGCAACAGAATAAATTTTGGTAATTAAACATCAGATGTAGGTTTTGGACTACTTGGTACTCAATTATTAGCGTATTGAATAATATAAGAAGTCCTAGGTTTTAGTGACAAGTAATGTCAAAACATGTGTGTGTGTGTGTGTGTGTGTGTATGTGTGTCTTTGTGAATGATAACACAGTAAAAACAAGAATAATAAATGTTACAGTTTTAAAGTAGATTGGCATAAGTAAAATACCAAGATTTATTTACTTTAAATTTTCTAACATTATAAATGTACTAAAACAGTACTTTGTAGACATAGTAGTAGTAGTAGTTAGGCTGATGTAGTAGATAGGCATTACAGTCCCCTTGTGGGTCCTACATATGGGGATTAGGGACTACAAGTCTGACATGGACTCTGGCCCCCCAAACTTTGCACACTTCCCCCTTGCAGGGCGGCCTTGCCAGGCCACAGAGGAGAGGATACAGGTAGTACAGATCAGCCTGGGTAGGCACAGGTCAGATGTTAGGGGGTGAGGTCTCTCCTTTTTGAGGATTAGGGGAGGGAGGAAGAGGGAATGAGGGAGGTAGGGTATATCAGGAGGTGATGAGGGAGGGAGGGAGGACATTGACATCCTTCATCCTTCATGTTCCAGCACCAAGGGCTTCAGTTGCTGTTCCTCATCAAAACAGGACAGCTTGCATGGCAGTTTCAAAGAAAGCTTCCAATCTAAATAGGTCCAGCATTTCAGAAAGTCTTACACAGGACACTAATTAAGCCTGGAATTTCTCAACATTTAGAAACTGGACCACAAATGCTATTCCTAGCTTGTTTAACCATTTTTCCCAATTTTATTTGGGCCCTCACAAGGGTATTATTCGTCCCAATTTAGCCAGAAGAAACCTTAAGAGAGTGATGTCCCATCTCCCTTGAGGGGAGTGGGTAGGTTTTTGGTTGCTTTCCTGGGCAATAGATGTTTATTTTCATTGGGAGTTGGTTATAAGTTATTCTTGGTCTTATTTAAAGAGAAAACAAGGTTGGACTCAGGGCTGCCTCTCCTCTCCTTTATCTTTCATTCTTAGGTTTGGAGATAGAGGTTGAAAAGAAAGAAGGGGGAATGTAAAAATATATAGGGACGATAGGCAAAAAGTAGATTATTGAATCTACTCCTTAACTTGAGGCCTTAATTGTTACTGACAAATAAGGTTATCTTTAATTCATTGGTATAGAATTTTGTATATTGATACAAAATAACTCTAATTTTGATATATTGGTATAGAATTCAAATTTGATTATTCTTCAAACACATTATGTATATTGATACTCTAATAGTTGGTAGTGGTACCCATACACCTCAATTATAATACAAATCTATTTGCAATAATGTGAAGGTGCTATTTAAAGCTGTTTAGGATAATTCAGTATACAAGCTAATTTTTGGTTGATCAACTTATGGCCATGTCAATTCCTAACCTATTTTCATTACAAGCATATACACCTGGGTTTAACAGATAGGATTCTATAGATAGATAAGGGAGAATAGTTAGATAAGGTCTTCAGATACCTCAGAGATCTACAGATATTTTTATGATTTTAAGAATCCTTTGTCAATAAGACAGATTAACTCCTGGGAACACCCAACCTACATTAGAGAAGATAATGAGCATGAGTGAACCTCCTTATGAAGACGGCTTCAAATGTGGCAAACCAGGTTTAATTTACTTTAATGTAGTGGCCTTTTCTACTAGCAAACTGTACCAGAGCAGGTATAAAAACTTCAATAGGTTCGCCAAAATTCTGTTGGTGAGAGGAAGGTTCTCATAGCAATATCAGCATTTAACTGGTACAAACTGTATGTTTGAGAAAAACAATATTATGTTTCCTATTTAAAAAGATACAGTAGTAGTGAAGACATTCTTCACTCCGTTTGGCATTTCATATTTGTATTCGTTTTTATAAACAGGCAGAGTCTTCCTTGCTGAGGTCACTTAGCATCTTTTGTACTAGAAATCAAACAACATGTGAGATACATAAGTAAGAATATAACTTGATATAAAACTTGGATGTCTGATTTCAAGTAAATCTCCTTCTGCCCTGTTAGAGTTGCTAAATAAATTATCTTTTATCTGCCTATTATACAAATAGATAATTAGATAATATATAAATAGATGCCTCAGAGTCATCATGTGTGTCCACAGTGACAGATAATAATCATAGGGGATGGTATCTGTGATACGCTTACCGCACAAAGAAGTTACAGAGATTTACAAAGAACATGGAGTATTGATGACCAGGATCCCTGCAGGATGGAAAGTATGTCACAGGAAGTGTCCTGGTGGGAATCAGAATGCTGACCTTTTGGAAAACCCATTTTACAAAGAAAGTAGAACTTCTTTTCTACTGCCTTTCGTTTTTTTTTTTTTTTTTTTATGGAGTTTCATGTACCTGGCAATAAATATTTGTTTCTATGTTGTAAATTCCATCTCAAAATATTTTATCCACAATATTTAAGTCTTGTTCAATTAATGTCCTTTGACAGGAGACTAGGCACTTGGAGCTCAATTGCAGGAGATTTTGTAATTCAAAGTACAGTTTGAAACTCTCCTGGGAAGGAATACTTCAGCATGTTTTTATAAACAACCACACCAACATAAAATACATATGTGGACTTTAAGAATTCAGGGTTGGAAAAAAAGCAGATACACTTTAAGCCAACAATAATGGAAGTATCTTTTTTTTATTCACAAAGTGTCATAGTAGCTGTGAGGTACAAAAAAGAATTGAGGCTTCGCCTTCCCAAAAGGCCTCTTTGGTATTCTCTCAACCTTGTAATTTACTATCAAAGCAGTGTTTACAGTTGACAGCTGTCTACACTACATCAGGGGGGAACATATGGCTTAGTCAACAAATGAGTCTGCTAAAATGGAGACATCTATCTGTAAAAGAACGAAAATATATCTGTGTCTCTCACCTTGCACAAAAAGCATTCAAATTGCATCAGTTACCCTGAACATTAATACTACTAGGAAATATATAGAAATAGTTCTTCAAGATATAGGTATAGGTTAGTGTTTTTACACCAAAATCCAACAGCACAGGAAATAGCCTCAAGTATTAACAAAAGGGAACAACATAATAGTAAAAAGTTCCCCCCCACAAAAACTATAGTAACAGAGTGAATAGAAACACTACAGAATGCGGGAAATCAGGGGTATATGTAATTCATACAATGATTGATATCTAAAGTATATAAAAACTACAAGTATTAAACATCAAAATAAAGAAAACATTAAAAATATGCCAATCATCAGGTAGGTTAATGAATTGAAAAAGCAAATCTCAAAAAAAAAAAAAAAGAAAAAGAAAAAGAAAGAAAGAAACATAAATTGTCATCAAGTACTTCAATATTTGTTCAGTATTCTTAGCCACCATGGAAATGCAAATTGAAATTACTTTGAGATTCTATATCACCATAGTCAGATGGTTATCAATGTAGAAACAGACAACATAAATGCTTGTGTATGTGGGTAATAAGGCACCCTTATGATTTTCTGGTGAGAATTTGAAGTAGTACAGCCACTATAGAAAACAGAATGGCAATAAAACAAGAAAAGTTAACAATAGAAGTACCATGTGACATAGCAGTAACATTTCTGGACACATATGTAGCTAAAGAATGCAACATAATATAATTGAGATGCCTATATAGCCATGTTAATTGTTGTACTATTGGTGATAGCTAGGAAATTTAACCAGCTTAGAAGTCCATTAAGAGACCAGTGGAAAAAGCTGGAACTTTCTATTTCCATTATAAGACAGCTGGAATTGTAGATATACACCACTTTATTCGGTATTTTATGTGGGTTCAGAACATCAAACCCCAGTCATCAGACTTGTACTGGTCAATCCTGCCATCCTTTAATATTGTGTTTGAAATCCATATATATTGTTACAAATATATTAAGGGTTTTGTAAATATCCATCTACTCATTCTATAATCATATATAGTTTACTATATTTTAGGGCATGAGCTATGTCCAAGACATTCAATACTGTTCAGGACATGGCAGTAGGCATGAAAGTGTATAGAGCATTGGCATTTGAATATGTCAAATCAAATCAGTTCCCAAGTAGCTTTGATCTTAGTTTAATCACTGGCCAATCATGAATGATCTGAGAGACCTTGAGAATGATCTTGTTTTGAAGCTCCAGTCCCACACTGGTAGAATCCTTAGAGAGAGTCCTTAGAGGGCTATCAGGACAACTGACCAATAATGCACAGTATGTTACCTACCTCCTGAAAATTGTTCAGCAAGTGGTAGTTTACACTTCAGTTTTCTCCAGCCACATATGAAAGTAGTGAAAAGGAGATAAAAGATATTTGGAAAATATATTAAGGACAGGCACAGGAAGTAATTATGAATTTGGAGAAATGAGCTTCTGCTGTGAGGCAAAGGGCTCACAGATTTTCAGGCAAGTCTGCTTTTCGCTGTCTCATCCCCAAATCTCTAACATGTTAAACAATATATACTAGGTTACACACACAAAACAAAACAACAACAACAACAAAACACTTGTGGTTTTGTTTTATTATTTCCCAGATAAAAACTCTGTGGGAAGCCATGCCAAATTCTGCCATATCAGAAATCCTGTGCTTAGGCTGTATTCCGTGACCTTCGAGTTGCTGATCTTTGCCTCACGAGGTCTTATGTTCCAGGCTATCCTTGGACTATTTACCTTTGAAAGAAGTAGGGAAGTCCCAACTTGGAACCATCCAGAGGATCTAGGAAGTTCTTACAGGGAACTACTCAGAGAACTAGGAAGTTCCACAAGGAGCGATTTAGGCTATTGTATTCTTGCCCAGGGGCTAGGGTGAGTGAGATAAGAATAGATCCTATTGACCTTGCCCTATATAGGTTCCTGCTAGTTGGCAATAAAGTGAATCTTGATCAGAAATTTTCTGACTTGATTTATTGTTTCTCGCATCTCTCTATCCTATTTTCAATCCCCACTCCCTCTTTCTGGTGAACCTTGATTCGATTTTTCCAGTGGGCTGGGACCCGACAAAACTGAACCCCACATTTTCTTGGGCTCCTTTAATATCTTACTCAATAACATTTTTCTTTTCAAGGTTAGTAATCTCATTTACTGTGACATAGTCAAATGTCAATTCCTTATCTTTAGTGTTCACAGAAACACTCTGTACTAGGATGATAATTACATATATTTTATGCACATTGAAAATAACATGAGAGAGTCAGAGAAAGACAGAGAGATGGAGAGAGAGACAGAGAGAGACAGAGAGAGAGACACAGAGACACAGAGACAGAGAAAGATAGAGAGAGACAGAGACAAGGCAAAGAGACAGAGACAGAGACACAGAGACAGAGAGAGACAGAGACAAGGCAGAGAGAGACAGAGGGAGAGATTGAAATTACTGGGAAGAGTGGATCTAAGTGTTGAAGTTGTACTTCTCTGAAGATAAAAGTAATAAACAAGTTACTCAACATTCTAAGCATATTCACCAGGAAACAGGAGCCAGGGTCCCTTGCTGCCTCACTTCAAAGGCTCTTGAAATGGTGTTTCTCAGTTGCTACTCTCCTAAACCGGCTTACCCTGTGGGAACAATTATGTAATAATCACTTACCAATGGCTGTAGGGAAATGCGGGACCTGGCCTCTTAAATCTACTATTCCATATGAAAGTGAATGTACACAGGACCCAGACTAAGACTTTTTTTTCTTTTGGTGAAATAAATATGAATAAGTGGACATTTTAAGGATAATTTATATGTATGTAAGAACATGCATATGTTTTGTATTCAAAATTGCTACTAGGGAAAGTTTTTGGTTTTTTGTTTGTTTGTTTGTTTGCTTTTTGTTTTTTGGCCCTGATAGAAAGATAATGCTATCTGAAAACTAAAAACCACCACCAAAAAAAAAAAAAAAAAAAAAAAAAAAAAAGACCAAAGCTATCTGATCTTTGCCAGCCCCAGCACTTTCTAACGCCAGAGTGAGTTATGGATATAAGAAAAAATGTGAAAAAGAAAGCATTTCTTTAACTATGCTCTCTCAACAAAGAACACATTTATGACTACATGTGCCGAATTTTCATTGTACACAAAATGACCAATGGATTCTGAGGACAAGGCTGCAGCAAATCTTGTAAGGAGAGCCAGCTGTGTCAGAAGAGATTCAGTTCTGACACTGAACCCTATTTACCACACTGGAGTCCCCACTTGTGATTTCACTCCCAGGACCCAGGTTGCTTTACCCATGCTTTGGACTGACTGCTATAAATTGAGATCCATGACCTTCTGTTGATAGAAGCTTCTTACAGGTCTTAGGGGGCAAACTCACACTTACCATTTAATATAGACTATTACCGATGGCACAGGTGAGAGTTGCATAGAGTTAGGCATGGGAAAAAGGACAGGAGCCCCTGGTGTCTCTCTGGGCACACGAACATGCAGTAAACTCCAAGAGTTCAGCTATCTCAAATCCTTAACCTAGACCGTTAAGGTTTCTAGGTGGCTTCATGAAGCCTCAATGAATAAGCTTCATGAATACTCATGATTGCTAAAATCATTAGTAATCAGCCTCATCTCCTCTTCAGTGCTGGTTAGTTTTTAGTCAGCCTAACACAAGCTAGTGTTGTCATCTGGGAAGAAGATATTTTCAAAAACTTCCATTAGATTGGCCTATAGACAAGTCTGTGCAACCTTTGTTTTTATTGATTATTGGTGTATAGAAGCTCAGCCTGTTTTGAATGGTGCCATCCCTGGGCAGGTGCTCCTGGGTTGTATACGAAAGAACCCAAGAGCCACAGAAAATAAGCCAGCAAGTAACACTGCTCCACTAACCTGACATCACTTCCTGCTTCCAGGTTCCTGCCTTGGGTTCCTGCCCTGACATCCTTTACTGATGGAACATGACCTGAGTGTTTCAAGATGAAATAAGTCCTATGCTTTCCAAGCTGACTTTAGTTAGAGCATTATTACAGCACACAAACAAGGAGAGCCCACTTGCTCCTTCTGAAAGCTCAAAGGAGAGAACTGCCAGTCCCAGATACAGACTGGTGTACTGTCTTGGGCTTGCAAAAGTTCAAAAATAACCCTGCTCTTGAACTTCCTTTATACTAGACTATCTGGTAGCAGACCAGCACCTCCTCTAACAGAGACAAATAATTAAAATCTAGACCAACAATTTAAAAAGTTTCTTTAAACATTCAGAAAATAGCAGGACGCTGATCTGTGAGGGAGGTAAAATAGCAGAGGGCACCTTATAGTTAAACAACTTTCTGTCTTGGTGCATATAAGAGAATAGCCAGGAAAAAACATGGCATTTTTACTACATTGAAAAGAGGGCAGTAGAAACCCAGGAAGGTGGAAGGTGCAATGCTGCACAGCAGAGAACCACACAAAACAAAAGGCCCGGTGACTTGGAGAGATGTCTCCTCCAATTTGTGTTTGAATGCTACATGTGCAAACGAAAGGTGAGATCTGTAACTCTAGTAACCAGACAACGTACAAGAAATAGCAAGCTGTAGGACTATTACACTGTTTAACTGAAGACATCACAGGCCTTTGGGAAATGTTCGAGTTCTACCCAGCCAAAGCGAAAATGACAGCAGTGACTACTCCAGAACACACTTTTATTAAGCTAACCCTGTATTTAGCATACCCTGACATGCTCAAACAAAGCATAAACCACATTTTAAAAATAGCACTCCTCTATAAGTTGACTACTTAACTAGACTAATTCAGCAAAAAAATAAGATGGATATAAAATACCTTTTACTTATTTTTAATAATTCTGTAGACATAATCAATGTATCTTGATAATATCCACTCTCACTATGCCCAGTTACCCCCACTGTGTTTCTTTCTCCTCTTTAATCTTCCTTCTTTTAATTTTATAGCCTTCTGAGCTGTCAACTAAGACAACAAAATTTAGTGAAAGTGCCAATATATCATTTGAATATGTAGCTATTGTTAGTGTATGGTGCTGTTCCCAAAATATCTATGTATTAATTGCTTTATTCCCAGGCTTATGTCATTGGTATATAGATCTCTAGGAAATTAAAGGTATGCTTTTCCTTGTGTGTGTGTGACCATAGTCTCTTCATCTTCTTTTCAGCTTCCTGGTTTGAGATACAAGTGATCTGTTCTGCCATGCACTTGCTCTCGATTGTTCTATTACTGCTGAATACACAGAACAGTGGGACTATTTGACATTGGACTAGAGTTTTCAGTACAGTGAGTTAAATCACCCTTTTATTTTTATAAGTATCCAATGTCAGTTATAGCATTATAGTGACATAAAGCTTATTAATGTACTTAGTATTTGTACTATAATTATTTTATTCTGTACTGTAATTCTCTTTTCGGGTTTCAATTCTCACTCTGATAATTTTTTCTACTACCATATCATTTCATAAAATCTTCATTTCATACTGACTGTGATAGATAGAATAATATTATTAGTAATCCTAATTGTTCCTCAATACATCCACTGATTATTAAAATTTTATATATGTGAATATATATGAACAAATATGCACACATAACTTCCTGTAGACAGCTCATCATTAAGTCAAATCTTGACTTTAATATTATTTAATTTAACAAATTATTATTATTGTAAATTTTCACTGTTCTTTTCTATTATCTTAAGTTTCCACAGTTGATTACCTTCATCACCCCATAATATACTTAAGGAATTATTTTGGGTTCAACTTAATATATAAAATTGTCTTCCATGTTTTTGGTTTAGATTGCTTTTCTTATAAAAAATCAGAAGGTTCTAAATAGACATGTTCAAGGAATATGTTGTAAATATGTTCTTATTATATTTCAAGTACAACATTAGCTAATTTATCTATAAAATGCACATTAATGGACTACAACAGTAATAACATAGTTTAAACAAGGATGTTCAACAGCTAGTTTCTAGAATATTCTTAGCTTCTTGTTTGCTATACCATTTAAAATAGTACCAGACTGAGGCTGTATTGGAAAATCTTAAACAATTAATCATTTTTAGAAAGAAAAACTGTATTACTATATACTACTATATTACATAACTAAAGGGAAAGTGATAAGGTTGAAGCCAAAAGAAGGATGCTAGGTTCAGGAAGCTTCTGAAAATGTGCTTATCCATTTTTCTCTCAATTCCCTGACTTCCACTAAAAACAGTACCCTGGAGAATCCCATTGAAGAGCTTAAATTCAATGAATAAGATTTTTTTCCACTGGTCTCCTTGTGGAGTTCCTGACATCTCCAGGTCCTTCAATTCTCCGTCTCTTCCATAAGACTCCCAGTGCTCCACAGCGAAGTTTAGCTGTGAATCTCAGCATCTGCTTGGATCTCGTAATGACTGGAGTCTTTCAGAGGACAGCAATGTTAGACTCCTGCCTTTTCCTTCTCTTCAACTGCTTCCAGTGTCTATTCTATTTCTCCTGCTGGATGATCATTAAGCATTCTCCCTAGGTCCTCCTTGCTATTTAGTTTCTTTAGGTCTCTGTATTGTAGTGTAGTTGTCCTGTATTATGTGGCTAATGACCACTTATAAGTGAGTATATACCATGTGTGTCTTTCTGGGTCTGGGTTACCTCACTCAGGATGACCTTTACTAGTTCCATGCGCTTGCCTGCAAATTTCAAGATTTCCTTGTTTTTAATAGCTGAGTAGTAAGTATTCTGCTGTGTAAATGTACCACAGTTTCTTTATTCATTCTTCAGTTAAGGGACATCTAGGTTGTTTCTGGATTCTAGTTATTACAAATAAAGCTGCTATGAACATAGTTTAGGAAAGGTCCCTGCTGCAGGGTGGAGCATCTTTTGGGTATATGCCCAGGAGTGGTATAGCTGGGTATTGAGGAAGAACTGGAGAGGGGTGCTGCAGAGACTGATGCACCAAGCAAGACCATGCATGGTGAGGACCTAGACCTTCTGCTCAGATGTGGTAGACAGGCAGCACAGTCTCCTTGTGGGCCCCATAATATGGAGAATAGGGGCTGCCTCTGACGTGGACTCTGGTGCCCACTCATTGATCACATCCCTCTGGTGTGCAGTTTTGCCAGGCCACAGAGGAAGAGGATACCATCAGCCCAGATGAGACTTGATAGGCTGAGGTCACATATTAGGGGATGAGAGCTCCCCCTTTCTGAGGACTAGGGGAGAGATGTAGCGGGGATGAAGGAATGATCGTGGGACCAGGAGGTGACCAAGGAGAGGGCCACAACTGGGAAGTATAGTGAACAAATTGAAAATTAAAAATATAAAACTTTTTTTTTGGTGTCTTCTAGCCTCATTGCTTTTTTGACAAATTGCGTTGACTGCATAAAGCACAAAGTGTTTTGTTGTTGTTGTTGTTGTTGTTTTATTGCTACCATTTTGTTTTTAGGATTGAGTTCAGCAATCCCTTTTCCATGATCAGTTCAGTTACATGATCAGAGGAGTAATATCTATTTATTTCCTGAGGTCAGTAGGGTCATTTCAATATGCAGATAGATTGTGTAATTCAACTAGAAGAAAGTGTTCCATTGATGGTTTAATGAAAATGGCCCCTATGGGCTCACGTGTTCGGATAATGGATCACCTTTTTTGGAGCTGTTCTGGAAGGAGAAGGAGGCGTAGCTCTTTCGGAAAAGGAGCGTCAATGGGACAGGTTTTGAAGAATCAAAAGGGATTCCCAGGCTGTTCCCGCCGCTTCACACTTTGCATGAGGTGCGGCTCCTGATTACTGCTCCAGTACCACGCTTGCCTGCCTGGGCTGCGATCGCTGATCGCCATCACCAAGGCCATAGACTTAGTCTCAGAAATGGCATTAGGGCATTAAACATGTTCCTCTAGGTGTTGCCTTGGTTATGGCGTCTCCTCACAGCAACAGGAAAATAACTAAAACGGTCCCTAGATTCTAACTCTTTTTTTTTTTGCACATTAAATATTTCAGAGGGAAATTCCACCACAGAATTCATTCAAATTCATTTCTCTCTCTCGTGCCGAGCAGAGGACATAAAGGTGAACATTCACTCCTTTAAATTAGTGGCAACTGATATAAAATTTAAGATCCCTTTGAAATGCAGAAAATATTCAATCTCTAGACCATCTGCAGCAAATTTACAGCAAACCCTTATGCATTCCCCCATAACAGTTTTATGCCACAAACTAGGAATTTCTCCAGTTTTACAATTATATGATGCAAAACAGGTAATTTTCAGCCCGATCTCGTGTTTTCATTCTAGGTCTTAGTTAATGTAGCCGTGATGGCTGCTGTTTGATGAATCAGCTTTCCTGTTAACTAGAGGTGCAGGGCCATCATCTAATGAAAACACTCTGTGTTTTATGGCTCCCCAGGCTGCAGTTCTGCATATTAAAATAGAATTTCAATCTCACTGTTAGAAATAAAATCAAGGCCAGCATCTGTGGTTTGAACAGAACTGAGAAAAATGCTGCTCATTTAATCTTAACAATATTTTTCATGCGAGACAGTATAAAAAAGAGGCCTTAGATATAATTTTAAAATGCCTATAAATTAGAAATAAATTCACAGAAATCAGCATAATATTTCAGTGTATGAGTTAGGTCATTACATGCACAAATTTGACTGCTGAAAGTTTTCTGTTCCAGTTACAAGTTTGGCAAAATAGTCACAAATAGAGGCTTCCTGCTGCTCCTTAAAAATCTCTGGTTCCAGATCACCATCTTTCTTTTTACTGCAAGTTGTAAGCGTCTCTGATGACTTACTGTACATTCTGGCTTTGATGATAACTACGCACCTCCACATACAAGATGGAGGGGTGCTTTTTACAGTTCAGAACAGAAGTCACAGCAGCAGATGCATCAAGGAATCAGACAGTCTCAGTCCAATGCTTTTCACCAAATCCATTCACACAGTCACATCAGAAACACAAGAAAGCAGAATAGCAAACTTCCATTTATCAACCACTCCTGTGGACTATTGGTAATTATGAATAATGATATGTCTTATGGAGTATGCTCAGGAGCTTCAGGCCTTACTCTTTCTTCTTGGTCTTCGCTCATGGGTCTCTGGCAAACACAGGCATACACCACTGTCCACTAGAATTAACCAAGTAAGCATTTTAATAAAATGTTTTTCAGTAAAGTTTTATTTCAAGATAATATAATACAGTAAATATTGATGCAATATCCAGTTAATGAATGGTTAGCACATCCCCAATACCTGGCTAATATCATTGCATACACATCACCTTCTTCAGTTCTCAGGAACTGTAAAGTACATGCATGTTATTAATAACATATATTTAACAAGTATAACTAAAATTCAGAACTTTTAAGTAGTTTATGTTGTGACAAAGAACTGGTAAATTTAGAAATAAATTTAAAGCTGATGTTTTGAATTCTGAAATTATATTCATAAATATTTAATTATATCAAGACATTACTATATAGAACTCTATGCCTCATAATAGTTTCATGTTTCATATGTATTATACGTTTCTCATATTAATGTTAAATCATGCAGGTCTATCATGGCTGGCATTTTGATCTAGGAAACACATGGTCTCATGAATAAAAGTATTGTGAGTTGAAGCAGGAAAACACTGGACACTGTTTCATGTTCCCATTTTATTCTATTTTTAAGATCTTCTGGCTCTTCCTCAATCTTCACTTTATACAGTCCTTGTTTCCCTCCCCCTCCCTGAAGGAAGAGTATATCTGGGTCAAAACGTTCCAGAGCAGGAGATCCTACAGATACTGGAACCCACAGTGAAGCACTGAGAGTTGTTGAGAAGAGTTGCGGTACGGAAGGACTGGAGATGGAGCAGGCTTCTCAGGAGCTCCACAAGGAGACTATAAAGGCTGGCAATCTGGACCCAGGAAAGCATGCACAAAAGTAAGCCACAACCAAGGACATTGCAAGCAGAGAGCTTAGGCCCGCTGTTCAGATGTAGCCAATGGAGAGCTCATTCTCCACCTGTGGAGGGGCAGGGAGTGTGGGACTGCCTCTGACAGGAACTCTGTTCCTTGGCCAAAAGGCCCCACAGGAACACAGAGGAAAGGGATGAGGCTACCCAGATGAGACTTGATAGGCTATGGTCAGATGATGGGGGAAGAGAACCCCACCTGTCAGAGGTCTAGGGGAGGGGAATGGGGCAGAGGAGGGAAGAAGGGTGGGAACAGGAAGATAAGAGTGAGGAGATTATAGTTGGAATGTAATATGAATAAATTATAATGATAAATATAGAATATATTGTATGAAAAAAAACTGAAGAAAAAATAACCAACTTTGAACCCATGGGGCATTTCTAGGAAAGCCACCACAGTGGTTATTTCATTCTGATGGGCAACGACATTGATATTTTACATAGCCAATACCCGACTATTAATTACACTCAAAGTTTTCATACTGGTCAATAATGTCTAAAATGTTCCCACATTATTCCAAATCCCAGAGATTCCACAGAATCTTTCAAGGACACAGTGTTCCTCCTTCACATAGATCCTCTGTCTCACACTTTACTTTCCTCTGGGTCAGTCACAGAATCCTAGAAGCACTTTACACATGACAACCCCAGTGGAAACAGCTAACAGCTACTGAGGCATTTGATTGGTACCATCCTTCCTGTCCTCTGTTATGTTATCTCCATTCTCACCAGCAGCCCAGTAACAGCCTAAAAGGCTACCCAGCAAGAGGAAGTGATCAACACTGGAGAACCAGAGTCCATGTCAGAAGCTGTCCCTATTCCCCATATTGTGCAACCCACAAGGAGACTGTGCTGCCTATGTACTACATCTGAGCAGAGGGTCTAAGTCCTCACCATGCATGGTCCTTGGTTGGTGCATCACTCTGCAACCACCCTCTCTTCCATCCGGATTTTTAAAGTGTATATTTTAGTTATTTATTCACATTACCTCCTGATTATTATCCCTTCCCTCTTATCTTCTCATTAACACCCTCCCTCACTCTTCTGGCTATTTCTCTCCCCTAGACCTCTGGCAATAGCCTATTATGTCTCATCAGGATAGCCTGCATCCTCTTCCACTGTGTGCCCACTAGGCCACCTTACCGAGAGGCACCTGTGTGCATGTCAGAGGCTCAGCAGCAGTCCCCCCTTTCCCCACCCAGAGAATCAGCAGTTCATTGGCTACATCTGAAAAAGGGGTCTTGGTTCTCTGCATGCATTGTCCTTGACTGGTGCATCAGTTTGTGCAGACCCTGCCCCCCCCCCCCGTGCCCCAATCTGCAGGCCCTGGTGGTCTCCCTGTGGAGCTCCTGCTCCCTACTGGACCTTCCATCCCCCCCACTCTTCCTACAACTCTCAGCACTCTTCCCAGAGTCCAGCTTTAAGTCCTAGTATCTGTCTTGATCAATACTCCTCACTGGGTGGAGTCTCTCAGAGGACATCTAGTTGAGCTAATATTCACTTATAAGTGAGCATACACCAGGTTTGTCTTTCTGGATCTGTGTTGCCTCATTTAGGATAATTGTTTCTTATTCCATCCGTTTACCTGCAAATTTCAAGATTTCCTTGCTTTTCATAGCTGATTAGTCTTCCATTGTGTAAATGAACCACAGGTTTTGTAAAATCCATTCTTCAGTTGAGGCACATGTGGGTTATTTCCAAATTCTAACTATTATGAATAAAGCTTCTATGAACATAGTTGAGCAAATGTCCTTGTTGTATGGTGGAGTTTTTCCAGGTATATGCCCATGAGTGGTATAGTTGCGTCTTGAGGTAGAACTACTCCCAATTTTCTGAGAAAGTTCCAGACTGATTTCCAAAGTGGTTGTACAAGTGTGCACCTCCAGCAGTGGAGGAGTGTTCCACATTTTCCACATCCTTGCCAGCATGTGCTGTCACTTGAGTTTGTGAGCTTGTCAATTGGATAGATATAAGATGCAATCTCAGAGTCGTTTTGATTTGCATTTCCTTGATGACTAGGGATTTGAGCGTTTCTTTAAGTGTTTCTTAGTCATATGCTACTCCTCTGTTGAGAATTCTCTGTTTCGCTCTGTACCCCATTTTTTACATTTGGTGTTTAATTTCTTGAATTCCTTATATATATTTAGGTATTAGTGCTTTGTTGGATATAGGGTTGGTGAAGATCTTTTCCCAATGTGGAGGCTGTCATTTTGTCCTGTTGACTAGTGTCCTTTGCCTTACAGAAGCTTTTCAGTTTCATGAGATCCCATTTATTAGTTGTTGATTTTAGGGCCTGAGCTGTTGGTGTTCTGTTCAGGAAGTTGTCTCCTGTGTCAGTGAGGTCTAGGCTCTTTCGGTTTGGATCGGCAGCCTGTGCAGCCATGGGTATTGCAGAGCCTCCCAACCTCTGTTCCCCAGGGGACCTGCACTCCCTCCAGTATATGAGGAGTGCAGCATGCTTGAGGTTTGTGACACCCAAACCCAGGGGATGTGCAGTCACGATGGGGAAGAGTCCTCTTCTGAATTTTGCCAATTGTCCAGTCTCAGAAGTCCTCAAGACTGTGTTTTGGACTAGTAGGCAGTTCGTTCACCTGTTTTGCTGTGCCATGCCATCACAACTGGTGAACCTATGTTTCCCAGGGGGTCTGCACTCACTCCTGTATTCAGAGGAGGGCAGGGTGCTCGAAGTATGTGCCTTCCAAACTGGGAGTTGCATAGCTGTGGTTGTCGGGGAACCTGGTGTTTCTAGCTTGTTTCCTTCAGCCTGTTCCCAGCCTCTGATCCTCTGCTCTCTAGATAGTATACGTATGTGTGCCACCATCTTGTCCCTCCTAGCCTCCTCTCAAAAGGAATTTTTATATGTTATCATGCTAAATTTCTTTTTATAAACCCAACTTAGGGGTGTTATTTGAATAAATTATAATTAATAAAAAACAAAACCCAATTTAACTAGACCTTTCAAATACAGCATTGTAGCCAGAAGTCCCCCCATCGACTGCTTGCCCCAGTTCACATGACTGTCACCAATCTTTCAAGAGTCTTCTTTCTCTCTCCTCCTACAAAACTTCCAACAACACATAATATCCCAGAGTCATCAGATCACCAGGAATGGTGTTTGAGACTTTAACTTCTGACTGAGCATGAATGTGAAACAAGGTAATCTACAGGATTTTAGTGTGTACAGAATCTACACACATTTTTATTGTATAGGGTAAATATGGTTCAGGAACAACTCATTACTCATAATGTGAATTCTTTGGAAACTGAACACCCTGTCAACCCCCCTATCACATTTTCCCAGTCTAGAGTGATAAAGGAACACATGCAAAGTACACTATTTGATAATAGAAATCCATACATCTTTGATATTAGTTCTTGGATACACTCAAGGGACTTACCTTCCTAATTAAAACTAGGTAAAAAATATTCTCCAGGTTTTAAAGATAAATTAGTAGTTATAAAGAAAAGCAGGCAAATTCTTGAAATTTAAAGACAAGATCATCCAGTAGAAAAGCTGGCAACTTATTCCCCTTTCTATTTTCCCCAATGAGTCAGAGGATTCTAGGCCAAGCATTTAATATGTGTCCATCCGGAGAAAAAAACACATGTAGGTGTCATTAGCTATCTTTTTCCATTTTCTTATCAGTAATCAAAGCACAGTGCATTAATTTTCACAGTGAAGAATCTCTCTATACACCAAAATAACCAACCAAGAATACCGTTCTAATGATTAATTTAGTATCTCTAACCTATAAAAAACAAAATGAGAAAAGTTGTTGTAGCACATCGTTATGAGATATATAACAAATTACGCTAAGTAACCTTCATATCTTTATCAATATTCCATATAAACTAGACTCACTCTGTTAAGCACAATCAATCCAATAATTTATGGAGCATTTTAAAATATTTATGTAGTAATTTAAACTCAAATATGACTCTACCTGATTGTAGAGTGATAAAAATTAAAGACATAATCCCCAGTCTCTATCTACTCCATGTCTACTTGAGAAAAAATTGACATATGTTCAACATTTGCAATATAATTAGTGTTTAAGTGGGTAAATTGATATTGGAGTAAAGAATAAATAATGGTCTTGGGTGTATTTGTGCTTGGTATTTGTGGGAAGAAAGCAGAGAGTTGTGTATCTGTGTTTCCTTACATGTATAAAATGTGCTAAATTTAACATAATGAATGGGATGCAACTCCACAATTTCTAGTATTCAGATGTGAAATACGCAAAATTATGAAAATGGGAAGTTTTTTTAACTCATTGATTAGGATCTAAGTTTATAAAAAGGATTTAAATAATCTTTGTGTATGCCAATTATCATTTAGGTTTGACTCCAAAAATATGAATATGTTTATTTAAAGATGCAACATCAAGTCATGAGGGGCTGTCACATGATACAAATCCCTCTGTTAGCTTTTTTCTATGATTCAAAACTTCATAACTCTGTTACAACTCAGACTCTAGAGACTCTGCAGGAAGACCACCAAATTCTATTGTGGGAATGACACAAAGGAGAGGAAAAATAAAACATTTGGATAAGCCACAGTGGAGAGTGGAAACTGAAGCCTTCAAGATAGGCTAACAGACACTGGTGCATTAAGAGATATCAGTGACTCTGTGGGGTCCATATAGCTTGTAACTTGTCTTACCAATAACTGAAGAACTGTGTGATTATGAGTTTGGTAGAGATTGTTTGGAAAACAAAGAAAAGTAAAATTGAGTTTTCTGACCACTTAGGTTTTTTTTCTTTTCTGTGAACAATAGTATAAAAAACCCACAAAATATAATCATACTATCCACATTATTAGAGTGTGATGGATATTATCCATTTTAACTAATAAGAAAGTTCCTGAGATAATATTAACATATGTATTTATATATAGGGAAATCATATAAATTATATATAGATATATGTATGTATGTGTGTGTGTGTGTGTGTGTGTGTGTGTGTCTATGTCTGTGTTTTATTGTCATAGTTAGCAGAAAGGCTCATGAATATACCAAGGATAAGAATCAAGACACAATTTAGAGGAAACTATAAAAAACAGTGACAGTGAATAGCACGGTGAAGACCTGAAGCTGATGTCAAAGTAGACCCTAAAGCTGGTTTTATAGAATGCCAAGGGGGAACTTACCTGATTATACAAGAAAAAAATATAAACCCTTTAGAACTTCATTTCTTTACTCAGGGCCTGAGGGTAGACGCTGGCTGATTTTTTTAAGTGGATAGAAAATCATCATGAAACTTGTTTTCCATTAAAAGAAACACAAGAGAAATAACGAGCCACATATCAATAGAAGCTTACAGATCTCTGACTTATGCTTTGGGATATAAAAATAGGCAAATTTGAGCTGGGTGCAAAGATTGTCACTTTGAAGTTCCCTTTTCCCCATAAAATGATAAAATAATTAAATGACAAAAACATGCTCTTTTCAGTTCTCTGAATTAAATGGTCAATTACCTTTGGACATGGGAAATGAGACTGTAGGAAATACTAAGTATGATTTGGGTCAACACAAATCAAGCTGTGAGAGAGTACGTGCATAGCAGGCCCAGGAAAGGGGAAATAATGGAAGGTTGAAGGCATACTGTAGAACAGAAGCTCAGTCCAACTATAGAATCCACTTTCTTCAAAGCAGCCATGTTTTGACAGGTAAAGTCAGACATCACCAGTGAGTAAATTCATCCTTCCACTTGAACAAATTGTACTGTACTTACTACATATGTGATTTTTGAAAAGTACATAACAAAAATCTATGCTTCAACATTCCCAATGATAAAATTTACTCAAAGTGAATATTTTAATGAGAGAAAGTTTGCTTCATTAACAAATTTTCTAGATAAGTGTTTTAATGTCTAAATACTGAGTAACTCCACCGAGAATTAGAATTTCAACCTTTCGTTATAAAATCTTTTCTGTCTCTAACTAGACAGTAAGTGTAGAGTGCACATGTACATGTATGACTACACATGCATGTGCAGATATACTTGTGTACATGTGCAGATGGAAGCCAGTGTGAACATGCATATGTTAGGTAACCAATCTCTCTCCACCTTACTTTGAAGTGGATTCTCTTAGTTTGGCTGGAATTGTCAATTTCCTTAGACAAAGCTAGCCAACAAACGCCAAGGATCTTCTTACTTACGTTCCAGAAGCACTAGATTGCAGGACCGTACCTAGCTTCTATATGTGTGCCAGAGACTTCAACTCAGTGACTGCTTGTGCTGCAAGGACAACTTTCTAGGCGATCTTTCCCTCCCCCTCCCCCCAAAACACCATAATGTCCAAATTCCTAAATAATGAAATATGCTGGTTTGATTCAATTGTGAAATTGAGTATGTCTCCTGCATACTCACATATGGAAGATGTGGTCCTCAGATATTGTGTTACTTAGGACTACAGCCATTTGGACATGGCACCTAATTGGCAGACCTATGACTCTAGGGACAGCCGTTTGGACATGGCACCTAATTGGCAGACCTATGACTCTAGGGACAGCCGTTTGGACATGGCACCTAATTGGCAGACCTATGACTCTAGGGACAAGACAGAAGGGTTATAGAATGGCTGTGTTTACAACTAGGCACTGTCCTCCTGAGATGCTGAAGTCTGAGAAAACCACATCACCATGTGACTGCTACAGTCAAAGTCCCTCTGTAGGCACTCTTCTCTCCCATGGTAGGCTGTACCCTCTGCCATCTCTAAAGACAAGCTATAATAATTCTTCCCTAAATTGTTTTTGACAGGATAGAGGTTGAGGAAGTGTAACTCATTCATACGCATAACTCATTTTTCAATAGGAAGGAACATTCACAGGCTCTGAGACTTAAAGCAAAGTCACATTTGCAGTTAGTATCCAGCCCAACAAGGGAATGTTCCTGGCCTCCAGATGAATTTAAAATCATATAGAGGCTCAGTTATTTTCGGAACCATATAAAGAAATTTAATATGATCTCCTTAGGCATAGGAATGATCTTAGAGTTATGGGTATACTGTCATTTTTTTTTTTTTTTTTTTTTTGTATCTTCAAAATTGGAAAAACATCTTTCCAAGTATTGAAAAACATTCAAAATACTAGATAAATCCATCATCAGTAATAAAGCATAATTGTTTAAGGTGTGGCATGTCTCTGTATGTAAAAGAACAGCCTTTCCTCTGACTGATACTTATTAATGGGACAGATGCATTTGAAGAATAGCATTTCCATGCAGCAAGGTTTCCTTTACCTAGACTGCTCTGTGCTTTCTTCTGTTTCTATTCAAACACAGTACATTATATTCATAGTCAGCGGCATTAACCACAGTCCCAATACACTTGTTTATCTGATGCAAGGTTAATGTGGTATCAAGGAATTTTTTTTTAGAATTAGAATTCCTTGTTACTGAACAAGAGTTATAACAACACCATAGAAAGCTTTGTGTTATACAGATACAAAGAGAAGAAAAACATTTTCAGAAACTAATATAAACTAGACAAGAAGATTCTGATAATGACTTCCCCACATGACATTTCATATTGCCAAGATTATGAACAGGTCTAGCATGCCAGAAAACTGTATCTTTAATTGGTCTTTATAACCATCTTCCCAACCTCTGAATGATATTAGCTAATAAAGGAGAACAGGGTTTGCATTATTTAGGGCCCAAGTAATTAGCAAGACAGTCTCCAGACAAAACCAATATGTTTTATTATTGGAAATTTCTAACCTACTCCATTAACTACGTCTTTGCTCTGTAAAAAATCACCCATCAAGGTGCCTGTCAGAGATCTGCACAGTGTCTTCTCATTTGAATTGTTGACAATGGACAGCAAAGTTGATTTTAATTTGAATCTAAATAATGGTTCCTACCAACTGGCTAAGAATCATTAGTGCCTTCATTTTCCTTTGGGACAAAAGGAGCTGGTTTATGTATCACAGACCACATCTAATTCTCCATTTCTCTCTCGTTCAGTCAATAGCAGCATTTGCTATCACACGTGCTCAAGCTGAAAAGTGCTGACCATGAGGAAAAATAAATTAAAAGGAAATTAAATACTCTCTAACAGATGAACAGAGTCAATTAGTTATGAACTTTAAGAAGGAAGAAAGGTAATCTCAGTGGCACAGAATGCCTCTTGTTTGCATCTCTGCCTTCCACGTGTGCATGCAGACACATGGGAAACTCGCAGACCTCCACGGGAGGCCAGTGTTTCACAAAGCAGGAATTCTCACACTGATTCCCAGTGGGATCTCACTTAACCCGAGAAATTTGTACATAATCTAAGGCATGTAGAAATATATCTCAAACTTTACAAGTAATAAATCACACAGAAGTGTATTATTAAGTAATCCCTTGCTGTATGTATAATTTTACTATTTACTAGAGACAAAAGCAAATTTGCATACTAATGAGATAGATGTGCTATTTAATTTTACATAAAAATTAAATCATGGCTGAATATTTGGTACTGCAGGACATGAGAATCCTCCGTGTTTTTCAGTTGATTGACATTTTAGATATGTAATCATCAGTGTTGGGAGCACCATATTGCTAAATTCATATTATAAAATGGAGGAAGATTATTTACAGCCATTTCAAAAATTTGAGCAATTCTATTCTAATCCGAAGACAAATGCATTGACCTTTCTTTCTTAATGAAACTCAAGTCAGCAACCCAAACAACAATTTTTATTCAAAGATTCTAATATTAGCCCAGTGGTAACTATCCTTGTGATGACACTCAAAAGATGAAATTAAAACCTCTTTGTTTCTTAAATAATGTATGTTGCTATCAAAGACAGAAGAATCACATACAAACAGAAGAGCTGACAGGGGCCAGGGGTAGAATTGTTACCATGACAAACTGCACATGCACTGTGCTTGTCATGTGTAGAGAGCTGAATGTAAGTGAAGTCACATGATGACACTAAGAAAGCACCTCCAGAAACATGTTGGATAGTCACATATTTAGTTGGGAATCAAATTTCCTCATTGTGAGTTCTGAAAGTTTTTACTGTTTAAACTAACATTTTAAAAACCAGAGGAAAGACAACAGTTCAAATGTGTTTAAGACCCATTTTTTTAGTGACAACATAGCTATTTATCCTTTAAGCATAACAGCAAGTTTCTAGTGAGCTAGACACCAATTCATTCAACCTCGAGACCTGGTCTCCAGGACTGGGATGCAGTATAGTGGCAGAGAGCTTGCCTCCAATGCTTAAAGAGCTGGTATCAGTCCTAGCTCTCATCTCTTTAAATGTGAAACTCTGACATACTCCTAACTATGGCTGTTTGGTATCAGTCACAAACTTTTCCCCTAAGTGAAAAAGTTTAATAGACTTATTTTATAATTTTAAAGTTTTGGATAGACATTAAAAGAACAATAATAACCTATGATTTACTTTCTCAAACATAATATAAAACTGGAGGGATCATTATCACTAAAAACATTAAACATGTGTTGACTGTATTAATTTCAATTTGACATACGCCAAACTGCCCTATAACCTATGTTTAAGGCAATCCAGAGAAAGTCAACACAGGTGATGAGACAAACAAAAGAACTGTATTAGACAACATTCTATAGAAAAACTGACATAGTATACTATCTATTTTTAAGCAAATGATGATAACTAGTTTCAATTGGCAGACCTCTTTAGAAATGCTTAGTAAAGTAAACAATGTGGGTGTCAAAAGTATTAGGTAAGCCACAAATGCCAGCATACATGCTATTGTTACTTATACCTCCACACTTCATTCACACACAAACACACAAAACTATGCCCTAGCTCCTTTAGTATTACTTACTTATCCCTGTTCCATTTGATGCCGTGGGAAGTAGGCTAAGATGCTGGTTGGGAGCAGAAGCATTGGAGACCTGGCTTCCTGCGTTGACTGTACTACTTAAAGAATCCTTATCTTTCCTGATTATCACCTCATGTAATGAAATGTAGTTTGATGACTGCCTTTGGGAGTGTGGAAAGTGTACCACCTAATCAAAATAGCGTACAAAGAAGAATTTAGAAGAATCGTTTAAAATCAGTACATCAGAACTAATAGCAAAGGTTAAGCATCACAAATTTATGGATTCAGAATGTAAATCAATATCTATCATATCTTGATATTATCAACTTAAAACATATTTCTAAACCAAAAACATCTTACCTCTAAACAATTAAACTTAATTGTAAAACTAAACTATCTGGTCTTCAACTCCAACCCCATCAGAGACATGAGAAGAAATAAATCAATTACCTGAGTGTAGAGAGTGTGCAGGTTAGCAGATTCCCAAATGAGAAGATGACAAAGACAGCTTGCCACCTGAGCAGTCACCCAAAACTCTCTATAACATTGAGATAGTGATGTCTCTGAATTTTGCATTTCACTTGGTTTTATTCAGGGAAAGTAGGTGCTCAGTCAGGGCTATATGGTGCCTCTTTCATAGTAGCTTCTTTCTGGTCACACGTCCTAGAAGCAATGTCTGTTAGAGCCTAGGATGAAGTTAAAGTGGAACTAAACAGGTGACTTCAAACTTTACCTGCCTTATAACGAGCACGGTTTTATGTTAGAGGATGATTTTGTTGCCAAGGTAGCATTTCCTGGCTGCATGAGATGCCTAGGAAACAGTACTGGGGCTGAGAACAGTTCACAACTTTGGTTATTACTACCAGAGTGAGAGTCCCCAATGAATGGTATTTCAGAAGTAAGGTGAACACATTAGTAGATACTATTTTTGCTCTTTGAGACCTGCCCATTGGCTTTGCTTCTCATAGGCCTTAACCTTTCCTCGGTGTTTAAGAAAGCAGAAAGTGATGGAGCAGGGTGTTCTTGTGAGGAACTTACTCTAGCTGGACTACATTCTCTGATCTCCCAAAGGTCTACTAAATAGTTTTTTCTTTCTTAAAACAAGGTACAAATGTCTTCACTCACATTTCTGTCTTCTGTTCTTTATATGTACTTGAGGACTCCTGTATTCTTCCTTCTTTTCATGCCTAGGAATCCTCCTAGGGTTAACTGCTGAGTTCTCGAGAGCGGTGACAATGTCGTTTTGCTTCTGTGTGTATCACATACTGCTCCGTATCTTTGATAAGTGCTCAGGAGTTGTTCACTGGTTTGAATAGAAGTGAATTTGGTACACATCTACCTCAGCCTGCGAATAAGCTTCTGATTTATAATGAGAATCACTGGGAAATATTCCAGCTAACCTTGCTGAATTTATCCATTCCATTAAATGAGAGGCAACCATTCAGCAACTAAGTACGTACTTATTTTTTCTATAGAGTAAGAAAGTTTAGGTTTTCATTTAATGATAAAGATCAAAAACTAGAGAAACTGCCTGCAGTAATAGTGGGCATTATAGTAAATGAAATTGTAAGGTATTTAATAAGGAGAAGACTAGACTGCAGTACTAGAAAATATAATGGCAAACAGATCATTTTTCCTGCATCTGACTAAAGATATAAAGAAAAAAGAAAAGGCTAGTAGGTAATCCTTTTGTCAAAACTGGGGATAACTACTCAAGCTACTCACAAGAAATAAAATCAAACTTTCATTTTAAGCAGGCACCACGAGTCAGAGTTTCTACCTAGGAAGAAACAAAACAAAACAATGTAAACCAGTCTTTTCTTAGGAGTTGACTTCTCAGCTTCTCTATTTAGATAATTGTCCTTTGTTTGGGATAAATAGGCAAGTAAGCCCGTGGTTGACACATCTCAGCTCTTTCAAATCCTTTTCACAACATTTTCTCTTTTGGTTAGCATTCAAAAGAACGACTTTTAAAATGGTTATTATGAGCAAATTTTTGGACAATTGGTTGTTTTTCTAGCTTTTCTTGGGAAAGGCACCTAGAATTGGGAAGCCAATAAAAATGGCCGCTTGTGGTTCTCACTGTTTCTCTTTCAGCATCACATTTTCCATGTTGATTTCCAGTTTCCCCTCTCATTTGTCACATGGTTGGTTTGTATAGCTTGTTGGTAAGTGCATAGAAATCAAAAGGTGACACTTTTCCATGAGGGAGAATACCATGATTTCAATGTTGATTAATTTTTCTTATCTACTTGTTTCAATCTTGGATCCCATGGGGAAACATTCTCAGTGAGATACTCTCTAGCTCAAGATCGCCTGTGGCCATGTCTGCAAGGATTTCCTTGGTTGTCCTTATTGCTATGAGGAAATACAGTCTGAGATTGGGTAGCACAGTCCTTACATTTAGACACTGATATAGAAATAAAGAAAACTACCTGAGCACTAAGCTTTCATGCATTAATTCTCTCTTCCCTTAGCTATGGAGGAGACTAAATATTTCAGATTCCCACTTTGATTTAATTCCCAGTAATGGACAGAAAATATCTGTTTGAACTAGGTACCCAATATACTCAATAGTTTTCTCTGTAGTGATTCCAAAGCACTGATTTTATGGGTCTTTCTCCTAACAACACTTCCAAAGAGTTTCAATAATTGTAATAAGACTTAAAAGCTACTCTGTGCCTAATGTCATTGAATGCACTACTAGCAAGCCAGTTATTCAAGACGACACAGCCGCTGAAAGAGGACTCAAAAGAGGTTATAAAGGGGTCTTACCAAGTCAGGACTTTAGCAGTCATTTGCCCATTGCAGTGATTGGTGGACATTTTATCTATTACCTGTTACTTTGTTGTTCTGTGCCACTTGGACTGATAAGAAACTACTTGAACTGCAATATTTGGTTATGATAAGAGCATGGACTCTTTGAGTGGACATGCATTACAAGTTCATCTGGTGCCACATCCTGCCATTTATTAAGCATAGGACAAGGAAAAAGTTATTTCACATTCTTTTCAGCTGTATAAAGGGCTACCAAAATGTACAGAAAGACCACACACACACACACAAAAATAGCCTGAATATGGCACATTGCCATGTACCAGAGAAATGAAAACATTGTGGGTATTATTTCTACATCGAAGACGCCACTAACAGAATGCAAAGTGCTGACTTTGCTCACTTTCAGAGCATTTCTGAAGCTAGATTCATATCTGAGCTTCCCTATTTAACTTATGCCTGATCTTGAACAATTAATCAGATTCCCTATGCATCCTGCATAAAATGGAAACTGTGGTAGTACTCAACTCATAAGTGTGTAGTAATGATTATGGTACAATACATGTGCATAAATGCTTGAAAAGGTGCATTCATTGTGCACAGAATGCCCATAATAAAGCGAATGGTAATCAGCAATATTGTTGTCATGCTAATCTAGTCATTAATTTTGTAATTCATATTACTTAGCCATCTTATGATCATATTATATTATGTCATGGACCCATGGATTCAGTAAATCATACAAAGAGAAATGAGTGAGTCAGTGTTTAATAAGCATAATATTTAAAATATTAATAATTATATATTGTTATTTATTTTTATACAGCACAATTATGAAATGTTATTCATTGCTTTGTGTTGATACTGAAACATGATCTTTATCATTATTAAACACTTGTTCCTTTTTGTGTTACTTTTTTGTTTCAAGATTATGATATAATTACATCATGCCCTCATTCCATTTCTTGGATCCTAACCCTCCCATAACCTCTCTTTTATGTTCCTTATGTAGTAAGAGAACATACATTTTGCAATGTTAATGCTTGATTTGAACATAAGGGTCTTTAATATTTTTCTATTGTGTTCACTATGCATCTTAAATGATTCTATAGGGAGGGCTATTGTTCTTTGACAAATATTTATTATATTAAAAAGTGCTGTGATCACGAGATATTTTAACCTTTTGCCATGTGAATATTACTTTGGTGCATTTATTTCGAATGTAACGGTATTTGCTATCTGACATGCTCTCTAGCAGGTCTCCTTATACTCTATACATCTTTTTGCCTGTCTTTTCCAGTTTGAGTCTACTCATAATTAATCTCTGAGTTCACATAATAGGCCTCTCCTGCGTGTTCTGTTAGCTAAGGAAACAAGTCCTCGAGAGTGTAACATCAGAGGCAGTGAACAAAGGCTCTACATTCCACTCTCCGTGTTAGAGAGTGCTGATGTGATCCTCAGAGGCCAAGCTTCTTAGCAACGAAAGTAAGGATTTACAGCCCTCTTGCTTCCTCAGCTACCATAGCTCTTGAAGGCTTTCAAGAGCTGACCTTAGCAGAGGGCTGGATTCTTTTAATGCACTCACTTTCAAAAGGTAGCATACCTGTTTTTCCAGTGTGATGTGGATGCTATTAAAAGGGAGTTTCCATGGATACAGACATCGGTAGGAATGAAGCAGGATTGTCCTCTTTTCAGACTCATCGTTGTTTGAAATATTCCTAAGGCCTAGATCGCGTCATTTTTTTATTCTCCTTTCCTATGGCTCGCTCCTTATTTATGAATTACTGTAGATGGTAATTAATTCCTTTCAAAAATGGTAGGTTCATACACCAACTAAATGTGCAACATGTAATGTATACATGGAGAAATGGTAAGTTAGTTATGAGGTTTTCACTGTCTGTGAACTGTATGCATATGGCTGCTTTATTCATGACATTAAAGACTACATAGTAATAAGAAATGTCATCAAGTTCCCTTAAGTAGTCAAATTTGTAAAACTAAAAATTTTCCTTCAGTGATACGAATTTGAAATTGTATCATACCACTTTACAAAGTCTCCTCTCCACATCTCTCCCTGTAATCTATGTGAAGCAACCCTAAGTGTACATTATGACCTGTAATTATAAATGTCTTTAATTTAATGATTAGCATTTATAAACATTTCTTTGGTAATGTCTAATTTCTAATGTCAAAATTAAAAAAATCAAATCATTTCATTTGATTAATTTGTTATGTGCATAACCCAGTGTTTCCCTTTAGGACTCTTAGGGTAAAAAGTATGTTTTCTTTGGAGAGCTCATGTGTCATAGCACTAACAGACACTGAGGAGATAAGACCTTGCCAGAGAATATGCCAGCCTTAACAAATGAAGCAGTAATAAAGGAATTCCCATACCTTGGAGGAGAGGAGATGTATCGCAGATAAAGGCAGGATTAGTAAAGTATGCTTCTGAGCTAGCTCTCACACGGCAGCAGCTCTCCCTGTTCAGCAAACTTAGATCAGCACTAATGATGACTTAATGACTTTCCAGAAGATGAGGCAAACCCAACCTTCTCTTAAAATATGCTCAACAAATAATTAGAAATCCATCAAACTCCAGTGAAATGCAGAGACATTTAATGTACTTAATGAACTTCAGACTTTTATATTGGCTTCTGGTCAGAGAAACGAAGGATAAAGCACATTTTCTCATGCAACCATGTCGTTTAATCTATTAGTAGGCAGACTTCACTTGTTTATGGTAAATTGAAATCAGTTTAATAAATAAAGAAAATGCCTTTGATCTGTTAAAAATTTAGTGTCATTAAGTTAAATATGTCTCAAATCATTTTATTTCATGTGATATTTAATAAAAAGTAAATAATACAAGGTTCACTATTTTTTTCTGTGAGTTTATGAAAATCTGTATAAAATTTTCTATGTAAAAAGCTGCTTGTATTAATGTTTACCTAGAGATACACATTTAACTTCTAAGTAGTTGCTTACATACTCTTTGACAACTTATAAATTTAGAATTGACATCTATCAGTCTAACACAAATATCAATGTTGTTTTTCTTCCCATGTTTGCTTTGTTTTTCTGCTTTGCTGATGAAAAAATGAGAACATCGATGCATCTTACAGAAGACCCATTACCATACCGATCTCTCCAAATTTAATATTTACTACAAAACAGTAAAACGATTTAGAGGAAAGCAAGTGATCTCTTTGAAATTGAGGACAAGTGTGTGGAAGGTGGGTCTCCAGTATCCTTTTGGCAATGAGCACAATGTCTCAATACAAAGGCGTACCCAAGTCACTAGATTCAAGCTTAAACAGTTTCTAACTATCATATAGCAAACCAACATACACTCAAACACTAAAACCAGAATGAATTTATCTTCAATATTAAACTTTATTTCATTAAATTAATGTTAACAAACAAGTTGACAATGTAATACAAGCTGATACAAGTTAAAATGTATTTCTTTAAGAGAAATGCATTTAAAACATGTTTCACTCACTCTTCTATTTTTACATTCTTCTGAACAAATTGAGAAAATATATTTATATATGATTTTAAATATGTACATGTATTTTAACCCAAAACTTTAAAGGAAGAGGAAGCCATTAAAAAATAAAGAATACAAAATTAAAAAATTCCACTTCTGAAAACATAAATAAATCTTAGGGAGAATGAGCAATTTGTTAGATTTATTGCTTCTACTTACTCACACAGAGGAAGTTATATGGCATTCTATAAGAGTGAAGGTTGTCAGTGGAACACGCTATTGTAGAGTAGCCAAAGAAAGGCTGTGACCCAGGAACAGAAAAATCAAAACTGTTACTTTATCTTTCTGTCACCTCCACATGTCTTGCCTTTGAATCGTCTCTAGGTATTTCCCATTGTTTTATTTCCATCCTTGTGAGAGCAGTCCTATTGTTTAGTAAGCAGAATTAGGCTCGGTGTTTATGGAGTCAATGGTTGACAAATAGTAAGGTCAATGTCTATTCCATCCTGGAAAAATTGAGGTTAGAGCAGGTGAAATCATCATCCTGTTTTGTTTTTATGGCTCTAATAGAATCCCAGCGAGTCCCTGACCTCTGATGCCAGTCATGTCTTCCTCTCACGGCAACGGGTAACCTTTGACACTCAATTAAAACAGGAAATAAGGCAAAGAAAGTGTCAATATGCTTGTTTGGTCAACGCAAGCCTTTGAAATGAATTCTACAGGGCTTTGAAGAAAGTTATAACCCTTATTCATCAGGCATACAAAAATAACTAAATAAATAATAGCATTTTTAAAAGCCCATAGAAAGAAACCAAGCAAACAATAATTTTTCCACTTTCTGAGTCTAAGGCATGTGTTTTAAAGTATCTTCTCATGTATCAGCCCACAGGCCTCTGTTCTGACTACTGAGACAGTGTGTTGCTTATACCTGGTTGTCTGGTATAGGATAGATGCTTTAGATAGATTGTTGTTGAATAGTTAGGTCTGTATTTTTTTGGAAACTTATTTATGAATAAGAGAAATGGGTTGGTTTTTTCCCTTCTCTCATGTGGAGTCAGGACAGCTCTCATCTTGTGCAGCTATTTCTTCTAGACTGAAAAACTCCCTCCCTGAGAGAAGTAGAGTGATTTAAAAGGCTCTCAGGAAATCCGCAAAATGTCACAAGTTATATTTTTTAAAACTGAATTAATTGCTAAAAACACAGACACAATGTTAAAGGTTAACAACAGAACAGTCGCGTATACCCATAGAGAGAGGGAAAATGAGCCTTCGCCAAACAGTGACACTGGGTACATCAACTACTCTCAGGAAGACCTCATTTTCAGTAGCTTCTCAACATATAATTGGACTACACAGTCTTTTATATGTGTGCATTTATTCTGCTACAGCTTTTTAAAAAAGGTGATTTTATTTTACTTTCTTGATGGCAGTCTTTGTTGTTGAATTGATTTTTTGTCTATTTCATTTCTGAGAGAGAACTTAAAGTTTGTAGGGTAGTGGGAACAGATCTGGAAGTACTTGTGGGAATAATATGATTAAATTATGTCTGAATTTGAAATAATTTGAATTTTAAATAATGAAAACTATAATGATGATAATGATGATGATAGAAGGAGGAGAATAAGAAAAAGGAGGAGGAGGAGAAGGAGGAGAATGAAGAGGAGGAGGAGGAGGCCAAGAGAAAGGAAAAATTCCTGTGCCCTGGACTGTCTGCCAACTGTCAGTTGTGCAGGGCTCGGCACTAGTGCAGCTTCCCAGAGTCCTTGCACTGCTGGTGGGCTTTCCTGTGATTCAGCTGCCTGATTCACCCATGGATGCTCATGCTCCTGTAGAAATCAAATAAACTCACTGACTAAGAACCTGGACTTGGATTAATCTTCTTTTTGTCTGCAACTGGTAACTGCTTTGAAATGAGCAAGTGTCTCTGTCTCTCCAAAGAGACACAACTGCTCAGTGTGTAAATATATGATAGTAATAGAGCTGAAGAGTGTTCATATTAGATACGGAATGTGTGTAGAAGTCTGATAGACCCTACAAACCAACAGCCTGAAAGCAAATGTTCTTACCAATGTGCAAGCCACTAGCTTATGCTTTGTCCATAAAATAACTTTTAAAATGAGATGATAAATATAAATATATGGCAGCAATTGTTAGCAAAATTTGGTTAGGTCTAGAATCAAATCACAAATTCATTTCTTGCTAGAAATGCACAGACAAATAAGTTAAGTGAACATTTGTTTAGCATGCCCAATAAGTTAGAATTATGTTTTTATTCTTCTTGACTAATATATTTATTATTTAATTGTTCAGTAAATTACAAAATTTCTTTCTTTCTTTTCTTCTTTCTTGTGTGTGTGTGTGTGTGTGTGTGTGTGTGTGTAGGGAATTCTCTGTGCAGCCTTGTAGACAAGGCTGGCCTCGAACACAGAGATCTTCCTGCCTCTGTTTCCCCAAGTGCTGGGACTACAGGTTTGTGCCACTGTGGCTGGCTATCCATCACTATTAGAAGTTCATTTTAAATCTTTCTTTATTGAAAAGAGTAATTTCTCCCAATGCAAGAAAAAGTTCAGGACTATATAGCAAAGCTGTCCCCAAAAGAACAAATCAGGACAATAAAAACATTAACATTTTTAAAACATTCTGCTTTAAAATGTTAAATCACACATATACTCCTACACAGCCTCTTAAAACACCATATATTTGGATCATTTCTCACACCCTCACTCATTGACACATTAGCTTTTGTATATTAATTGATGGGGAAAGATTATGTTTTGTATGCTAACTAATCTGGTCTCATATCTTCATTAAAAAACAAAACATTGTAATGTTACTGCTCTTAATGCAATGAATGTATTGCATTCTGGAGTATGCATCTGTATGACACAGTCCCCAAAACACTCCCTGTGCTCCTTATCCAGACATACTTTATTCCCTTCTGGAAACTGCGAGAGTTGAGATACTCTGGGTAGATCATTCATATGCATGTGTGTATGTGTATGTGTATATATATATACACATATATTTATGTGTGTGTGTGTGTGTGAGTGAGTGTGTGTGTCTGTGTGTCTGTGTATGTCTATGTATATATAAATATATGTTTATATGTATACATAAATATACATATATATATTATTTTTATTTTTGACTCTATATTATTTATTTATTCAGCAAATAACAAAATTTCTTTCTTTGTATTGTATATATAAGGACATACACATGTATAATGTATTCTGAGGACAATTTAGTAAACTAATTTTAAAAACTTATTCATTTTATTGTTCTTTCAGCATGTTATTTTCTCCTGCTACTTGTGAATGTTTAGTCTTCATTATTTGTTCACTAGTTGTTTCTGTTGATCTCAACTACAAATTCTTTCTTTTTCAACAAAACTAATATTATTAGCTGTATTTTAAAGTTTGTGTTTGCTTTAATATCCTCCATAATATATTAATCATTTTAAAATTAATTCTAGTTTATCAAGTTTATGGCATATATGTAAAATCTAATTTCTTCCTTATAATGTTCAGCTCTAGAATAGTTTTTTGGTTTTTTGACTATTTTATCTTTGGTAGAAACAGTATATTTAGGCTCTTATTATTTTGGTGGTTCTGCCCATTTGGCCTTATCTCTCTCCTACACTCCTCCTAGTAAAAGCTTCTCTTTGCAGCTCAGTGAGTAAATATTCATAGCTGTCATATCACCATGACAGGGGTAAGCTCAAATCTATAAATGTCTCTCTTATGCTTGTTTAACAGTTCTGTGTCTGCATTTTACCTTGTCATTTCCAGTTATGTATCTTCTGTTCACTCATGTGTCTATCATGTTTCTTGCCTTCTAATTTTCTGAACAACCTTGTTGATACAAACCTAATAAACAATGGAGATGAAGATATTTCTTTGTGAAAAATCTCAAGATGGTGTTCTCTTAATAGTTAACTTTCTTAAAATGTGAATTACATGAACATTTATTTATGAATTGGCTCTGTGTGTGTATGCATAGGTTTATACCATGCAGTTATGAGTGTGTATGTTACAAGTTTAAAGTGTTGGAAGATAGGATCAAAACACACATAAAACTGAACTATTTTAGAATATAATATGCCAATAATATCTCTGCTGTAAAAGATCATTAACTTCATCACTGGGTAATTTACTATTAACACAAAAAAGACATAACTTAGTCGCTTAGCTTTATGTGTGTATGTGTCTTCATTAAGGAGAATGCATACCTTTAAAAGAATAAGTAAAATACATATTTTTCCAATAAAATATAACATTAGAAAAGTAGATATAAAATATATTACCTTTTCAAAAGACATCCCTACCTCATAAAAAACTGACTATAATTGCACTGATTCGATTATAAAAGATAAAAGAGCAGCAGAGAGAGCGGTGTACCCAGGCCACAGCAATGGAGTTGAACAGCACAATTGGAGAGAACGTGACACAAATGGAACCATTCTCTCCAGAGAAATCTATCTCCAGGTTATTCTTATGACATTTTTTTTTTTACATTCTGAATCATTTGTTCAAGTTCTTCAACTAAGTCAGTAGTGTCTGTATTGATTTGCATTTCATGATTTTGAATGAACAGGCCTGTTGCAATAAAGTGATTGGATAGTCATCAACAGGTAGGAGAACCCAGGGAAACTGAACATTTTATTACCATGTAATTTAAGGATTCTATTGAGAACAAACATCAGTTAATATTCAAATGTTCGGTGTCAATTTTAGTCTCTGCAGAGTGATAAATTACTTATGCATGATAGAGTGGACAAGATTTTCTTTTCAAAAATTAGCTATATAGTTATGACTTATGGGAAATTCATGTGTACTTCCAGAGCTAGTGTATTAATATAATATTACAGGAAAGAAATTAAGCAACCAGCACACCATACTTTCTTATTGTACAAAAGGCAGATGAAATACAGAATGTTGAAGAGATTTGCTGATGTCTTACAGAGAGATGGTAATAAAGCCTCACCTGAAGCTTGGTGCTTGGGCTGATCCAGAAAACTGGGAACTTTCTTATCTCTCAACGAGCGCTATAAGAACACATAATCTCATCTTAACACTATATTATCCTTTTAGCATAACTCTCTTATATATAAAAACAAAATATAATTATTTATAATTTATAAATTACAATTCACAAACATATGTTTCAGGAAAGTCCATTTTTGTATAAGTATTTTAAAGGCATTATTAAGGTGAAGAAGAAATTATAAAAAGTCAAGAAACAATAGTTACATAGTAAGAAATAAAATGTCATTTTAAAAGGAGATGTCTAACTGGATGTCATGATCAATAATACAAATGCTTTTGTTTGCTTTTTTATAGAAACCAAACTAAGCCAGGAGGTGTTGGAGCAGACCTCAATCCTACCACTCTGGAGGCAGAAGCACGCTGATTGAGTTATATGCCAACCCTGTCTACTGGGCAAATTCCAGGACAGATAGAGCTACACAGAGAAGCTTTTTCACAGGAGAGGGAGAGAGAGAGAGAGAGAGAGAGAGAGAGAGAGAGAGAGAGAGAGAGAGAGAGAGAGAGAGAGAGAGAGAGAAGGAAGGAAGCAAACAGACTAAAAGTATAGTTAGTGCCTTTCATTTCCTTACAATTTTTTTATTCCTTTGTAATCTATTTTAGTAAAAGTAATTGCAGTAGGATTTAACATTTATATAGCATTATTTGTCAAAAACCAGTAAATATTGTAGACACAAATCCATAAAATTGCACCATAAATAAAGACTCGTTCTTGCATTTGGCCTATAGAGTGCTATCATGTCTCAAACAAAACAAAGCGAACTAAATAAATGGGATCAGGCATCTACCTGTCAAAAACCATTAGCCACTATAAAGAAAGCTCTGTGATATTCATACTTAGCTTACCATATTCAACTACATGCAATTAGAGATATGAGTGTAAAGAAGCTAATTACTAAATTGTGCTACATGAATTTACTATTTGGGAAATTAAAACTTGTCAACTCTACTGTACACTAGTGCTCACATGCTCCTGAGGAGGAGATGCTAATTCTAGTTTTCTTAGTCCTTCACGTGTTTGCTGACCAAAGCATCTCAGGAAGTTAAACACGCTGTGTTTAAAATCACTTCCCTTTTTAATATTATAACCCTCCTCCTCTCTGCCTGGTCCCACCCGCCCTCCCTCTTCTCCTCTCTTCTCCTTCCCCTAGTGCTCAGAAAGGGGAGCCCTCCTCCCCTACCATCTGACCTCAGCCTATCAAGTCTCAACAGGACTGCTTGCATCCTCTTCCTCTGTGGGCTGGCATGACAACCTCATCAGGGGGAAGTGATCAATGAGTGGGCAGAAAGGTCCATGTCAGAGGCAGTCCCTACTTCCCATATAACGGAGCTCACATGGAGACTGCACTGCCTACGAAGTAGGATGATGCTTCATTCTCATTCAGGAGGGCACTAGAATAGACTCCTGAAGGGCTTGAAGAGAGGGAACAGGATGGGAGCCTATTATAGAGGTCCTCCAAAAGACTCCATCCAGTGGGGTTCAAAGCAGATGCTGAGACTCACAGTGAAACTTCATTCTGGGCAGAGAGCAGAGTGACTTAGGGAAGAGTTGGAATAGAAGGGCCTGAACTGGACAGGAGTCCCACAAGAAGAACAACACAGCCAACAAATCTGGGCCCAGGGGGAACTACAGAGACTAATGCACCAACTGAAGGCCATGCATGGAGAGGACCTAGATGCCCCTGCTCAGATATAATTTTTTCTTTCAATGCATCATCTATATAGTAACCGTCTTGCATATATTTTTGTAAGTTGATTTATTTTTAAGGTAGAATAAGTTAAGATCAGTTTGCAAAATCACAATAATTCAAGTGTAATCATTGAGAAAGATAGCTGATCATTATTTTCTTTTCATCAAGACCTAAATTTTTGCAATTTGTGGGAAGTGAACACATCACTGGAAATGCAAAAAGTCTTTTTCTATCTCCATTTCCTTAACTATCTTGTAAGCAGTCCTCCTCCTCCCACACTTCTAACATTTTCTTAGTTTGAAATATTCAAATCTCTTTTAACTATTAATTATATTGAATTTTTAATGTAGGATAAGACAGGATTTTGATCCAAAATATTCCTTGATCCCCAAAGTGGCAAAGTACACATTTGATTACCAAGTCATGAGCCAAACATAACAGCCTCTCTGTTTGAACAATGGGCTTTCAAATAATGATCAAGTACAGTAAATTCATTTAAAATTAAACATTTTTATAAATATTTAGTACTGTGGTGAGAAATACTGTGAATTGGGTGAAACTTGCAAATAGCTTCAGTGCAAAGAGTTCAAAACTGTTCCAAGAATAACTAATGAGACAATTATGGTTAAAATCCAAGATGCCAATCAGGAGGATCAGAGTCATGCTAGGATGGGTTTCTCCCCTAACTGGCTTTATCAAACTCTTGAATAAAATATAGGAAACTTTTTTGGTGTTTTCTCAAAGTCTTTATAGGTTAAATGCCATCCAAAGTAAACAGCTTCCCTCCCTTAAAATGGTCCTATGAGAAGTATCTCCTCACCAGCAATAGAGGCTATCACGTAGTTTTAACATCTTTTTATATAGTAAACAATTTATGTAATACTAAAAATATTATATGTGAATATATGTTCTATGGTGTTTGAGAAATTTGTAGTATAGGGAAAAAAGCATTGTAAAAAATTACTATCATTGGCTATTATAGTCAACTATATCCAATGCCCTAACACATTTAGAAAAAGCCATAGGTAACAATGTATTTAGACCATATAAACTTTCAAAGCACAGAAGAAAAACTAGGTAACAGAATGTCATTTTACCATACAGCTTTAATCCCAGGACTCAGGACTCAGAGGCAGGTGGATCTCTCTGAGTTCAAAGTCAGCCTTCTCTATGTTGTGAGTTCCAAGAAAGCCAAAGCCCTGTCTCAAATATATATGTATCTCCCTGTGTGAGTACATGTGTGTGTGTGTGTGTGTGTGTGTGTGTGTGTGTGTATTTCTGTGTAGAAGAATACCCCCACATTCACCATTAAGCTCAGAGTTGATTTCAAATAACATGGAGGTGGTTGGAAGCAAATTGAAAAGTTTTGGTAAGCCAATTTCCATAATTGAAAGAGTGATTTTTAAAAAAAGAAATACATGTCATCATTCAAAAACTCAAGGAATAGATAGTTAGGCAACTAGTAAAAACAAACAAACAAACAAAAAAACAACAAAAAAAAAACTGTTGGGGCACTATTGCATTCCTGGAGACGAATGCATAATAGAGAACAGTTATGACATGCATTCTCACCCAAGCCAGTAGTATTCTTCTTTTTTTAATCACACATTTACTAGTTTACAGTAACTAAAGATAGACTTTAAATGTTCAGTCTGTGTCAGGTTCTTGTAGATACTAGAGAGATATAATTAAAGAAAAGTCTCTGTCTTCACAGCAATCCTATGGGAAGCACACTGGGAAGATGGTTAAGGCTACACAGTAGATCACAAGGTGACGGATACTGATGAAAGAACAAATCAAAGAAGGAGGTCAAGATGAGCCAACTAGGAGCAGAGGATGACTTAAACAGGGCTGGTCAGAAATGAACTTTAAGATTACAGTAAGATTTAGACTTTGAAGTAGACCAAAAAGTTCAATATGTGGGTAGGTTGGAGAATAGCATAACTAGTAAAACCCATGAAAAATTGCAAGTGGCAGATGTGGGAGAGAAACCCCTCAAATTTTGAAAGTGGTTTGGCATAAGAAACTGCAGGACAGTTGCCATTTTATAGCCAATTCTAGCAATATATATTCAACTACACATAGGGAAATCCATAGTTCACTATCTCTGCATTACTTGGCAAAATTTCTCATTAGTAACTCAGATAACATTTGGTTCCAGCAAGTTAGTAAAAATGTACAGGGAAATTTCTAGAATATTTGGAATCCATAGTGAATAGAAAATAAAAGCAGGTCTCATTGTTCATCTTATCTCTTTAGATAAGAGTGGTGAAAAGTGACTAACCCAGTTTCTTGTTTAATGATCAGAAATATTTAACACAATTCAAGCAGTGATGACAGAACTTCCTTCTCAATCTGATAGGATCCTTTCAGTTAAAAGCATTAACTAAGTAGGGAGTGAATAATTCCATTAGACTGGAAGCACAATGGAATAAAAGAGAATAAATGAAAAAGCCCTGGAGTGCAGTCTCTGTGTGTGTGTGTCTCTGCCTGCCTCTCTCTCTCTCTCTCTCTCTCTCTCTCTCTCTCTCTCTCTCTCTCTCTCTCTCTCTCTCTCTCTCTCTCTCTGTCTCCCCCTCTCTCTTCTTTTTAGACAACATAAGGAAAGCTGCATGCTCCATCATGCCTTACTGCCAGCTACAAGCTGAGACACTGGTAGACAAGATAAATATATCCACTTTTAAATTCTCCACGTCCTATTTGTCACAATAACCAGACCAAATATGCAGATACATGTATTCTATAGGTAGTTATAATATTTTATACTTTAATTGTTCAAATAGCTTATGTTTGAAAAAATAGCCATGATGTCCCACAAATGGGCAAATTATATTCTATAATGTTGAAGATGTTTTTATAAAATTGTGTTTGTCTCTCAGTTTCTCTCTTCATCTGCTATCACCAAAATAGCAGAGACTATATTAAATTATTTATTTAATACGATTCATGCTACAACAACTGAGCAGTTTTAACTCTAATATTAACCCTCTAAGCAAGTCTTGCTTCCTCCCAGTGTAAGTCCCAGATATATTTTATGGCTTTTCTTGCTCAGCTCTCTCTTCATGTATCTTGGGCCTCTGCCTATAACCGAATTCCCTACTTCCTCCTATAACTCCTCCTTCTCTGGCTGGCACAAATTCTTGCCCTATTCTCTTCCTTGCTCAGTGACTGGCAGTAACTGCTTTATTGGCATAGTAAGGGAAAACAGGGGAAAAGTGTTTACAGGACATTGAGACAGGAGACTCTCAGGATAACTATTGCAAGCAGATATGGGAAGTACAAAATCAGAGTTATACAAGAACCTTATGCCTCCACTATATTACTTCCAACATTATGACATAAATTCATATAATATAGCTTGGTAGTTTCTTGCCACTTTTAATGAGTCAGATTGTGTCATGTATGGCAGTAATGTCACCTACTACTTACAAGCATTGCTTTTCATCCCTTAGATTGAACAGAGTGTCTTGCTAATGCTAAATGCATACATTTCCAGTTATCTGCAGCCCCAGACCTAGATATGTAACTTTGAATGGAGTTATCTTTTCCTTAGGCAAAATTATGTATATAGTAGTTTCCTCATAGGCATATTGTAAAGACAATTATATATAAATCACGAAAAACTCTGTGAACTGAAATTAGCAATGACTCAATAAAACATTAGCCAGTATTGCTGTATAGCATAATTATTTGTAATATTCAGTCATGAGTAAGGAAAAAAGAGATTTAAGAGTTTTACTCATAATTTTCCAACAATTTTTACAATAAATAAGTTTCAGTAAAGACAATGAATGAATCATTGTGTGAATGACTGACTGAATGAACAAATCTTATTTTGTTAGCAAGCCCTAGAATAGAAATACATGCATTATACACAAGTCCACTAGCCAAAAGATCCTCTTGAAGTCTACTGAGTCTCCATGAACAATATCTTTGTCTCTATGACCTCATCTCACGGAAGCTCAGGAAGTATACATGAGATCTTTTATCCCAGTTGCTGACTTCCTACAGAGCCAATTAATATTTCCAAATTTCAAAGCTAAAATTAAGACTAACAAATAAAGTTAATTTGAAGCACTATTTATTTACTTAGATCATTACATTAGTTGCTTTTCTCATTGCAATGACTAAATACCTGACAAGAAGCATATGAGAAATGAAGGGTTTATTTTGGGTTACAGTTTGAAAGGCTATCATTTATTATGGGGAAGTCACAGTCATAGACACTTGAGGCAGTGAAGCATCTTTTACATGCTATCTTTGGAAGAAATATTTTATTTTCTAAGTATACATGCAACAATAACAAATTGAAAAGAAAAGGTTTTGGGCTGGAGAGACGGCTCATTGGTTAAAAGAAAATACTGCAGTTTCTGAAAACCTAAGTTCAATTTCTAGCACATACATCATGAAGTTTACAACTCCCTGTAAAACCAACAACCTCTGTGAGCACTTGTATTCATGTGCATATACCCACATACGCATACATAAAATTAAAATAATTTTAAAATCTTCAAAAGAAGATAGAAAAGTGTTTAAATTGAGAGGAGGAGGGAAGGAAAGAAATGGGAGATGGAAGAATAAAAATCCAGCAAATATATTCTCAGAATGAAACTCTTAGAAAACAAAAAGATAAATTTAAAATGAGTTCTCAAAAGCCAGGCATTGTGTCACATGACTGTGATCCCAGCACTCAGGAGGCAGAGTCAAGTAGACCACTCTGAGTTTGAAGCCAGCCTGGTCTACAAAGTGAGACCAGGATAGCCAAGGCTGCTCAAAGGAACACTGTCTTGAAAAACCAACCAACCAAACAAACAAACAAAAAACATTCTGAAGAAAAATATACTTCTTGTTAAATATATTGTTTATAAATTCATTTTCCATATTAATAAAAGTTACTGTGCTTACAGGCTTGGGTTTGTAGGTAATTTTCAGTTAACATGAGTTGGCAAGTATCATGAAACATAATATGGAGTTTGAAGGCCATCAAGGTAAAATTAACAGAAGCATCAATGAGAAGAGCTGAATTGTTAAAACTAAAAATTATAGACACAATGAAAATAGTGTGCCTTTGAAGAAACATTTATTCCTTTCAAGCTATTCTACATAGTCTTCAGTTGTGATTTTTTTAATGCTTTAAAAATTATAACTACAAAACATTATCTCCCAGGAAAGATATTCATGGCCTACACTTCAGACTTTTTCGGAAGTTTCAAAGAACACAATGATGTATTTGAAAGGTAAAGTAAAAATTTTAGGCCAAATGTAGCTTCATAAATTTATCAACCTTGTTTTCTATAATTTTACCCAAATTAAGGAAATGAAGTATAATTTTCTTATAGTTCTACGCACATGTTTAATGTTTAGATAGAAAAAGGTAATTGAAAAAAACTTATAAGTTCTACAAAGCAAAAATTAAGCTAAGGGTAGGCTGCCAGGTAGTTTGAAATATAATTACTGGTACTGGTAACAGGGCAAGAATTCAAGGCACTATCTGGCAAAAGGAAAAAAATGAAAACCAGACCAAAATAGGTGTCATTTGTGATAAATATGTCTCTCTAGGGTAGTAATGGGTACCTGTTAGCTAAAGAGAAAAATAATATTTGCTTTGTGTACTTTTAAACTTCATTATCTTCTTAACTGCATGCATTTCTTACTTAAAGGTGAAATCTTTAGAAGAAATTATTAGCTGTACAGAAAAAGATTGACATTCATTATTGGGTACAAGAACTAACTCTATTGCTTATTAAAAGTTACAACATATACCTTACTTCTCAGCAGAGACTACAAAGCATAGAAGGGCCTGGACAGATGTCTTGCATCCTCTAAGAGACAAGAGATGCCAACCTAGACTTCTATCCCAGAAAAACTCTTAATAACCATAGATGGTGAAAACAAGATAATCTAAAACAAAACCAAATTTAAACATTATGCATCCATAAATCCACCGCTACAGAAAATACTAGAAGTAAACGCAAACTCAAGTGGGTTAACTACATTGAAGATCACACAGGAAATGAATAATTTCATGAAAGCAAAAATTCAAAGGGAAGGAAAACACACACACACACACACACACACACACACACACACACACACAAACACCACCAACATCAAAATAACAGGAATTAACAATGATTAGTCATCAATACCTCCTAATACTCCAATAAAAAGACACAGGGTAACATAATAGGTTCAAAATAAGAATCCACCAATCTGCACACCCCAACAACAAAACATTACCTCAGAGTAAAGGGCTGGATAAGGTTTTTTAAGCAAATAGGACCAGAAGTTAGCTGGGTAACCATTGTACTATCTAACAAAATAGACTTTCAACCAAAAGTAATCAAAAGAGGTGAGAAAGGACACTTCATTGTCATCAAAGGAAAAGTTCACCAAGATGACATCTCAATTCTGAACATACATTTCCGCAATGCAAGGGTACCTACATTTGTAAAAGAAATATTGCTAAAGCGTAAATAACACATCAAACCATACATATTAGTAGCAGATTTCAACACCCCTCTCTCACCAACGGACAGATCAAGACAGAAACTAGACAGAGAAATAAGGAAGTTAATGAACATATGAATTCAATGGACTTAACACGTATCTACAGAATGTTCAGTCCAAACACAAAGTAATATACCTTCTCACCACATCACAGAACCTTCTCCAAAATTGACATAGTTGGTCACAAAGCAAACTCCAACAGATACCAGGAAATTGAAATAACACCTTGTATTTTATCAGATCATCATGGGTTAAAACTGGGAGTCAACAATAAAAGAAACAAGAGAAAGCCTAAAAACTCACAGAAACTGAACAACTCTCTACTCAATGATCACTAGGTCAGGGAGGAAATACAGAAAGAAATTAAAGACTTTCTATAAATCCATGAAAATGAAGGCACAACATACCCAAACTTATGGGACATGATGAAAACACTATTAAGAGGATATTCATACCACTAAGTGCCTTCATAGAGAAATTGGAGCCAGGCGTGGTGGCACACGCCTTTAATTCCAGCACTCAGGAGGCAGAGGCAGGTGGATCGACCTGAATTCGAGGCCAGCCTGGTCTACAAAGGGAGTCCAGGACAGCCAAGGCTACACAGAGAACCCTGTCTCAAAAAACAAAACAAAAACAAAAAAGAAAAGAAAAGAAATTGGAGACATTTCATTTTAGACATTTAAGAGGACACCTTAAGATTCTAGGAAAAAAAAAAAAAAAAAAAGAAGAAGCAAATACATCCAAGAGGAGTAGATGGCAGGAAATAATCAAACTTTGAGCTGAAATAAACAAACTAGAAACAAAGAGAACAACCAACCATTCCAAGAGTTGGTTCTTTGAGAAAATCAACAAAGTTGACAAGCTCTTAGCCAAACTAACCAAGACACGTAGAGACAGTATCCAAATTAACAAAATCAGATATGAAAAAGGGACATAAAAATAGACACTTGCAAAAATCCAAAGAATCATTATGTCTTACTTCAAAAACCTCTTCTCCATAAAATTTGAAAATCAGGTGAAAAGGATGATTTTCTTGATAGGTACCACCTACAAACATTATATCAATATAGCGTAAAAAAATTAAATAGACCTATAACCCCTAAGCAAATAGAAACAGTAATTAAAAGTGTCCCCCCCCCAAGAAAAAGCCCTGGGCCAAATAGTTTTAGTGCAGAAGTCTACAGAACTTTCAAAGAAGAGCTAATACCAATATTCCTCAAACTATTCCACAAAACAGAAACAGAAGGAGCATTGCCAAACTCATTCTATGAGGCCACAGTCATCCTGATACCTAAAACACACAATGACCCAACAGAGAAAAAAAATTCAGACCAATCTTCCTCATGAAGATTAATGCAAAAATACTCAATAAAATAATTACAAACCAAATCCAAGATTACATTAAAAACGTCCACCAGGATCAAATGTGCTTTATCCTAGGGAGGCAGTATTGGTTCCACATACAAAAATCCATCAATGTAATTTACCGTATAAACAAACTGAAGGAAAATGTACATGATCATCTCATTAGATGCCAAAAAGGCATTTGACAAAATCTAACACCCCTTCTTATTAAAAGTCTTATAAAGATCAGGGATATAAGGCACATACCTAAATACAATAAAGGCAAAATACAGCAAGCCAATAGCCAAAATCAAATTAAATGGAGAGAAAATGAAAGAAATTCCACTAAAACCAGGGACAAGATAACGCTGCCAACTATTTCTCTATCTATTCAATATAGCACTTGGAAGTTCTAGCTGGGGCAACAAAGCATCTATAATAGATGAAGGGGATACAAATTGAAAAGGAAAAAGTCAAAGCATGATTATTCACAGATGGTGTGATAGTATACATAAGTGACCACCACAATTCCACCAGAGAACTCCAACAGTTGATAACCACATTCATCAAAGTGGCTGGATACAAAATTAACTAAAAAAATCAGTAGCCCTCCTTTATATAAGTAATAAATGAGCTGAAAAACTTAGGAAGGCAAAACACTTCACAAAAACCACAGGTAAAATAAATATCTTGGTGTAACTCTACCAAGCAAGTTAAAGACTTGATAAAAGAAATTGAAGAATATGTTGGAAGATGGAAAAAAGAAAACATCTTCAACAAATGATGTTGGTCTAACTGGATATCTGCGTGCAGAAGAATGCAAATAGATACTTATTTGTCACCATGCAAAAAGTATATAAAAAACCTCAACATAAAAACACATACACTAAATCTATTAGAATAGAAAGTAGGGAAATCCTGGAACTCAATGGTACAGGAGATAACTTCCTGAACCGAACACCAACAGTTCAGGCTCTAAGATCAACACAATATATGGGACCTGATAAAAACTGAAAGGCTTCTGTGAGGCAATGGACACTGTCAATAGAACAAGATGGTCGCTTACAGATTTGGAAATTTTATTCACCACCTCTATGTCTGACAGAGGGATAACATCCAAAATATATAATGAACTCAAGAAATTAAACATCAACAAACAAATAACCCAATTAAAAATGAAGTGCAGAGCTTAATAGAATTCTCAACAGAAGAATCACAAATGGCTGATAAGAACTTAAAGAGATGCTTATTGTCCTTGGTCATCATGGAAATGCAGATCACAGACACTCTGAAATTCCATCTTACACCTGTGAAAATGGATATGATCAAGTGACAGCCCATGCTGTGAGGATGTGAAGAAAGAGGAATATTCCTCCATTGGATTGCAGTGCAAATTTGTACAACCACTTTGGAAATCAATCAGGCACTTTCTCAGAAAATTGGGAATATTTCTACCTCAAGACCCAGCTATACCACTCCCGGGTATATACAGAAAAGAGGCTCCATGATACAAGGACCTTGCTCAGTTATGTTCATAGCAGCTTTATTTGTAATCACCAGAAACTGGACATAACCCATATGTCCTTCAACCCAAGAATGGATGAAGAAATTGTGATACATTTACACAATGGAACACTATTCAGCTATTAGAAGCAAAGAAATCTTGCAATTTTCAGACAAATGGATGTAACTACAAATGACTATTCTGTATGATGTACCCAGACACAGAAAGACACACATGGTATGTACTCACTTATAAGTAGATATTAGCCTTATAATGTAGAATAAGCAGACTACAGCTCACAGACATAGAGAAAGTAAGTATCAGGGAGAACCCAATAGAGCATACTTAAGTCATACATAGAGGGGAAATAAAATGGATGTGGAAAGTGGATCAAGAGAATGATCTGGGTGGGAGTGGGTGTGGGGAGGGGAACAAGTGTAGGGATCAGATGTGGAAAGAGCAAGGGTCAAAGGTGAGTGGGCTAGGGAAGAAAAGGAAAACCGAGTGTGGAGTACATCTCTGAACCAAGCTGGAGAACTGAGACAAAGTAGGCTCCTGGGAGGATATGTTGGTGTGGGTGACTCTAAGTGAGGCAGCTAGATATGGGGGACTTGGAGACTGAAGAGGCCAGAGGGACTTTGAGTGGAGGGATGGGAACACCAATGCACACACAAAAACGTCTACCCAAAATTTACCCTGCCTAGAGGATAAAGGGGATGGGAGGGGATAAAGGGGATATCCCTCACAGCAGGGATAAAGATGGAGCAGAGAATGGGGGAATGAGCAACCAATGCCTGGCTTAGCCCGAGACCTACCCCATAGGAGGAAGCTGACCCCTGGCACTATTAATGATACTCTGCTTTGCTTGCAGACAGGAACCTAGCGTGACTGTCCTCTGAAAGACTTCACCTAGCAGCAAAGGAAACAGGTGCTAGGCTGCACAACAAAATGGTGGGCAGAGCTATGGGAGTCTGGCGGAGGAGTTTGGGGAAAGATAGAAGGTCTTAGAGATAAAAGAACCCATCAAGAAGACCAACAGTATAAAATAACCTAGGTCCGTATGGGCTTATAGAGACTTAAACACCAAACAAAAAGCATGCATAGACTGGACCAAGGCCCAGGACACATACGTAACTGATAGGCAGCATGGTCTTCATGTGGGTCCTCTATCAACAAGGTGTATGGAGGTTGTATCTGACATGGAGTCTGTTGCCTGTCCACAGATCACTTTTCTCTAGGTGGGGTGTCTTGTCTTGGTCTTAGTAGAAACAGATGTACTAAATCCTGATTTGACTTGATGAGCCGGGGTGGGTTTGTAAGGGGGACTCTCCTTTTCTGTGAAAAAGGAGAGTAGAGAAAGGGGGAAGAGGATGAAAGAGTGGCAGTGGGAGAAGAGGAGGCAGGGAGCTGTGGTCTGGATATAAAATAATAAGTAAATAAATTCATTTTTAAAAATCAACTATGGTTGAATAAAAAAAAGAATTACAACATAGATGATAATTTTGATCACTATAGAAGCTTCTTTTTTCTCCTAGGCGCATATATATATATATATATAAAACACAAGCACTAACACTTCAATATAATATGTAACCTTAATGAGGAATTGCTTTGATGATGTATTAAGCTATAGATCATCAGGGCTTACTGCCACTCTGGTGATGCATTAGAACAATAAATCTCAAGGTGTGACAATATGAAAAAGTATTACTCAAAAAAGATTGCTTTCCAAGTTAAAACTGATCCAAGTTCAGACTCAAAGAGAAAACCATAAAAAAACAGTTTATCTGTTGCCAAGAAATGAGACACAAGCAACTATATCTTCTCTGGTCACTTTCTTTTTAGACATTAGGACTCTCACAAACTCCAGGGAAATCAACACAGTGTGTTCTGTCCCTAGTATCATCCTGCCAGTAGCTGTTTACAGCACATCCGTGGTATCACCAAAGGAGAAATGAAGGCAGATGGTTATTGGACTTTTAAAGATGTTTCAGGAGTGCTTGTGTGCCAGGATACTAGTGACATTCCAGAACATATCATACTTCTGAATACTAGCGAACTAAACAAGCAAAAGACATGCAGAACTCAAATCGAGGCCTTGGCTGAAAAGAAGGCACATTCAAATACATATTACATTATATAATCTTTTATTTTTAAGTTGTAAGCTTTAGGACATAAATCAGACCAAAGAGCTTAAAATCCAGGTGGAAAAATCTGTTGCCTTTTGTAAAGCAGTGACGAAAATTCTCTAACAAATGTACCGTGTTGGTTTGGAGGTCTTTAAAAGTATCCAGCAGGTGACTTTAGCAGTCACCATTTTACAACTCATTGTCCAGAATGTATTCTGCATGGCTCAGTACATGCTAAGTAGCATGACTCACTCTGAGGACATAAAATTTAATGAAACAGATGCTGGCTCTTCTCCTGAATTTTGTCTCTTTTTATCACTTATCTAGCAATATTCTCTTCAGTTCTACATGCCTTATTATTCATTCTTTCATATTTCATCCCAAAACATCTTCTCCTTCTTCTGAATTCCAGTGAGTTTCAAAAGTTGGAGAAAACAACATTTGAAAAAGAAATTACTATTATATATATATACACATGTATATACATATATACATATATATGTATATGTGTGTGTGTATATATGTGTGTGTGTCCTCTAACCTTCTCAGGTATGTTTCTGCTTCACCTCTGCACATAAAATTCACATGGCACACCAATTTTTTATGTTTTACATTTTTTCTGTGTAGTCTGTGTAGTATATATTGTATTCTGAATTAAATAGAGACAGTTGAGGACACATCTGATTTATCTATGTGCTCTCATTCATAATTTAGAAACTAAATTCTCCCTGAGATAAGATGACTCTGCAAATGCTAATTTAAAAAATATATCTTTCTGTATTTCTATCATATTTATAAAAACCACCCTATATACCTATCTCTATCATCTGTGTGTGTGTGTGTGTGTGTGTGTGTGTGTGTGTTATAATTGTGAAGAGATTGTATGTACTCATGTGCATGTAGGGCAGCCAGAGGAGGATGGTGAATGTTTTTCTCCCGGTATGTTCTGTTCTATTTAATCAAGAGAAGATGTATCAATGAATTTGAAGCTCTTTGGTGTGTCTAGGCTGACTTTTGAGCAAACCTTGGGGAGTTTCTTGTTTTCTTTAATCCATTGCTGGAGTTACAACATTATACTTTGCTGCTGCCATTTCTAGGTTTTATTGAAGTGCTCGGGATCCAAACTCAGGCCTTCGTGCTTGTTCATCAAGTGTTTTGTCTGCTAATCCACCTTTTAAGCTCATAAATCCCTTCCAAACCCCAGTCCCTGGGGCAGAATTCTATCTGGGTATAGAATTGTGGCAAAGAAACTTGTCAGTAAGTTCCAAGGAAACATCTAGTAGGGCACCCTGACCTGTTCAGATTGTCACTATTTAATCAATACAGAGCTAGACAGAAATATCACAGAGATTTTTTTCTAGCAAAATAAACTCTAAAAACCTCAATGCTCAATATGATGAAAATATCTGCAATAGAAACGAGAGAAGCCAGTTATCCAGGGAGCTCAGCGGTATTGCTAGGAAAGCTTGAAGGTAGTTATGACTTCTTCAGGCTTAGTGAGGAGGTGAGGAGGTCCTTCTATTGTCTGAAACCAAAGATACTGTCAAAAATTCCTTCAGGATTATTGTAAAGATACAAATTTAATACAAATATTAATTACTTTTACACATAAGAATACTTTTCATCTCCTCCTCCCCTTTCAGGTTTCATCTGAAAATCCAATTATACCAAAATGCAGTTTTAATTATAGTATTGATTTTACTGCTTTGCAAAGAGTGGGACTAATTCAATTAGTTCTAATTATGTGTATAAAGTAGTTGGACTAATCTTTTCAGGATGTTGGCCCACGAATTTCATACCACTTTTCCTCACATCTTGCTCATAGAGGGAACTAAAGCTCTGGACTTCCGAAATTATGCATGCATTCAATAAAGGAAAACAAGGAAGTGCAGAAAGTATTCTGGTGAAGAATTCAGCCATCTGATAGTGATTTTTATGATACAAAGTTTTACAAATCAGATTAGGATAGCCTTTGCAATTAGATTTGCCAGCAGGGTTAGAGGACTTTTACAAGAATCAAGAGGAAGATTAATAATGCAGATACACAGAAGAAAATGGTGAGTGGCAACAACTATTTTTTTCATTTTAGAAGAAAATCGAGGTAAGATCAAATAAAGCAATCTTAATAATTAATGTGAAGATGAGAACTTTTGTAGAAACAAGAGTATGTATGCTACTATCAAAGCAGTGTACTGGGTAATTAAAAAGGCAGCAAAGACTTCCTTCAGTGCTCCTGAAATGAAGGTGAGACATAAGATTCAGTCTTGATAGAATTCTTCCAAAGCAAAGAGCAGGCTAAGAGACATTAGTTCATCTGTGTTTGTTAATTTGCTTTATCCAAAGGCTGCCTGCACTTCCTTTGCTGTCTTCCTAGAGAAAGAAAGATTTACAGCCTGGAGTACGGAATCAGTACTTTTTACTTCTTTTCATCCATAGTGACTGGTACATAGAGAGATACTCCACCCTCCTTGAAGACTGATTTGTAGAGAGATGGCTACCAGGACCTTGAGAACACTGGACATGTAAAACCAGGAAGTGGCTTTTTAAAGCCACGAAACAGAGAAATAACTCACAAGTTTCTCATTCTACTATTTCTCCAATATACACAAAAGACAGTATCAGGTCCTTTCACCAACATTTCTCTTGAATTGTGCAAACATGTTGAGTAAAGGGCAGTCAACTCCACTGTCTGCCTAATTTCTTTGATGCTTCTCAAGTATGAAAAAAGATGGCAGAAAACTGACAAATCAAAAATCAGATTCGTATATTTTTATCACTGTCTCTTCAATAGCTAATTAAGATCATGTTCTTGAAACTATAGTCTAGACTTATCTGTACACTGGGTTCTGATTATTGCAAAGTGTAGTTGATTTGGAACAATCAGCTCAATATATCTAGATCCTTAATAATGTCTGTGGTCTCAAAATTACTATTGCTCCACAAGTTCAGTGTCCGTATTAATATCATTTCTCCTACATTTGACTCTGTAATAACACTCACTGTAAAACATCCATATGTGTGAAAGCACATAGGGAAGCCATGGATTGGCCTCCCATATTATTCAATTGAATTTTTATTAATATTTTGGTGAGAATACACTGGACTACTCTGACAATGTTAACTTTTTAAAAATAGGATAGCTTTGTTTCAATTAACCATCTACCCTACAAGATCCATGAACTCCAATTTAGGGTTGGGCTTTAAATAGATCTGAAGGAGGAAAAGTCACTACAGTGGTTCCGCAGGTTTATGCCAGTAATCTCAGCACTTGCTGGTCTGACAAAGGAGGACTTGAGTTTGCAAGAGATGCACACTAAAGGTGGGGCATGCAGACCATGCAATTAAGCAAACAACAACCACAAAAAAAAAGTAAAGAAATTAGTTTTCTGAGAGATACTTATGAAAGGTATTGTAAAGGGCCAAACAATGGTGATCTGGGGCACTGTTCTAAGTTTTCAACTGCATCTACTTATTTATTCCCTTTTGTTGCCATTTTACATGAGATGAAGGCAAGAAAAGGTTTAAGAACCAAGAGTCCTGCTACTTGTAAACAGAAATGTGAATTTTGAAAGCTAAGGCACCGTCCATATGCGAAATCTTTTGTTGTTGCCAGAGTATGTTTCAAAAGTGCTCAGCAACTTGTGATTCTGTCAACAAGATACAAAAATCACTTTGTTTCAACAGTGTTTGCTTCTAATGTTTCGTCAGTTTAGTTAGGAAAGAGTAGAAACCATTTACTTGTTCTTCCTTTATACATTTCTTCTAATTAGTTGTTTGAGTATTGAAAAATGTTAGTTATCTTTCGTCAATTATTTATTATATAATATATAATATAGATAACTTCATATATGTGTGTGTATGTATGTATGTGTGCATGTACATAAATTTCATGTAATGTTTGTATATAACATATGTGGATTTACTGATGTGTCCACATACAGTGTGTATATAACAGTCTTCATTTGTAGTCTTGACAAACTTACTTGCTCTAGAATATTTCCATATAGCTAACTCACTGAGGTGTCTGTTTAGAGTTAATTTGAAAATGCTTAATATTGTTTTCTTCTCTGTATTTGGCTGTTATCGACTCTGTTATGTTATTGAGACTAAATATTAGAATCACTTAAAGAATGATCAAAGACGCCACTGATTAAAACTTGAATCTGCTTATAAGTTAATATGTGGAGAATAAACATGAGAACTCAATTTAATCAAGTTAGAATCAAATTATACCATTCATTTTCCTTTAGAGAAGGCTTCTATATATTAGTACTTTATATTTTTATAAACATGTACTCATGTAAATATTTACTCAATATAAGACAACTATAATTTACTTATATTTCCTAATAGAACCTTAGCTACAGTCTATTCTTAAAAATGATATTTTCAGTGATTCTTTTGTTCTCTTTTATATAACTGTTTAGCAATGGCATAAGTATATCTGCCCTTTACAGCAAAGTGTCAACAGGAAGGTACTAAAACAGTAGATAGGGAAAGAAATGGTAGTCGCGATTTGAGAGCAAAGCAGGTGCCAGATGCTTCCAGAAGGCAGAGCGTGGCTCCTTTTAGTAAAGGGATCATCAACCTGGAGGAGAATGTGACTGTCTACCCCCTTGCCCACAATGACTTGCTTTTCTTCCTCTGTAGTTCATGCTTGCTTTCAGAAGTGGACTCATTCTCAGTTTGGGGAACTGTTTACCCTTTGAAACAAGGCTTTCTTCCTTGTTTGCTGGACAATGAAGTTAGGGAAGCAATGTACCACAAGACCACTGGGTTCTTTCTGATGAACATTCTACGCAACCTAATACTGCAGCCAGTAGGCAACTGCTCAACTTGAGATGCCTCTCACAGATAAATCATATCTTCTTCCATTTTCTGTTTCTTTGTCTTGTGATTTGTACTAATTTTCCCCTTATGATCTCAAACTGAATATTTGTGCCCAGCACAGCCTCTCTAAGGTTATTATCTGTTTTTCCGCTTAAATTTGTGAGACTGGACTTTTTTTTTCTGTCAGTTCTAAAAGTGCTGCTGAATGCTCTGACTGAGGAGCAGGAATGCACAAATTGCTTCTGTGTCTGAAGATGGAAAAAAAAAGTTCAGTCAATTCTTGAATTAATTAAGAGATAACATTGATATAGGAATGGGCTGGTGCCACAAATAATTATCACTTGAAATTACACAGTCAAAAAGGCCAATTAAGGAACCAAATATAGCTAATGAGAAAATTTAATTGATAATGTTTCAAGCTGATAGTCTGGTCATGCATTTTTTTTGTAGCTAAATAACACTGACAACAAAAACAGCCTTACAAACAAGGAAAGCAATGGCCAGACACCTGCTTCTAGAGTAAGGACCTCTGAGTTCAGTGTGAATATTTGTTCTTAGATACATGCATTCACTCATTTTTTTGAGCACATGCACACATATTTAGTTTGATAATTAGTTTCCAAGGCATATATAGCTTCTTCCACATTTAAAATTTTTTTTCTTAATTTTTTTCTTCTTTTGGTTTTTTTGAGACAGGGTTTTGCTGTGTAATAGTCCTGGATGTCCTAGAACTCTCTTTGTAGACAAGGCTAGCCTCAAACTCACAGCAATTAGCCAGCCCCTGCCTCCAGATACTGGGATTAGAGGAGCGCACCACCACACCCGGTCTAATCTTTGAAGGTTAAAATACGATTGGTTTCTAGATTTTAAACTGTTTCTGCTTTAAAATAAATTCAAACTTACTGTAAGTTGTTGAATTTCAAATGTTTCCTCTCCCTTTCAACAATGTAGCAAACAGCATACTCTCCATCTTGACTGATCTTCCTGAGGAGACTATTCAAACTCTGGTGAAAATGTAAGCTCAGATTTTGAAACTTAATTGCTATGCTGGCAGTGTAGTTAGGAATCTTTATTGATAGCAGAAAAATGAGACCAAACCAAGACAGGTAAGAGACTGAAGCTTGTTTCCATCTTCATTGTGTTTTCTTTGTAACTTTGACCTTGGTTTCCAAAGTCCCACACAGCATGGATAAGAGAGGAACTGGAATTTACCCAGCACAGTGTGGGGGAGGCAGGATGTGCTGATAGAAGGTACAGGCTCAGATGTCATGAAGGAGCTTGACACAGCCTTTCTTAAAGAAAAGACAACCAGAAAGAGTAAAGAAGGGAAAAATAAGCACCTCAAATATTCATATTCAGAATTCACACTGTATGGATTTTATAAGAGTTGGAAGCCTGATTTTATAATGATTGTTTAAAGTAAAGTAAAAGTTTTGAAATCAAATGTTTACTTTAAAAGAAAAACTAGATTGTGGCTGCCTTAGGGACCTGAAAAATAAAGCAGTCATTCTTGGACGAGATTGTGCTCTAAACTCATACATAAACACATTCGTTCATAGGTTCAAAACTGTAAATGCAGAAAAAAAAAAACAACCGGGTACAACAGGTGAAATAAGTAAATACAACTGAGAACTCAATCAGATTAACTGAGACTCTGTTGGCCCTTAAGGGAAACTGAGCTACAAATTGATTAGGAAAAAGAAAGAGCTTATCTAGACTGGTACTCATCGTTTGATGACCTGCCATTGGCGGGGAGATCATGTGGATGCACAGAGGAAGGGGATGCAGGCTATCTAGATAAGACCTGATAAGCTGTGATGAGATGGTGGGAGAAGAGGACCACTCCCACCCCCATCAGAGGTCTAGAGGAGGGGAATAGGGTGAAAAAGGGAGGGAGAGTGGGAACGGGAAAATACAAGTGAGGGGATAACAATCAGAATGTAATAAGAATAACATAATATTTAAAAATCCAAAATCCAAAAACAAAAACAACAAAAAGGGAGTTATAGTAAGACTATTGATTCTAAGTTCTTTCATTAGAACTGTATCAGTAAATAGTTTTTTTCATTATGAGTTTAAAGCAGTGGTTTTATCTATGAGTTTATTATGAATTCAGAGGTTAGTTTTTTATGTCACGATTTTACTAAGAAACAGGTGTCTGTCTCTACTTGTATAGCTAACCACTTATTCTTTGTTTCTATATTCATATTGTCTTTCTTATCATGGTGTATGCCTGGGCATTATATCTGGGCTAAACCTGGAATGATTGTATTTCCTTGATTATTAATTAGTTTCAATATTGTTTTCATTCTTGGTATAAATCAGGTGCTTCATGGAGCTATTAGCTAATTTTCAGGAGGGTAGAAGTTATTTTAATCAATTCAGGAATCATCAGGAATTATAAACTCATCCTCATAAGGTTGTGCAAGAAATCTGCGGAACAGAGAGAGTGGCACCTATGGAGAAACAGGCAGTGGGAAATTCTCTATTCCATGTCAGGTGTATGAGACAAACATAGAAAGGCAGTATAGCAACATGGGGCCAAAAAATCCTTAGGGTTTTGCCTAAAGCAGGGATGAACCCATTTGTCAGCTGTGCAAAAGAGAGTGAGCTGCCTCCAGGAAGCTCAGTTACTTCCTTTTGCCCACCCAACATGCAAAATTGTTCTTAGCAAATGAGGGCTATGGATTTAGGATCATGAGTTAAGTGCAGCTCTGGACTGTGGAGTTTTAGTATTCTGGGAAAATGTTTCACAGCTTGTTCCATGTTGGTATATGTAAGTACATGTGGGGAAATATAGATAAATAGATGATAGATGATAGATAGATAAATAGATAGATAGATAGATAGATAGATAGATAGATAGATGATAAATAGATAGATAGATAGATAGATAGATAGATAGATAGATAGATAGATGATAGATAGATAGATAGATGATAGATAGATAGATAGATAGATAGATAGATAGATAGATAGATAGATGATAGATAGATAGATAGATGATAGATAGATAGATGATAGATAGATAGATAGATAGATAGATAGATAGATAGATGCATAAAAATAGAGCAGGTAAGAGAGACAGGGATAGAGGGAGAGAAGGAAGGAGGGGGGGGAAGAAAAGAATGACAGACAAAGACACACATGGGGAAGGAGAGAGAAATCACCAGAAGAGAAATGAAGGAGAGTTTGTTCTTAGCAAAATATAAGTGGCCATGGCCAAGGGACAGTGGTTGACGTTGCTGCAGACTACACATTCTGATGTAGAACGTGTTAAATGAGCTTGATTGCCATGGAACAGAAGAAAGTTCAAAAAGATTGCATGTCCCTAACACACGGCACTGACTGCATGGGAACGGTTACCATCATAAGCCTGGAAAACTCTGATAGAGATCCCAGCTGTGGTCTGATGGCATGGCTGGTCTACGGGTTGGTGAAAGCTAGACTGTGTATCTTAATATTCCAGCTTCATCTGGTTATTGAAAGGGTGGTGGCTTAAACATTGGTTTGGCCAGTGAGTAACATCTTAAGCCCAAAATAATTTTGCATCTAGATCTGCAATATTCCAACTCTCCATAGGCACTGGAATCTAATCAGCCAATCAGCCTTAGGGAGTGTGTAACACGTGTGGCCTTTTGGTCTTGGAAGTTCAGTTCACAATTGGGTCAAAAGTTGACATGGAGACAGATGTAACATAAGCATGGTTGGTCATACAACTAGAATTTTAGAGTAGGTGGATCTGGCTTTATCCATTTAATTTTAAATTTTCAGATTATTAGAACTATCAGATTTTAATTTTTAAAACCATACTAGTGATTGGCACACGCCAGCCTGAAACCACAGAAGGGAGATGGAAGGAGGCAGCCACAGTTCAAAGCTCTCTTGTGCTACATAGCAACTGCTAGACAGCCAGAACTACAAGGCAAAAGAAAAAAATTTAAATGATATTTATTCGACAAAATAAAAATGATAACTTGAGTAATATAGAAAAAAGGCAAAATACTCATGTGGGGTTGAAAGATATGTACATCTATGTCAAAATATAAGTGTGTAATAAAAGTATAAAATATATATATATAATTGCAAACAACATGCTATTAAGAAACAATGTGAAATCTATAAGCAAAGTAATAACCCAGAACATAGAATTCAAGAGATGTCTAGAATACTGCACCAAATAGAGGGGATGAATGTGAACTTCCTGAGGAAACATAGCTGTCAGTTACTCACAAAACAACAACAACACAGAAGACTGTGGGAATATCTTCAATGTCCTATTAGAAAACAAATGGCCCGGGCGTGGTGGCGCACGCCTTTAATCCCAGCACTCGGGAGGCAGAGGCAGGAGGATCTCTGTGAGTTCGAGGCCAGCCTGGTCTACAAAGTGAGTCCAGGATGGCCAAGGCTACACAGAGAAACCCTGTCTCGAAAAACACCCCCCCCCAAAAAAAAAGAAAAGAAAAGGAAAAAGAAAACAAATGGCAAACAAGAATACCATAGAAAGCAAAGTATCTTTCAAATTGTCTTTCTACATGAACTAAACTTGAGAGTTTACATTTTTCCTGATAAGAGAGACTTCTAAAGAGATTAGTTTTTTATAAGCAAATGAAATGCAGAAGGAGTCCTGAGGCACAAAACTGAATAATAAATAATATGATAAAATAACATATAAGACCAAACACACATCAACTGTATTCATCAAGAACAAAATCCTGATTGCTTTTTTAAAAAGCATTAAATTAAATTATCAAGTAACTGCAAATAATTGAATGAAATGGTTGATTTAAAGCCTTTTGCAGCTCAAAAAGGGACCACACAGTCATTAACCCTGAATTTGGATTAAGGAATCATGAGGCAACTTTCAAGATAATCCCTAAGCAAACAGAAATAGTCTATATAGCTTCTGAGATGTAAAGTTATGTAAAGATATGAAATATAATAATTAAAATCACTTTAAAAATTAAGTTTAGCATATACCTTCCCTCTAAGTCACTAGCACACTCCTCAGGAACAATTTTGTCTTTCTTAAATAATAACATCTATTTTAATAATAAAGGGGAAAGTATAAAGTGGTACAGTTCAATTGTAATCCATCAATTATAGTGTACAAGCAAGATAAAACCACAACTACTAAAGAAGGTACACAACTACCACCCAACAGTGTATCAAAGCAGATGCTGAGATTCATAGCCAAACTTCAGGGTGGAGCACAGGGAGTCTTATGGAAGAGTTTGGGGACAGAGGGACTTGGAGGAGACAGGAGCTCCACAAGGAGACCAATGGAGCCAGCAAATCTGGGCAGAGCAGGGCAGTGCTGCAGAAACTGATGCAACTCAGGACCATGCCTAGTGAGCACCTAGACCCTCTCCTCAGATGTAGTAGACAGGCAGATCAGTCTCCTTGTGGGCCCTATAATATGGGGTGTAGGGACTGTTTCTGAAGTAGACTCTGCCCCCCCCACACACACTTTACCCTGGCAGGGCAGCCTTTCCAGGCCACAGAGGAAGAAGATATAAGAGTCCAGATGACACTTGATAGGCTGAGGTCAGATGTTAGGGGAGGAGGGCTCCCCTCTATGGGAACTAAGGGAAGGGCGTGGGACCAGGAGCCCCCCTCTATGGGAACTAAGGGAAGGGCGTGGGACCAGGAGCCCCCCTCTATGGGAACTAAGGGAAGGGCGTGGGACCAGGAGCTCCCCTCTATGGGAACTAAGGGAAGGGCGTGGGACCAGGAGCTCCCCTCTATGGGAACTAAGGGAAGGGCGTGGGACCAGGAGCTCCCCTCTATGGGAACTAAGGGAAGGGCGTGGGACCAGGAGCTCCCCTCTATGGGAACTAAGGGAAGGGCGTGGGACCAGGAGTTCCCCTCTATGGGAACTAAGGGAAGGGCGTGGGACCAGAAGCTCCCCTCTATGGGAACTAAGGGAAGGGCGTGGGACCAGGAGCCCCCCTCTATGGGAACTAAGGGAAGGGCGTGGGACCAGGAGCCCCCCTCTATGGGAACTAAGGGAAGGGCGTGGGACCAGGAGCTCCCCTCTATGGGAACTAAGGGAAGGGCGTGGGACCAGGAGCCCCCCTCTATGGGAACTAAGGGAAGGGCGTGGGACCAGGAGGAGACCAGGGCGGGAACTACAATCAGGAGGTAAAGTAAAGTAAAAAGAAAAAAGACAGAAGAAAAAGAAAAAGAAAAAAGCAAGCATATGATTTGTCTTTCTGAGGATATCCATAAATACAAAGCTGTTTTAATTCACCAAGAAGAATATCCAATGTGAATTGTATATGAAACCTGATAGTACAGAATCAAAAATATGAGCAGAAAAATGGCGTCTTTTCAAAGCAAAAACTATATCGTCATGTTGACTAGAGATTTTAACTTCTACCTAGGAACTGAAGGACGAGGAAGAGAAAAACCATCAAGCGGCATTTGAACAACGCAGTTAACAGAGTTAGCCTACACAAATACATGGAGTACTGCATAGGAAACAGGATGGGCATTCATTTGAAGAACTTAAAAAATATTTATGAATATTGTCCACATTGGAGACCACAGAGTCACTCTCAAGAGATTTGAATAAACTTGCATAAAATGAGAATTAAGTTTTGACACACTTAAACCCATTTAGCTAGGAAGAAAATATACGGTGTTTTTTTTTTTTAATATACAAAATGAATAACATCAAAATCTGTAGAATCCTAATAAACCATAAAATTAACATAAGTGAATTCAAATGTATATCAAGAAAATAAGACAATCTGATATGTTTAATTTAAGATACTAGGGAAAAGACCAGCAACTATAAAATTTTAATGGACCATAAGTCTAATATAAGTAAAACAGAAAAATTACATAAAATAGACTGCCAGGGTATGATTAAAAGAACTGCTATTCAGGAACTGGTTCTTAAAGAGCATTTTAAAGTGACTTCTTTGGAAGTAAAAGGTGATTTGGTTTTCAGCTTAAATCAGGTAGCATTTGTCTTTCATGAAAATTTCATTAAGTACAAAAGAAAATAAAATTTAAAGACAATGTTTATTAGGCAACCCATAGGCAAAATTTTGAATTGAGTAGAAATTCAAAATTTTAACATGAAAGAAACTGAAGTGTCTATGAGATGATCTAAACTATGATGCATAAAGTTCTGCCTGCTGGAATGTGGTACATAACATTGCACTCTGTTAATTGTATGGGCTGTCAGGTTTGCTCTCTACAACTGTACTTTCACATTACAAAACAGAAATTCTTTTTCACATTTTTGAAATATTTCATGTATTATTTTCGCATTTTATTAATATACTCAGTAAACTGTTTAACAAAAGAAAATTTCCGATTTCACTCCCAGAAGATTCTATGCTTCTATCATATTTTTTAAAATGGGAGATCTTAGAAAACTCTTTCTATTGAAAGATCAAAATGTTAACTGTAGATTTTTTTTTTCTGGTCATGATACAGGAGGAGATTGGAGAACTATTTAAATCTGAACCAAAAATACCTGTAATGCAGAAATTATCTGAACAGTTATCTCAAAATGTCTTTGGTAAGTATAGAAACACTTATTATTTTCCTTCTGCCATACTAAGTTCATAGTGAACTAGAAGTGACTTCTATCATTCTGGTTTGGCTTCTGTTTGTGAGTCTTACTGCAGTACTCTGTGATAGTGTAATTAAATTCTAAAACAAAAAAGTAATCCAAAACATGAATGACACCATGAGGACAGATTATAAACCCACCAGTTTATAGATGCCTGGGGGTATGCCAACTGCGTGCCTTAATCACTAATTCAGTAGCTATTATGAAAGAAGTCTCCACTTATGTCATAGTGGAGAAGAGGCACACCAAGGTTTTCCTAGGCATCATTCAGGATCATATTCTGATTAATAAAATATCAGGCATCTTGGTCATGCACCAACAGAGAGTGGGAAACTAAGTCATAAGTAGATATTTTACTTGCTAGGTATGCTATGGCATACCCAGCTGTAATGGCATCTTTACTTCTGAATATCAGAGTACACTCCATATATCCTTGTATGTGGGATTTTAAAGTATTTCTGTATTTCAGGGTAGCTTTGAAATTACAAACCTTCGGCCTCAAAGTCCTGCGAGTGTGGAAGGAGAAGATGGACCAAGACAGACTTCGTATCTCATGAAATGCCATTCTTATTCACTTATGAACTTCATGCAAATTACTTTTTACTAGTCATTTTCTTTTTAAAACTACCTCATAGTGCTGGAAGACATACTTAAAATTTAAGTTTAAGTGTATACTACTGCCTTTCCTGACATTTATCATCATTGCAGAACAGTTCCCCCAGCCAATACAGCATAAATAAATGCTAATTAGCTGCACAGTGCACTACACAGCACTGTCGCTACCTCATGTTTGCATTATGAAACGTTTGTCAGACTGTGACACAGTCCCAAGCACAGACTCATAACAAAATGCTATTTGCCTATTCATTTGACATATGGACTATTAAATTATTTTATTTAAAACTATGAAGAAAACAAAACAATATCAAAAAAGTAATAAGCATTAGTAAAAGGATTAAGTGATCCTTAAAACTTCCCTAACTCACAGTTGTAAAAGATTTTGAGAGCGCGCTTGTTACTCCTTTTTGTCCCTCACAGGCAGAGCCCCTTCAGCCTGTCCAAGTCAAAGGGCATCTCTACTTACAACTAACTTCCTAACTAACTAACTAACTAACTAACTAACTAACTAACTAACTAACTAACACAGCAGGTTATCAACACATAGGGCTCTTGCTAGGTTTTTTACAGTTCCCAAGAAGGAACAGAGACTTGAATTAGGTTCCCTTCTATTTTACCAAGAATTATGTAATGACCTTCAAAATCACCTTAATATGTCTTTTCTTATTGTGGTTGAAGGATTAAGCCAGCCATTAAGGAGAAATTCCTCCCAGAAGTCTTTTCCGTTGAGCTTATTAATAGCTGTAGACCTCTACGGACCTCCCGAGGAAACTCTTCACTCATTCATTTGTAATGACACTATCTTGACACGATATTGCACACATTGGACACATTGGAATCTTTTTTTCTTTTATAGTTTTCCCCATGTCTCTATGTAATACTGTCATATTCAAAATGGTAAGTCCAAAAATAAAATGTAGTTATGCATGGCTTCTTGATTTTCTATATTAATCAATAAACAGGTTTTCTAATTATATTTAAAGATTTATCTAAAACATAAGAGTCTTATTCACTCTATTTTTGTGGCAAGATCAGGAGCCTGACTGGCCACATTGTATCCACAGTCAAGGAGGGTGAGTGGACAGGAAGTAGGTCCCAGCTACAGAGCCTCCAGGCCTGCCTCAGTGACACACTTCCTCCACTTTGGTGCCACTTCTTGAAAGAGCCACATTTTCACCCTATAGCACCAAGTACTGCCATGTAAGAATTAAAATTTTATTTTAATAAATCTCCAAACTTAGAAATTGTGTTAGAGCCTTGGCATACCTTGATTCATATGCTTTCACAAAATTATAATCTAGTGAAATTACAACGCGATACTACAATATTCTCCAAGGCTTTGGCATGCTTCCAGAATATAATTACTCCATCAGAGAGTGCTGTATTAGAACTTGTAAACTGAAGCCAAGCTCACATAACAGAAATTAAATGTCATTCTCAGAAAATGAGGCCAAAATTTACATAGAAAAGGAATCCATAGAAATGGAAGATCATAGAATAAGTTACCCGACTTTAGAAAAAGGAAACTTGTTAAAACTGTTCTTTCAAACTGCTTCTCTTCTTATGAAATTATAATAAGAATCTGTTTTATGTCTAAATCAGCCTTATGGAGTTTTACACTGCAATGTGCCATTTCTTGCTCCGTCATTTCCAATTCAGCTAGCTATTTGGGAGCTAGAAGTATACCTGCTTTGCCATTCCTGAGGACTAATTGGCACTTCTGTTAATTGCTTGAGGTGTAATACCAGGGTAATGGCAGTCATCTTGTTTTGGGTCATAAGGCTACTGGTTCTTTGGGCACTTTAACAAGTCCTTTCATTACCATATAATATTCTTTAAGTGGTTTTTCTAATTTTACTTTCAGGTATTAATTGGTGCCCCCTTGAGTCTAACAACTGGAAATGCCAGGAGTGGCAGCAGCTGTCTAGTTGAGAGTTCAGCACACACTTCCTTTCACATTCACTCCCCGAACAGTCTCCTTATCTCATTATCTCACTTGCTGTTAAGGTCACCAACGCAAAAGGCCTGTCCATTAGCAATATTTTCATGTTGACCCAAGCACAGAAAATGTGCGTTGGAGACAGAGTACTTTTAGAGATTGAGGAGAAAAAAATGGAATTTTTAGGGCATGACAGTCAGGTATAAGTTTTCACTGAGTCCAAGATGAGAACCCACTTGAAGTCACATTTAGAAGCTTTGGAATTTCACTTGTTGGTCAAGTTTGATGCTGAATTAAGGTATTAGTCAAGGCCTTTTTTAGTACCTTCCCTAGCTCCGAAATAATTGACACGGAGAACTATTAGATTTCTTTTTTTCCTTTTTAAAAATTAATTTATTCATATTACATCTCAATGGTTATCCCATCCCTTGTATCCTCTCATTCCTCCCTCCCTCCCATTTTCCCCTTACTCCTCTCCCCTATGACTGTGACTGAGGAGGACCTCCTCCTCCACCCCCAACACCCCCCCCCCCCGTATATGCTCATTGCTCATTGGGTATCGAGTCTCTTCTTGGTAACCTGCTGTCATTCTTCTGAGTGCCACCAGGTCTCCCCATCCAGGGAACGTGGTCAAATGTGAGGCACCAGAGTACATGTGAAAGTCATACCCCACTCTCCACTCAGCTGTGGAGAATGTCCTGTCCATTGGCTGTTAGATTTCTTAATAAGGTTTAAGCTCTATAACTGGGCAGATCTTCATCTCTTCTAAGCCAGTTACGCTGGTCTGCCCTCCTTCCAGCACCTGCCCTTTTACTTGCCACCTTAGTCTTGCCTTGGCCTTCTGCTGTAACACCGACCTCATGGTGAACTCCTCCGCTCCTTCCCAGGAGACTTTTTCCTCCTTTTTCTTCCTTCTGTTCCAGTTCCTACCTGAGATCTCCCGCAACTGGCCACACAAGTCCCACCGTCTGTCTCCTCTTTCCACTTATTGGCTAATCAGCTTCTTTATTAACCAATCAAAGATAACTGGTAAGACAGGAGCTTCTTCATGGAGATGACGATGCCCAGGTGCAACCAGATCCCAGGGCACAGAAGTCCGCATCTGAATCAATGCACAAGGCCATGCCCCACTTTCTGAGTTTTGTAGTTTCTAAAATATTATAAGATAAATGCATCATTTTTGTAATAAGCTTTGTATGATGTAAATTCAATAAAACCATATATATATATATACATATATATCTGCAGTATCTTATGCATAATTTGTATCCTACAGTAGATTTTTTTTCACATGGATTGAAGCATCCTGATACTCTATTTGGTAATATATTTTTTGAAGAATTTTAGCAGTTTTAACAAAGAAGTATCTTTGATTCTGGTATGAATATACAAATACACAAGAACGAAGATGTTAGATTAGGTTCAATAGGTTTGTCTCAATGTGTAATCTTAATTTCCATTACATCTTTGTTCATGTTTATTAAGAAATTATTCCAAAAAATATTTCAAGTTGAAGTTTATTACATTCTAAAGTAAGAACTGTGTTACCATAGAAAGCATGGCTTGCATTCTACTAACTTTTAAAAATAACTACAAACAGGCAAAAGAGTCAAGTAATTGATTTTCTCAGCACAAAACTAATTCAAGCATAAACATTTTTTTGTGGCCTGCACAAAACTAGGTTGAAAATTATTTCACAAGAAACTTTATTAGTCCTTTTACCCTTTAAAAAATCACTAGAGTTGTAACTAATGTCAGGGTTAAAAACAATCAATGGAATTCACAGTTCTTAAAATAGCAAGTAACATGGCTGGAGGATGGGCAGAAGCAGGGCCTTTGAGAGCAAAGAGAGGAGAAAAAAAATCAAAGAAGTAGATACACAGAAGGCGTCCCTTCTAGGGCCTTCTTTAAAGACACAATCCCTTGTGTTCACAAGAATGAGACAGGCCAGAGGAGCAGATGGGAATGAGAAGTGGGAACAGAAGACCAGATCTGCTTTCCATCTCAAGGCCATTTTTTCATCATTTAAGTGTCAATGAACCATGAGTCTATTCTGCTGTGCCCTATAATTTATGTCTTTCTACAGGAATGGTAAAAATGTTAAATAACAATTGTCTTTTGGATTCTATTATAATCAATTTAAAAATCTCAAAACATTAATTTTGCTGATTTTTAGCTTATCATAGTAGTCTAGCCTGAAATTCTTTCTGAAATAATTTAAAAATATATCTCCATCGAACAGTATTAACCTACTAAACTTTTGAATCTTTAGCATATGTACTTTATATGTTAGCATATACTCTTTATTTTTATTGCTTTCATCATTTGAATTTAGGATTATATTTACTCTATTTCATTCAATTCTGGATATAGTGTGAAATTTGAGAGATTACTTAATTTATTCTAAGTGGATTCTAGAGTTAGATTCGGAACTTTCTAATTCTGAAATGGTTTGTTTGGTGTGTGTGTGTGTGTGTGTGTGTGTGTGTGTGTGTATATGTGTATTTATATATATATATATATATAAATAAATAATCTTGGGAATTTTACTTAAATTTAATGAGTCTCCATTTCCATATTGGTTAAGTGTGGATTACAAATGAAATTGTTAAATATGCAATTAGAATGTTTGTATGAATTTCATAGAAAAGTATTGGCAGCAACTGGAAGGGAAGAAAGGACAATTAATGCCAAAGTTTTTTGATAAAGCTGCAAGCAATCACACTAATTTATACTTACCAAAACTATACACAAAACATATAAGTATATGTATATTTATACATGTTTTTAAAGGACATTAAACCATTTAGGGTGTCAATGTACCCTGTAATAACAGTAAGTTAGCAAAAACTCCAGTTCTAAGCAAAGAAAATTTTCTTTTTAATATGTATTTATTTATTTATTATGTATACAGTGCTCTGCCTCCATGTATGACTGCATAATGGAAAAGGGCATTAGATCATATTATAGATAGCTATGAGTCACCATGTGGTTGCTGGGAGTTAAATCCTCTTAACCTCTGAGCCATCTCTCCAGCCTGAAAGGGTTAGTCATGGTAGTCCAAGTGACTCACAAAGCAATATAGAGCAATGGTTCTCAACTTGTGGTTTGTGATACGTTTGGGGTCAAATAACCCTTTCACAGAGGTCACCTAAGACCACCAGAAAACAGATATTTATATTATAATTCATAACAATATCAAAGTTACGAAGTATCAACAAAAATAATTTTGTGGTTGGGTGAAACCACACCCTGAGGAACTGTTTTAACAGTGTGGCATTAGGAAAGTTGCAAACAACTATTGAAGCAACCTTTGTTTGCTTCTCAAGGCTTGAGGGTGGACCACAGTGGAAGAAGATACAACACACACAGGACACATGATTCCAATGATTGCAAGAGGATTTGAACTAAAAGCGTCTTTCCTGAAATCCAGCTTTCATGGTTCCAGAAAAGACTATGCAAACTTCCAATGCCAGAAAACAACTAAACAGTCTTACCCAGCTGTAGCACCAATGAGTAATGATAATTACAAGCATGTCAGGGTATACATAAAGGTGCAGTAAGGGGAACTCACTTGTTAATAGCAACCATTAGTTGTCCGATAATAGTTAAGGTCCTCAACCGAAGAAAAACCTCATGCAGAATAAGCATAGAGTGTCAGAGGAACAGAAAATGGCTAAGGCCTAATGTAAGGAGTAAAGTGTGTTGAGTATGGAGTATTCTAATTTTATTATAAAGGTGACAGATATCATGAAGAGATTTTAAGCAGAAGGCTGTATAATTTGTATGATTTGTAGATGGATCTGGACTTCGCAAAGGGAGTAAAAAGATGAAATGTAAAAACTGATGATTGGTGAAGATTCAACATGTTCTTCTGGTAATTCCAGGGAAGAAGATCCCAACATGGAGTAAGCAGAGAAGGTCGTGGCCAGATGTTCAAAGTATATATTTAAAATATAGCTGGAGGGAGCTACAGGTAGAATGAATGTAAACTTTAGGTGAATGGGTAGAATCAAGCTCCATCGTGAGGGTTTTAGTTTTAATGACCAGATGGACCCTGTTATCATTGAATGAGAGATAATTACCTTGGTGATATCTCCTATTTACATTGGTGTATATTATTGATGAACACTAGCTTTTAGATTTACTTAATTCAAGGTAATGAGTTCCATATTTATTTAATGTCACAGCAATGTACTTGTTAGATTTTAACATGTAATTTTAAAGTCACAAAAGACTAAAATATACTATTTACACCAACTTACTGCTTGTAGTAAAAAGTTAAACCATTCCATTCTCAACAAGCTTTGTCCCTTACTCCTGAGATTCTGCCTTAGCTGTTTTTGTATCACCAATACTTTAAGCATATATTTCCTGAGAGCCTTATTACCAAAAATATATCTGGCACCTCTCTCTCTCTCTCTCTCTCTCTCTCTCTCTCTCTCTCTCTCTCTCTCTCTCTCTCTCTCTCTCTCCTCTCTCTTTCTCTGATTCTCATTCCTCCCTCATCTCCCACCCCATCTCTTTCTGCTCACTTGCTTTATTCAGAGAAACATTTTGTAACAAATCAACAAAAGCTATTGCATTGTCCAACTTCACACAAGTGTTGAAATAAAGTAGTTCATTTATTTGTGTACTAACAGTTGACACACATCTAGATTGATAGTTCCATTTTTATAGAAACTTTAATTTTGTTTCTGAATCCTAAAAATCTAGAGCAACTTTTTAGAGAAACTTAGGAAGTCTTTATAATTTATTTAAAGTAGATAATTTCTATGCAAGAATTGGTTTGCCTTACAAGAATAAACCTAATCTGTTTTAGAAATATGAAAAACAGAACTGGGATATCTTTTAACATACTTCTCAAGATCCTTTAATTTTGTTTGTTTTGATTTAAGTTTTATAAAACTAGTTTGTTCCATTTTGGGAGTCAGTACCATATGCTAACTCCATATTCAGTACATAAAAACATTTTGTTAAAATTCATTGCAAACCTATAATAAAAGTAATATTATGGGCCTTGTTTTTGTTTCTGGGTGTTGAGACTTAAATCCTTTTCAACATGTTAATACTTCTGTACTTAGAAAATGTATACTTTACAGATTTATCTCTTCCTTTGATTGAAAGTTTATATCAATAAGAATGGTGCCCAAAATTAAAAACAAAACAAAAATTACAACAAAATTGAATTAACAGAGTTTGTCCAATGTCATTAACCTAAAGGATGCGACATAGATAAAATAACTTAAAGAACGGACTTAGATGAAACTCAGCTCAACTCAAAACAATAAAATGGAAAATCAAACTTGCAATAAATATCAGATATACAAAATTATTCTATGAATAGAATATATAGAACTCCTAATAAAAATATATTATAGTCTCAAATCCCAAACTGAAACTAAAGTGAAAATTAACTGAGTTCATTTTAGTGAAATGATATCTCTCAACCTTTGGGCATTCATGAAGGAAATATTTACTTAATAATAAAATAGAAAAGAAATATTTAATAAGAGCACTAAGCATAATACATGATACCTTTAAGTAATATGGTTATCAGTTATGAAAATTATATCCAAACATAAGGAATTGAGTAACCAGTTAAAAAAAAAAGGAAAACATTCATTTATGGAACAATGAAAGCAATCTGTGGTTCAACCTTGGGAGTGCTTAGAAAACAGGCAACACCTCCATGACTCTGAACACTTTCCAGTGTAATAAGGAAAGGCTGTGGGTAACTTTGAAACCTGACAGGTGGGATCAGGACTCAGTATTGAAAATTAGGGCTGGAAAGGGTCCCTGATAAGAATGGACAGTCTGCCCTAATGCCATGATGATATGCCGTTCTCAGATTTCCAAGGGACATGTTTTGTCTTTCTGTGAAAATATTCTGATAAATTTTTTGTTCTCTACACATTAAGCTATATTCTGGAATGTGTCAGTCAAAACTGATGGGGAGACCCCACCCAGTAGGCCCTAGGAGCTTAGAGAGGAAATGGCTAATTTGTACACTCATATGAAAAGAAAAACAAAAACAACCTTATAACTTCTTCAAGACCCATTTTTGTTTAGAGACTATTAATATATCTAACAAGATTGTAAGGGAAAAATATTACAGCTTACTCATTAATTAATCCTCATTGCTGGGCACTTCAGTGTGAACACAGAGGAAGTATCCAATACACCAATAGTTTAATTAATCCTCTACTTCAGTGTGAACACAGAGGAAGTATCCAATGCACCAATAGTTTCAGGTTCACGTTCATCTTTTATGCTATTATTGACAAGAACTTAAGTCTTAAATCTTCAGGCTAGCATTTACAACTGAATATAATATGACCAAAAGCTATTATCTCAATTTTGAATTCACCTATCAGACATGCAATAAAGCACAATTTGAAATGATTACCCATAATGCTCTATATGAAACATTAGTGTCTAACAGAAGACAATATTAATTGTCTCAATAGAAATCTTATTTGCCTTTTCTATCTCTGTTGATCAACTTGCCTGGCCATACTCAGTACTTGGGTTGAAACTGAATTATGTTCATGATTATTCATGACATTTGATGCTAGAAATATGCTTACCTCAAATGTAGTAACTGAATTAAATGTGCCCAGTCATTTTATCATAACACTATAGCCATTATAACTAATGGAGAGAAGGATAGTAGTAAGGGCCATGAGAAACCATGATGTTTTTGTTCTTGTATTCATGGCAAAGATAGCTTAGCTATCCTTTCGGGGTAGAAAAAAATAAATTACATATATGTAGAATTGTGATCTGAAATGCCACTCAATCTTACATTAGCAAGCCAATAAGAGTAAGAGACAAGTGGCAGTTTTGTCCTCTTTATTGTGTGCCCCAGATGGTGGCAGCAGGTGATGACATCAGGTCACTAAGAAACCTGGGATCAGGCTGCTGAATCTAATATTTTTCTTTATATTCTCTCTCTCTCTCTCTCTCTCTCTCTCTCTCTCTCTCTCTTTTCCTTCTCTGCTTAGACAACCTTGGACACATGTTCTTGTCACTTGATTTTGAACTAATCATCTCTTATAGATAAGAAAATATGTAAATTAGGTTATATATGACCTTCTCATAAGAAGTTTAAATATTTTAGAACATAAGTTATATGAAAGTAAATAGTAAATTAAGGCAGATATGGTGGAGCAACATATAACTCTAGCATGGAGGACAGGCATCAGGACTAGATTAATATTTTACACATCAAAGACTGTTTCAATAAAAAAGAGTAAATAAGTAAATAAATAAATAAAAAGTAAGAATATGATGCAGTTTGTGCACCAAAATGTATCTGTGAAAAGAATGTTGATTTAATTTAGCCATCAAGGTAACAAAATTTAAAGTAAAATATCTAAATACTGAAAAGTAATGAAATGTAAGACAATGGAAAATTAAACCTGCTCACGAACACTTCTGGTTTTGTAACTGGCATTTCATGCTAAATAATCTGACACACTGTATTGTAGGTTAGATTTTCAAAACCTACTTTATTTAGTGTCCTTAAACACCTCTATGTCCCTTCTAACCCACTGACCAGAGGTAGGGGAGAAGGAGGTTATGAGGAACGAGGGTTGTGAAGCTCTTTAGACATAGTGCCACAGGGCGACTACAGTCTTTGTCATCGGGATACCAGCAGAGGAGCAGACAGCAAAAAGCAGCAACAACAGCAGGACTTAGCAGAAACAGCAAGACTCCATTGGATTGGTGAGAGTCAGAGGAAGTGGCAAGACTCCACCAAAGCAGCACATGGCAGCAGGGACTGCAGGACTCATCCAAGTGTCACAAGAAGTTCTTTGGAGCAGTTTTTCCTCTGTGAAGTGAAATATAGAAAACCAAAGACCAGCAAAGCGATGTGAACAGTTGCAAAGCTTAGTGATACAAAAGCACTGTGTCACTGTCTGTGGGCTTCTCTTTATCCCTTCTCAGAGTCCACACGAGGATGTTTCTCAGCTGGCAAAAGCGACATACCTCACATAAAACAGCTTACAGCAAAGCTGTTTTCAGATAACAAAGATCACACATCTGTTTTCAGTGGTAGAAAAACATTCCCACACCCCACATTTGGGGCAAAGACAAAAAATATATTCACATGAAACAACTGAGTTTTTAAAGAAAAAAAGTTTCCACTTCAGTGTTTTTCTGTGGAATAGCACTTAACATGACACCCAATTTATTACTATGAAAAAAAAATGTTTTCTATTAACTTTAAGTGTGGAATTATTTTTACATTTGGCATTGACTTCTTGAAGCAATTTGGAGAATTATTTACATCTATCATACTGTTTTCAACAAAATGCTGCCTTCACAAAATAATGTATATAGCTAGCTCATCAAGGAAACAGTCTACAGCTGTCTCTGTCCCCCACCAACTTAGTAATGAGATAGCATCAACCAAATACTTCATTGATCCTCTGTTTTCAAAGGAGTTCTTAGTTGTTTCCATCTTCATTACTGTTGTAACTCTTCCTGTATTGCCATTATTAATTGGAATTAATCCTCTAACCTATTTAAGAACCTGGCACTCGACCTGACCTCTGATTTACAAGTGCTTCACTTTTATTAATCTGATGTGTACATAGCCTTGGGACAGCTGTGTGACCCTTGCTGGAAGGTGCTGATACAGAGTTCACTTCCTTCCTCCATGTCTTGCATAATATATTGGTACATTTCATTTGAAGAAGTGTGAAATTTAAAAAACTAACAAAAAAAGATAACCTTATACTTGTCATGAAGAGTCATTTTATACTCTTGGGTGGCTAAACAGAGTTGCACTGGAGATAACATGACCTATAAAATATATAGTTGAGGTATTTATGGAAGTTCCTTTTGCATAGATTTGAAGCCACTCCTGGATTAATTCTGTACTTTAACTCTACTTTGTGATCACAGTGATGGGTTTTAGTATATCTTCACATCTTTAGGAACTTTAAAAAATATATATTGACTACTACTTGTGCCTATAGAAAGCTCACACTAAAGAAAATGGATATATATGAATATATATACATATATGTTATAAAACTATTAAACACAGAAAAGGGGTTAATTAGTTGCCAAGGACACCTACAGTCATTTGATTCATATGCACTTTGAAATTTTTGTCCAAACTCTTGGGAAACCATTTGCATTGCAAAGCTAAACTTGATTCCATTTCCTTTATATATATTTTTTGTCAATATAAAACAAAAGAAAGGATGTAAAATGCAAGTTTTGTGAGTATCTATTTTCTCAGAGTCCACATTTGATGATGGTGGAATAGGGGAGAGTCAAAAAAAAAAAAAAAAAAAAGATAATTGTTGTTTCTACTTTCAGTTATTATTTGGTGAATCTCTGAAAGTTCATATAAAATATCTAAGAAAATATCATAGAATTTCAGAGTACAGAGATTGGGGGTTTATCATGACTCAACTCACTGATTAGTGATCATGTAGCCTTTATCAATCTTTTTTTTTTTTTTTTTTTTTTTAGATATGGATGGTTTATTAAACACACACTTGAAAATTGATCATAATTAGGGACACAGAATGGACTCAGGAGCCAAACTGCGGATGCTGGTCTGCTTCTAAGGCAGGTTTTTTACAAGAAAAACCACAACTAAGTAACAACCAGGTAACAAAACCATATACAGATGTAGGAAGCAACATTATACCATTTTGACTAGCTAAACAAAGCATATCTAACTGATCTTTATTTTTTTTTATTAATTTATTCTTGTTATTCTCCACAGTTGAGTGGAGAGTGTGATACGACTTTATCAATCTTTATAAACCTATTTAATATGCTTTTGTTAACCTTAAAGTCTATACCAATAAAGTTGCCATGAGAATTGAATGGAAAAAAGTAACACAGAAATAGCTACTGTTTCTTGGTGCAGTGGGTTCCAGTTACTCTGTCTACATTTTATGATGGGGTGCATTGTGGGAATCAGAAGCCTATGATAATTCCACATCTGGAAACATTAATAAGTAAATAATAGAAAGAATTGGGGTCCATCTTACTTCATTCCTCATAAGTTTTTGGCTTTCATCACAAATATACAAATTCCACAGATGCAAAGCAAAGTTGGAGAATGACACAGGGAAGATATAAAATCAAAGAGAATGCCTCACAAAGCAGAAAGGAACTCATTTCCAAATGCCTCACTCACGAGTTATAACGCTGCAACTGGAGAAAACTCCTATGCAAATTCAGTCATGCAAGCCCCATTTAGCTCAGGAAAATGTGTAGAGTTTGCTTGAGTGAGCAGCTGGTGATATTGTAGTCAGGCTCTCTGGAAGTTAATTGGGAAGTGTTGTGAAAATCCCTGACATTGTACATGTAGCCCTACTGACTTCCATTGTGCCCGAGACGCTCATCACACACAGTTCCTCTCCACTATTACAAAATAACCGGATGCCTCGGGATCTCTGATGATGCTCATCAGTAGCCGGCAAAGAAAACCAAGAAGGAGGGAGCGATGAGATTCAACCAGAATTTCTATAATTGAGTGAAAATTTACTAAAGTCCTCCTGTCATGAAATACATCTACATCTTTCCTTCAGAATCTTAGCTTACATTTTGTGAAAAGTTTAAGAAAATTAAAATGACCCTCTCCCTAGTGTTTTATTTACATATCTGTATTAATCAAGTATTGTCTTAAAACAAACACCCTGAAATTATTATTTAGAATATAAAATGGTTATATGTTATTCTTAAGAGTCAAACTTGACAGTGCTATTTTTCTGTCTGGGTGGGCTTGGTTGATGTTGCTGTTGCTCTGTCTGGGTGGGCTTGACGTGTTGGCTGGCAGTTTAAATGTTGGAATAAGGTGCTCTTACGTAGAGAAGTCTGCCTGTTGGCATATGTCTGTGTCTCATGTCTTGTTTCTATTCTAGATACTGACCTCCGTTCTAGGTATACAAAGATCAATAAAAGTCTTCAGCTTAAAGAATTTAGAAACTAAAAGACAGAAGTAGATACATAGCCTAATAATGCATTTAGCAGCCATGGGTATTTAAAGAGAAATTAGTGGTGTGGAGAAGAGATAGAGACCTGAAGGGAGAGGGAGTGAGAGCTTAAAGATATTTCCAAAAATACAAAATAAATAAATAAATAAATAAATAAATAAATAAATAAATAATTTCCCTAGTTTCTAAGCCAGGAAACATGATTTTAGAAGTTAGAGTAATGGAAGCATGAGTTATGAAACAGGCAACGTTTCATGGGGCCTAGTGAGGATTTAAAAAGAAGTGAGTACATGAGATCAGACTAAACAGACAGATACAGGTCACAAGGTTGGGGGACTTCATGTACCATATCAGCTTAAAATTTTACCGTACACATTAAAATGATAATGATACCAATCTGTCCCTATTACTGATTTTACTATGAGTTATAGATATTGTCCTAAAGAGTCTATTTATCGATGACATGAAAATGTAATTAATAATCCCCATTTGGAGATGTGGTTCTTAAGACAGAGATATTGAACACTTGAACATAAATAAGTAAAATAGGATTTACTTTCATAGTGTTCAGTTAAATTCCTATCTACAAAGCTATTGCTGACTCATGCTGAAAGGCAATAAAATGCTCAAGGCAGGGAAAAAATACGGTCAGATTTGCATTTTACAAAACCATTACTTTACATCACTAAAAGGGATATAAGATACTGAAGAGACAACTCTTTTGTAGACAATGGGAATAAACAGAAACTACAAATATTTGAATTTCGTCATTAGCAGTGGGATTAGAATAAAGGGGATAGACTCATATTATTAAAATAAGGTGTAATAAACATGTAACTTATATGATTTGGGCTAATGGCTAAAGTGGTACCCAAACTACCTAGTCAACAGATTGAATAAAACATGATAACAAAAGTGCTATATAGCGCAATCACCCAGCCTCCCCAGGAATCTATGTGAGTGTGCGTCCAGCTCTACCACTTATCTAAGTGTCTATCATTTTCTTCATGACAGAGAGATGAGCATCTGTCTCTGAAAAAATTATAAGGAATTATCAGATGTAATGTGACCACCAGCACACCTGGCAAAAGGTTTACTCTCAACAAATGTGAGAGTGGAATATGAATTTAAAAATAGATGGTGTGTAAATTTTGAACTACTTTGATATATGATTTGTTTTCTTACTTGATGAAAGGTACATGATAAAATATTTTGCCATTATTAGCAGGTAGATAATTGTTAAAAGTTCTATGTCGTAGAGGTAATATGGGAAAACAATATAAAGTCAGTATTTGTATGAAAAAGATAAACAGAAAAATAATAATTAGAAAATGAAAAGTCCTAAATAGAAATGGTTGTGAGGTGATTGCAATCTAGACAAGGTAGGCAGTGAAGAGTTAGGTCACATGTGGATGTTTAACAGGCATTGCTGGCTTCACATACCCAAAGGACGACTTCATAGTTGTTCCAGCCTTCTGCCCAATCTTAGTTAGTTACACTGCTATTCCCGTAGAGGCTAAGACAAAAATTATAGGCACTAGTCTTTATTGTTTGTTTTTTCCCTCGTTGTCTTCTACCTTAAATTTTACAGTGATGTAATCCCTCAGAATTTATACAAACAAATGAATACGTAAACAAATAAATAATAAGTTTTGACTATCTTCATCAATCTTTCCATTAATCCCTAGTCAATACAATTAATGAGTTTTTCATTATTTCAATTTTCTTACTGAGAAGATACTAATAAAGTTGAAAGTGCCTATGAGATGAACCCCTGACTTAGCTGTTTGCTATGCTTCATAGCATGTAACAGGGTGACGAACTAATAACAACCGTGCAGAAAATGTTTACTGAATTTAGATTAGCCCATTTATCACATCATGATGATGAAGGATACAACCACTGCAGCCTACTTACTTTGAGTGATATAGAATTTTGTGAATTCACTCCAATACTAAATGCGTCTAAGTGGGAAAAACAAGGTGTCAACATGCTTCTTATCTATCTTAATTAATTGCTACATTTGTTTTAATATCTTATTAAGGATACTTTATGTTCCTCAACATAGTTGTGTTTATAATTATTCATTTATTTCGCCTAAAGAATATTCTTTCCAATAACTTCAATTATACATATTACCTTTTGATACTGAGTTTTTTAAATTGACCTAAATGTGGATCAAATTACTTATGTTGGATATCCTGAAAACTCTGTACTGAGCTTTGATGTTAGATATTCCACTAATTTAACTATGCTTTTTATTCTAAGCTAACATAAAAAAGTTACAGAAGAGAACAATTATAAACAAATATATTGGATTTTCGATTCAAAGAAGAGACTCACACTCAAAGAGGAGATATGCAGCTTAAGACAGCTACCTTACAGGGTTCCAGTGACATTAGGCCAAAAGGAAACCATGAATCTGCCATAGGTGTGGCATTCTCTGGATATGTAAAAAGAAGAGAAGGGTTTTGTTAATGAGCAATATTCCAATTAGAATAAAGTACTGTTACACTATTACCAGGATGAGACAACTATATGCTGTTCTCCTTTTACATCCTCTAAAAACCAAACAATCAAACAAACCAAGGCTCATAGATAACAGAGCTAGGATGGAAGAGAGAACAAACTGCTTAGGGAGGGTGTTGCACAGTGAGGAGGCTTGCACATGGTTTTCCTCCCAAGGCACAATGAAGATGAATGCCATGTGAGTAAAGATGTAAGAAAGACTAAGAAACAAATATGCACTGTGTTGTTGTAAACATTCCCAATGTTTATAGTGACGTAAAGCATTTTACTTGCACTCAAAGTCAATAGCAGAGGGCTCTCTGTTTCTAGGAAAAACTTAATTGATTTTAGTTTGCTTGTTTATATATTTATGTGGTGTGTGTGTACGTGTGTGTTTATGTGTGCATATGCATGCCATGCTGTGCATAGAGGTCATAGGACAATTTCCAGGAGTTGGTTATTGCTTTCTACCTTGGGTTTTGGGAATGGAACTTAGGTCATGGAAGTACTTTGGAAGTACTTTTGCCATCAATTCTTGTTTTAAGACAGGACTTTGTGGGCCAGGAGAACCAACCTGCACAAAAGAGCTAACTGCACAAACAAAAGGACTTGAGCTTGAATCCCCTGAGCACACATAAAAGGCAGATGTCATAGCCTAGCGACTTAGCTCCACTGTTCTCGTGGGAGATGGGACACAGACACAGGAGAAGCCATAGAATCTCAAGGCCAGCAAAACTGACATAGGAATCAAACGAACAACACAGATACCTGTCTCAAATAAAGTGAGAGATAACCACTCCCGGGTGTCTGAGGCTTTCCTCTGACGTCCAGACATTCATCACGACATGTGCATGCCCATGTTCACACACACACAAGAATACAAACACATACACAACTGACACACATAGCCTGTACTTTGCTCCACATATGGACACAACACCAATTATAACTCTTCTCTTATTACTGACTTTTATATTTTTATATATTCATAGTACTGCAAATAATGTCATAAGGTGGGCTTTTTAAAGATATAGATTTATTTTCTGTTCATTAATGTAATGACATGATTAGATTTATTGGTCAAAATCTACATATATTCTTAGGCATTTGTATATAGACCATCAAGACTTGTTAGCAAAAACATAAAAAAAGTTAATAATTCCAAAGAAGAGAATGAAGTTGTATTCACAGTCTGAAGTTTCTCATTGTGAAAGGCTCCAGTGTGTATTCTTCCTAGTTTGATTGCTAAGTTGTATTTCAATGTTTATAAACAGAGTTACAATCTGTCCTACCGGTCTGTTTTGAGCTGTCTGTTTTGAGCCTGTCAGGGCAGAATGTTACTACTTAAAAAAAAAAAAAAAAAGTTGTCAAAGACAGAAGCCATCTAACATTGCTCTATGCAACTTCAAAGAAAGTACAAAAACGTTTTTATAGACAACTAACCATGCCTACTTTTTCAGATTGTTATCATTGGAAAATAACTGAAACCCACCTACAATTACCCAAGAGAGTTGCTTGGTTTTATCCAGTCTTTAGGAGCCACAGAGAAACAGGGAATGGAAATTAATTATTTTCTCCTCTCCCTTTTGTCATCTCTTTCTTTCTTTCTAATAGTTTTATTCTCTCTATCTTGAACCTATCATTAAGAAATCTCTTATTCTTCTCATTGCCAGCCTAGCCTAGAAATATTTCACTTTATAATTTAAAAAGTTCTAGAAAACATTGTGAGTGGCTTTGCTTGGGCACTTGGTTATTAAGGTAACTGGATGCTGCAGTGGGCTACTTTGTCTATCTTATTGAAGTATGGTTATTAAACTTTACAGTGAAAAGAATGTCTAGGTAAAAAGAGATGCTAGTCGTTAATATATGATTATCATAAATATTTATATATAACCACAAATATTTTATAAACAATATCCATTATCTAACCTCTCCTACTTGGTTCTCATGAACCTGTATATACTTTATAGCTAGAAAGGGGAACAAGACAACCATTTGATTGGACGTAACCTTGTGCCCTGTTTAATTTAAACATAGCATCCAATTCATCTTACCAAGAGTTAGAGATGTAATGGCCAAATTTATACAGATGTATAAAATTTTACTTCATGTCTAATATATGTTATATATTATATATAATAATATATGTATATTAGTGACAAAATTATCTCATTCAGAAAAAAGCCTTAAATCTCCATGAGGCATATACCTCCTTCTAACAAAGCCATTGAGTATACCCATCAATTCTGTCCCAAGACAACCCTCACGGAAATGAAAACTGTGATAGATAAATCCAAACAGTTTCTTTGCACGCATTGAAATGCATTCGTGAAGCAGCCAGGGTTCTCTTTAAGATACACATAAATTATTCATTAAATTTTTTTAACTATTTAATTTGTATTAATCAAAATTCATTGCTAAGGCTACAGCTAATTCTCTTTCACTTGTACCCTGAATACTTCTCTGGAATTTAAGTTACTAGGAATCAGTTAAAATTAAAATTTTATATGAAGAAGAATCATCCGGATAAGGTCTATTCTATAATTATTCAGCAAAATATCTATAGACTGACACTCTTATTTAATATGTTTGCCATATGTCCTTATAGGCATTATGAATCTTAAAGTAATTGATTTACATATATTTTTATAATAAATATTTAACAAACATTTCTACAAACAGTCAAGTGTCTGTTGTCTGGTAACCTTTATGGTAAGTAGCAAATTATAGGAATCACAAATATAGATTTCCTATATCCAACTCTTGGTCCACAGGTTATAAGTTCAGTTCAATTCAAACACGTATTAGCAACGATGTATTAACGTTATACTTGAAGGTCAGTGGCAATATTAACAATGTGAAGCTAGATTAACGAAAAATGTTATAGAAATGTTCTTTTTATCACTAAAATCTCTAGTGGTTTGTATCTGCCACTATTTAATCATATTATTAATATAACATGCTAAATCACATGTAGGAATATATATTATTGAACCCTTTCTCTAGAGATGAAATTTAAGATAAGAAGAATAAAACAAATAAAATTTATGTCTTAATGAGAAGAAAATTATTTTTGTTATTTTTCAATATGCAGCTTAGATGAAAGACATTGCAATCTGTTTGTTGTTACTAAAATGAATTACAAAGGATTGGGAACACTATAAAGAAAGGGCAATATTTAACTAGCAGTTATGTAAGTCAAGAAGTTTAAGGGTGGATAGGCACATAAGATTAACATTTATGCTACATCCTAAGATGGCAGACAGCAGGAAGAAATGGCACAGATGGAAGAGAAGTTGATAGAAAGTAAGCCAAAGGCACTTTCTTATTGTCTATACTCATGGTGAGGACGCCAGTCCTGCTAGATGAGCATTAGTGCCCTCTGCGGGTGGTATCCAATCACTTCTCACTAGGCTCCACCTCTAGATTCAGTAACCTTGGAAACAAAGCCTCCTGCCCATGTACCTTTCAGGAACAAACCATTTTCAAATCATAGGACACATATATCTCAACTTATACAACATACTCTGTTTTGTCTAAGTTAAGGTTTCTATTGCTGTGATAAAACATTATGGCCAAAAGTAAGCTGTGGGAAAAGGGATTCATTTAAAAACTTTCAGTTCTATGCCACACTTCATCACTGAAAGAAATCAGAACAGTCACCCAAGACAGGAACCTGGAGGCAGGAACTAATGCGTAGGGAAAGGGTAAAGAGTGCTTACTTTCATTGCTTGCTCATGGCTTTCTCAGACTACTTTTTCTGTATTCCAGGGCTACCTTCCCAGGGGTTGGACCACCCACAGTGGCCTGAGCCATTGCACATCAATTTCAATTGGTTACCCAGAAAATTTACAATAGACTTCCTCACAGGCCAATTTCAGGAAGACCATTTCATCAATTGAGGACTCTTCTTCCCCAGTGACTCTAGTTTATGTCCTATTGAAATAAAATTAGCCAATGTGTACTTTTACATTAACAAATCTATTAAACAGCTAAATTATTTCTTTAACTCATAAGATTAAAGATGAAAATCAAACATACATTTTTTTTTTTAACAAACAGTTAAAAACTTTCTCCAATCAGTCACCTTTGGAAGTCTGAATCAGATTTGAAGAACAGCTCCTATAGCTTTTATAATGATATTAGAATTTTTTTAAAGAAATACTTTATTTGGGCTTACAGTTCCATGGGGTTATATTCACAATAATGAATAAATACATCATGTTAGGATGTAGCTAGAGACACAAGTGGGGAGAGAGAGAGCAGAATGGGAGAAGTTCCCTTCATAAACTATCTAGTGCATGTGCAGGAGGTACATAAGCATGTGCAGAAGGGTCTTCACTCATGGAGTGGACTATCTCCGTGGCGATCTCAATGTGTGATGCAACTGCAGTCTTAAGACAGTGCTCCTTGCATGTTCCCCCGTGCCTCAGGCGTCACATCTGGGCGCAAATTCTGCCCCGGCCCACAGGGTCTTCAAACGGAACCTGGGAGGGGTTGCAGAAGTGAAAGCAAAGGACAGGAGACACGAAGAAATGAGGGCAAGTCTGAACACTGATCAAACCCCGTTTATTGAAAATTCTTACAGGGTTTATATAGGCAATATCTAGGGCAAGGGCAGGGTTGCTGTGGGAACCTAACAGCAGATATCCAGCCATGCGTCCTTGGCAGGAAGAACTCCAAGATTAGGGAGTGAGCTCTGAGGGAACACAGCTACGGAAGCAAGATAAGCAAGCAGCCTCCCAGGATCCAGAGGAGCCTGCTTTGTGTCAGGCAGCATTTCCCAGGGGCCAGGTGGAGTGGCCTGGGCTGACCTCAGCCTGCTACGTGCCAGGCAGAAATATAGAAAATGGAGTCTATAGACAAGGTGGAATTGCCCAATGTTTTAAGCCAAGAGCGGCTAAGGGCAGCTCCCCGCAGTGGATAAGCGGTTATGTTTTTGTGGGTAATGTGACTGAGCCTAGAGGAAGAAATGACGGGACTCGGGATTAGAATGATGGAGAACTCGAAACAGAACAAGGTTTCTGGCATGAGAAAAAGAGTCAACAGAGAGGTTCTCATAGATATTGGAAAGTAATGGTATTGTAGTTGTGTCTGTGTTTGTGTTTTCATGCAGCATTATTCACCCAATGGAAGACATGAACTCCTTGGTTAAAAACTCTCCGTACTTTCTCATGGTTGTTCTCCATCACCTGGTTCTCTAGTGGACCTGCCTGTGACTCTTCAGGGTTACATTCTCACGCATGCACTAAGAAAGTGACTCAGGAAGTGTCTAGTCTTGGTGACTGTCCTGATTTAACACTGTAGGCCATGGCTGTAGACCCAGCCAGGCGTGCCTCTCTCTGTTCATCACACTTATTAAGGTGCCATGTTACAATTTTCTCTCGTGATTTTTTTTTTCTGAGTTGATTATTCTATTGGACATGATAGTCCACATACTTCGGGAAACAATCTAATGGTTCTAGAGGTTTTTTGTTTTCAACGTTGAGTATGTACAGAATTGACAATAGGAATGCACTCCCTATGCATATGAAAGAGTTTTATCTTAATCTTTTATTATGTTGTTCATGTAATATCCTTTGTTTTTTAGGCTTGAAAATATTAGGACAAAATAGGAAATGCTTTTTATTTAAAACCGGTCATCCCAAATTTTGCTATCTAAGAAGGAAAGGTTGAACACATGTCTTACCTTTTTCATATTTCACTGTGATCAGCTTATATTAATCATCAATAGCATAGACTTGAAATCATGTATAATCATGTCACAGGGCTAAAAGATCTACACCTAAAATTGGAAATGTTATATATTATGTGCATGTATAACATATACACAAAGAAATGCTATACTTAGTATGCTAATAATAACACATATTGCAAAGCAGCTACTGACCTTTATAATGTTCAGAAAATAAATTTGTTAGTGAAAGTATTGATATATGTTTTATTTCAAAGATCATGTTCTAGGTAACACTGTTTTTGAGAGAGCAATTTCAGCCTTTATGATTTCTCAGTTACTTTTATCCATCAGCATCATGTCTGCTCATTTTTTTTAGATCTCTCATAGTCACAGTTGGTTGGATTCTAGCACATGGAGGGAGAAGAAGGAAGAGTGCAACAACTTTGAGGACTACCAAGGTACATAGTGTGATACTGTCTCAACTAAAGCAACAAGAAATGAGGACAATAGGCAATCCTTCCTGCACTTCCCTAGTGTAAGGACCATAGGCAATCCTTCCTGCACTTCCCTAGTGTAAGGACCACAGGCAATCCTTCCTGCACTTCCCTAGTGTAAGGACCATAGGCAATCCTTCCTGCACTTCCCTAGTGTAAAGACCATAGGCAATCCTTCCTGCACTTCCCTAGTGTAAGGACCACAGGCAATCCTTCCTGCACTTCCCTAGTGTAAGGACCATAGGCAATCCTTCCTGCACTTCCCTAGTGTAAGGACCACAGGCAATCCTTCCAGCACTTCCCTAGTGTAAAGACCACAGGCAATCCTTCCTGCACTTCCCTAGTGTAAGGACCATAGGCAATCCTTCCTGCACTTCCCTAGTGTAAGGACCACAGGCAATCCTTCCTGCACTTCCCTAGTGTAAGGACCACAGGCAATCCTTCCTGCACTTCCCTAGTGTAAGGACCATAGGCAATCCTTCCTGCACTTCCTGTTTACTAAAGACATCATTTTTATTTATTTACAAAATTTATATCCAAAGCCAGTGTTTAAGTATTACCTCTTTTTTTTATTACATCCTTAAGGTTACATACAGGTAGTTTGAAGCTTTAAGTTTGTGCCAATTCTTCATGTTGGGCCTCCAGTAAATACTCATTAAAGTATGAGCTTAATATATAAAAGTACTAATGCAAATTTAATTTGTGTCTGTGGAAGTGGATAGCAGTCAAGTGCAGTGGGTAACAGTCGAGTTCTCTCCTAGCATATGCAACTCCCTAAATTCAACCTCTATCGAAAGAATAATAACAATTTGCAATAACTCCCACACTTTCACAAACATAAAACTCAGTGTTTCATAAAAGTAGCTAATATCTGGCTGAATTGTTTCTATATTCTTTCTACATTAGCACAAGTAGCACTTTAGAAACTAAGGATTCAATTCCCTGAGCTCCCTGGCATATTGCATTTTAACATTTGCTATTAATTTTAATGAAAATGATTGAAAGTAATATTCACTAAATGTTTTTGGAAATTTTCCAATCTATGTTAGTACTTAATTGAAATGTGCCTGAGGCATTTAACATATATTAGCCTTACACTGATGACTGCTTGGTTTTGCATAGGACTAAGAAAAATTGTAAATAACAGCAATGCCTTTGGGCAAGGAGGCTGGAAATTACAAATCTAAGGTTAATGAAAATGACCTTTATGCACAAGTGTTACTGTCATGGGTAAAAGAATGAGTTTTCTTAGTTATGAAAAATAAACAAAAAATAAAGTGTGTTGCCATATTCCACTCCTATTTTGCAATGTTTTGACCTTTTCATTATTTATGTTTTAGAATGTTTGTCTTTTAAAAATAAATATTGTTATGGCTCACAAGTATTCCATCTTTATTTAATTTTCCTAGTTTTTAGTTTTTTCCATATATATGTATACATACATATATATGTGTGTATGTATATATATGTATATGTGTGTATATACATATATATGTATGTGTGTATGTATGTATGTATGTATTCAGAAATTTCTAAGGACATTCTTAAGTATCCAAGGGTAGTGATGAATTCTGAATTGTGGTTCATTTATAGATAATCAGGAGATTTGAGAGAACATATGCCCATAGAATACTCTATGGGGCATTTTATCAGATTATTGTTGTAAACTCATTTATGGGATACTGGAGCTGCTAGATTTCTTAATAAAATAAACATAATTTTTAAAATGTCTGCTAAGATAGAAACAAAAGTATTATAATTGATAGTTCATTTTAAAACACTAGTGTTATTTTACTGAAGTCAAAGGTATAGTGGCTAAACAGTAAAATAATATATTGAAACAAAAATCTACTATGGTTTGATCAAAATAATCTTTTATTAAGATTGGGTAAATGTAATAAACATTGAAAGAATTAGGAAAGTGGTAGAAATCCTTTTTATAAATACAAATGTCAAATAATTCCACTTACAGACTTCAATTTCTATGAGAAAGTGTGTTTCAATCAGTCATTGTAAATTTAACAAATTACCTAAAATAGTGCTATCAAAATTAATCACAAAAGTTGCTTAAGATTTTCTAAGTTAATTACCAAAGGAAATATTCTACCCACAGACTAAAGTCACCAAATTTTATTGTTAATACTGTAGACACGTACAGGTTACCAATCTTGATGGGAGCATCACCAAGTTCCTCTGAAAGATGGCAAGTACATCGTTAATTACAAATGTTTGGGTTCACTTGTGAAATCAGAAAACTTGTTAGCAAACCTGTTGTACAAAAAAGAAAACAAACAAAGAAAAAACCTTGGTTAAAGCAGAATATGAAATTGTGTCCAAGGCACTTGAGAAAAAATTTATAAAGTGACATTACTTTTAAATAAAACACACATGCTGTGTATTCTCTTTTCCAAAAGAGCCACCAATAACATGAAAAAATGTTCAAAAAATGGAGTAGATGTTTAGACACATTACTGTCATGAATTATCTCTCATAAGCCCTAATAGTTGGAGGAATATTCGCAGCCACTTATCCTCAACTGCCATTCCATTCAAACCTGACCCATTCATTCCAACACTTGTGTCTTAATTAATCTCTTTCAACATTTTGGTCTTTCCACCCTTACACCCTCATCCTCTCAATCAGCTTTATGACACTCTTCTACTCATGCCCGCCCCACCCGCCAAGGAAGTTAATGCTCTGCTCGTTCCTATTGCCACCCTTAAGTTCCTGGAGCTCTCTCTTCTTGTTCACACTATGTGCACAATCCACATATTTCCCACAAAATCTCAGTTATAATCTCTCCTCAGGTTGTATGGACCCTTGTGTGTCTCAGAGTCCTCTCCCAAACCTTTGTACCATGTCATATTTCATGTTCTTCCTGAGAAAGCACTAGATTGATTTCCAAAGTGATGGTACAGCTTGGCATTCCCACCAGCAGTGGAGGAGTGTTCCCCTTTCTCCACATCCTCACTAGCATGTGCTGTCACTTGAAGTTTTAATCTTAGCAATGCTGGTAGGTGTAAGATGGAATCTTGGCGTTGTTTTAAATTGCATTTCTCTGATAACTAAGGCCATTGAGCATTTCTTTAAGTGTTTCTGGGCCATTCAGTATTTCTGTTGTGAATTCTCTGTTTAGCTGTGTACTCCATTTTTATTTGGATAATGTGATTTGGTGGTGTGTAATTTCTTGAGTTCCTTTTATATTTTGGATATTAGCCCTTTGTCAAGTGTAGAGTTGATGAAGATCTTTTCCCAGTCTGTAGGCTATTCCTTTGTTCTGTTGACAGTATTCTTGGCCTTACAGAAGCTTTTCCGTTTTATTAGGTCCTGTTCATTAACTGTTGATTTTACAGCCTGAGCTATTGATGTTCTGTTCAGGAAGTTGTCTCCTATGCAAATGAATTCAAGGCTCTTCTCCACATTTTCTTGAGAAAATTGGGAATAGGCCTACCTAAAGAGCCATCCATACCACTCCTGAGCATACACCCTAAAGATGCTCCACCATGAAGCAAGGATGTTTGCCCAACTATGTTCATAGCAGCTTTACTTGTAATAGCCAGACTCTAGAAACACCCTAGATGTCCCTCAACCAAAGAATGGATAAAGAAACTGTGGTACATTTACACAATTGAATACTATTCAACTATTTTAAAAAAGGAAATCTTGAAATTTGCAGGCAAATGGATGAACTAGAAATGACCATCCTAAGTGTGGTAACCCAGACCCAGAAAGACACACATGGTATATACTCACTTATAAGTGGATATTAGCCAAATATAGATATCCACAGAGAAACTCTACCCATCCACCCAGTGGGGGTACTGGACAGATGAAGACATTCACAGCCGGACTCTGGGAGGAGTGCTGAGAGTGGTATGGAAGAATTCGAGGATAGAAGGACACAGAGGTTTCAAGAGCCCCACAAGGAAACCGTCAGAGTCTGTGGATCTGGACCCAGAGGGCCTGCACATACAGTTGCACCACATTCTTCCTGGACTTAGTGTAACTTAGGCAGACATTTTCCAGACTCTTTCGCGGGGTCTTCACTCCCTTCTGTGCTTCTATGGGTAAATGTCACTGGGTTTCTCCACTGTACTTACTGTTCTACTGGTTGACACCTCATTTTCTGTTGTTTAAGTGTAATTTCTCACACAAGCTTAATCTCCTCTTCTTTAAAATCCCTTCAGAATAAGAAATTATTGGGGTTCTTTGTTTTCAACTAAAATTCCCTTTCGGTTTGATCATTTCTAGTTACAATATCTTCTTTCCAGTCTTCCAAGCTAAAGTTGTAAATCAAGCTCATTTCTTTTCTTGTTTCTCTTTATTTGGGTGCTGGCAACCTTACTCATTGAGTCCTCTTCAAAAGATCAAGTGCTCTTAGGTACCGAGTAACCCAGGTAGTATATATGGAATACTATATATAAGAGTATATGTGGAATACTATATGTAATAGTATATGTGGAGTACTATATATAATAGTATATGTGGAATACTATATATAATAGTATATGTGGAGTACTATATATAATAGTATATGTGGAGTACTATATATAATAGTATATGTGGAATACTATATATAATAGTATATGTGGAGTACTATATATAATAGTATATGTGGAGTACTATATATAATAGTATATGTGGAGTACTATATATAATAGTATATGTGGAATACTATATATAATAGTATATGTGGAATACTATATATAATAGTATATGTGGAATACTATATATAATAGTATATGTGGAGTACTATATATAATAGTATATGTGGAATACTATATATAATAGTATATGTGGAGTACTATATATAATAGTATATGTGGATACTATATCTAATAGTATATGTGGAGTACTATATATAATAGTATCTGTGGAATACTATATATAATAGTATATGTGGAGTACTATATATAATAGTATATGTGGAGTACTATATATAATAGTATATGTGGAATCTATATATAATAGTATATGTGGAGTAGTACTATATATAATAGTATATGTGAGTACTATATATAAGTATGTGGAATACTATATATATAGTATATGTGGAGTACTCTATATATAGTATATGTGGAGTACTATATATAATAGTATATGTGGAGTACTATATATAATAGTATATGTGGAGTACTATATATAATAGTATATGTGGAGTACTATATAATAGTATATGTGGAGTACTATATATAATAGTATATGTGGATACTATATATAATAGTATATGTGGAATAATATATAATAGTATATGTGGAGTACTATATATATAGTATTGTGGAATACTATATATAATATATGTGGAATACTATATAATAGTATATGTGGAATACTATATATAATAGTATATGTGGAGTACTATATATAATAGTATATGTGGAATACTATATATAATAGTATATATGGAATACTATATATAATGTTATCTAAAGCCTTACTGAGAAAAGGCACCAAATTTTAATTAAAATAAAATTATACATAACTAATCAAATACATAAAAATCATTATTAATGTATGTTGTAATCACGCTTTAGCTTTCAGTAAACTGTAAAATTCATTTTTGTTGGACAGCTTAATTTTTAATTTGATGACCAGACCAAATACATCCCTTACCAAACAGAAGTCCAGACTCTTCGTCAGTAAAACACGTGTTACTAATGCTTAGAATTCAGTCATTAGCCATATGAGAATTAAAAGATGACAATTAAGACTCATATTAATAAAGCTATATCAGAAACAGCAATAGTGTTAACAAAGGCACTGTTGAAGAAAAAGTATACTTATTTTTGTCCAATGTTTACCTATTTCTTAATAATTAGGAAAACTAACTCCAACAACAATAGCAATAGAAAAGTTATATTAGGTTACCTCTTCTAAAAATGTACAACACAAAGGCTCCTTACTCAATCATAATTCATTGACCTATTCCTGGATGTTTGAGGCTTCCGGAATTACATGCACCAAACCAATGAGTTAGCAAAAACATGCCCAGGGATCTTGAAGATAAATAGCACAAACTACTAAGACCTTTTGGGAAGTCCTTCTGCAATCTATCTTGGCATCAGTGAAAATGGTAATTTTTATCTCAATATACATATAATGTTAATTATGTGAACATGTTCAATATATATTAGATTTCTACCATGCCAGTGAGTTTTAAATTTAGGTTGAAAGACAAAAAATTACTTTTGTTTATACATAAAACTATGATCATCAGGTATTTTGACTAAATCAAATCATGCTGAGTTGTAAGGTCATACCTTGACAGAGTGGGAGTCAGAAACCCTTAAGATAAAAATTCATACACTCAAATCAAATATGTAATTTTTGAGCCTGAAAAGCTAAATAAATAAGATCAGAAAAGATAAAATAAAATGCCATAGTCAAGTTATGCTGTCATTTTTAATATAATGTACATATAATATGAATCATTAGATTATGAAATTCTATTTACTTATAATTTATTTTAAAAACCATCTTAATTAATATTCAGAGATTTCTCATACTATACTTTGTTTCTAAAATTAATACAGTTCTAAAACTGGAACATTTATGTTTAGTTGGGATTTTAAATCTGTTACTTTAACTTATGTAAAATTAACTGGAAGATAAAGATAATTATCCAGATAAATCAACCAAAGTTCTGCAGCACTGGTGAATAATGGATAAACAAAAAGAGAATTTTCAACCAAAGCAAAAGAGCAGATTGAAGGTGAATTTTTTGATTTTTGATTTTTTTAGTGTTTAAGATCTAATATTTAAATCTTGACAAGATATTGATGTAGGTGAAATAATAATTGTCCAAAGATTTTTATATTTTAATCCCTGGTCTTCTGAGGTTGCATTTAAAATTGAGATTATTAATCGGATGGCCCATAAGCAATGCAATTATCCTGGAGGATAAGCAAGACTATTCTGAACCAACAAGAATAAATTTTATACATAAAAGAGAGAAGAGCACCCATGCTAGAGTAACACAACATGACAGAAACTCCAGGAGTCCTTGTCTTCTGTTGTCCTGGAATAATCAAGGAGGCATCTTGAGCTGAGAAGTTAGGCTGCTTCTAGAAGGCAGGGAACTCAAGGAAACAGACTATTGCTGACAGCCCACAAAGAAACCCCTAAGTGCCACCATCTTGATTCTATTTTATGGCCAAAATCATGCTTCCAGTTTAAGAATTGTAAGATAGTAAATTTCCATCATTTCAAATAATCAATTCTGTGCCGAATTGTCATAGCAGCAATGAGAATCCAGTACAGACACTTTTCACAAGTTTAGTACAGTAGTTCCTAGTTAACTTACTGGTAGTCATATTGCTAGCATCTGAGAGTGGCAAGTACAGTGTTAACTTGATGATGCACATAACTGGTTAGCTAGGTAAACTTTTATGCTAGATAAAACAACACCACAAAACATTTAGTTACTGTTCTACTGTTGTGAAAAGATACCATGACCAAGGCAGCTTCTGAAAGATAATACCATTTAATTGGGGTCTTGGTAACAGTTTTGAAGTATTGGTTCATTATTACAATTATACGAAGCTAGGCAGCAGGTAGCCAAGCATAGTGATGGAGAGGTGGCTGAAATCTTACTTCTGATCCACAAACATCAAGGGGAAGAAAGAGAGAGAGAGAGAGAGAGACAGACAGACAGACAGATGACAGAGGACAGAGACAGAAAGAGAATTGAAAACCTCAAATTCCACTCCAGTTACACACCTTCTCCAACAAGCCAACAAATACTAGTCCTTCCCAAAACAGTTCCACCAACAAGGGAACAAGCATTCAAACCTATGAGTTTATGGGAGCCATTCTCACTCCAGATAATTGTTATTTTATAATCTTCCAAAAATATAAGATATATATGTGGCTTCTGAAGGACTTAAAGGTCTTTGATCCATTTTGAACTGCTTTAGTTTGACTAAACTGATTAAATTAGGTAAATATTAAATTATAATGATAGAAAATATTATACTGACGAAATTTTAGATTTACAGTGATGAGAAATATGTATGGTTATTTCAAATAGTATAAAATGTGTTTTTATAAGATCAGAACTTTCTAATTTAAATACAATAAAGAGGTATATGATCACTTCTAATCAGGATACTTTCAGAAGTCTTTGCATGGTGCTTTTTTAAAGGCAATAAGTAAAATTATTAATGTTGAGTAGACAGCTCAGTGGGGAAAACACTTGCTATGCAAGTATAAACACCTGAATTTAGATCCCTAGGACTTAGTGTAACATGCTGAGCATGACTGTGTGTGTCTGTAACACTCGTGCTGGAGGGATAAAGACAGGAAGACCCTCAGGGCCACCTGGCCTAGTCTAGATAGTTGATGAATGTCAGTTCTCATGAGAGACCCTGTTTTCAAAAACTATGCTATCGCTTCAGTGAAAGACATTTGAGATCCATCTTTGCTCTCATATGTATGGCTCAAACACAGAAACAAATTATTAGAAATAAAACCATTATAAGTACTTTTTAGCTAATATATAATAAGCGAATAAAAGTATCTACAGAAGGAAGGACAGAAAATACTTATTATTGTGTTTGAACACGTTGTAAATATTAATAAAATCAAATTTTATACTCAGGAAGCTAACAAAACAAAATGAGCTTACTAAATCTACTTCTCTTCCACCTCATTTCCCCCCTATATCACAACTCGTCACTCTTTCTTCATATCGTCCTTAAGAATTAAACTTATAAAACCAGAGAGATGATGACTCAGTAGTTAATACCACAAGCTGCTTGTCTTAGGATTCGTATCGCTGTGATGAAACACAATGACCAAAGAATCTCGAGGAGGATTTTTAAAATTCTCTTTACTCTTCCACATTGATACTTATCATTGAAGAAATGCTGAACAGGAGTTCAAACAAGGCAGGAACTTGGAGGCAGGAGCTGATGCAGTGGCCATGGTGGGGTGCTGCTTACTGGCTTTCTCTCACAACTTTGCTTAGTCTGATGGAGCCAAGAGCCACCGGCCTAAGGGATAGCACAACCTGCCGTGGTCCAGGCCCTCCCCTATCAGTCACATATTAAGAAAATGCCCTACAGTCTGGGCTCATGTGTTTTCTCAATTGAGGGTCCCTCCCATCAGATGCTGCATCAAGTTCACAGAAAACTACCCAGGAGATCTGACCCTTTGACAATTTGACATACAAATATATCACTGCTAAGCCATAAGCATTACTTTCTTGTTCATCCCACAAATCACACATTAACATCAACATCACAACATAAAACATTTTATAAACTTTAAAAGTCCTCACAGTTTTTATAAGCAATTTAAAAGTTAGTCTTTTTATCCAAAGTCTCATTTAAACTCTAAAAATCTTTTTAAAAATTCAATCTCTTCACTGTGGGCTCCTGTGAAATAAAAAGTAAATTTAATACTTTCTTACATCAAGAAAGAAGAACCTGGGTATAGTCACAATCTAAGCAAGACAAAACCAAATTCTAAAAGTATAATTACATAAATCTTCAATTATCTGGGAATTTACTCAGGATCTTCTGCACTCCTTCAAAGAACTTGGCTCACCTCTCTGGCTCTACCCTCTGCAACACACACACCTTGTCTTTGAAGCTCTGGCTGGTTCCATTTCAATGCTGATCCTGTTGGTGGTAGTCATCCCACAGTACTACCGTCTCCAGAATTCTGGAGTCTGCTGTTGCCTCTGGGCGATGCTTTCACCAATAGCATATTATGCATAAATAGCATTTATGGTGTCAAGCCTCAACTTTTCTATAGAAGCCCTTCAACCCTGACCCTTTGACTGCCACTGCAGTTGCACATTCACCTATAGCCTCTCTTGGCTTCTCACAGTACTAATCCCTAGCTGTTTTCCATGACCCCTTCATGACTTCAATTCAGTACCACTTGGGTGACTCTTAGATTACCAAGTTCAGCGACTAACAAAGGTATAACCTTTGTCTCTTCTAGAACAGCACTTCTCTGTTCTGATCCTGACCCTTTCTAGAAGTCAGCTAATCTCTTCTTAATAACAACTAATTCTTCAACTTCCGCTGGCCAGCATCCATTGTGCTAACTAAGAAAAAGATTTACATTACTGGTTCGGGTCTCATTTCTCAAAGACAATTAATACTTCAGTTCAAGCTAACCAGACTAGAGATACTCTTCACACAAATAACCCAGTAGATACTCCTTCTCTCTGGAACCTCACAAGCCTTCATTGTCTGTACTGTTCTCAATGTTCACATATTTCCTAAAGAACAGCTCACTGCACTCTCAACACACAATGGCTTTTCTAGCCCAAAGCTCCAAAGTCCTCCCACAATCTTTCCCAAAACAACATGGTCATGTCTGTCACAGATATACCACACTTCTTGTACTAGCTTGTCTTAGTTAGAATTACTATGTCTGTGATGAAACACAATGGCCAAAGAAATTTGAGGAAGAGACAACCTATTTTGGTTTATAATTCCATAGCACTCTTCATCACTGAAGGGTGGCAGGACAGGAACTCAAACATAGCAGGACCCTGGAGGGAGGAGCTGATGCAGAGGCCATGGAGGGGTGCTAATTATTGGCTTGCTCCCATGACTTTTCTTGGTCATATTTTATAGAGAACACAGGACCACCAGGCATGGTAACACCTACCACGGGCTAGATCCTCCCCTATCCGTCACTAAGTAAGAAAATGCCGTATAGTCTGATCTCATGTAGATATTTTTCTCAATTGAGGTTCCCTCCTTTTAGATAACACTAGCTTGTGTCAACTCGATATAAAACTAGCCAGGACACTACTGAATAAAACCTGAGTTTGGTTCCCAGCATCCATGTTAGCCCACAGCCTCTTGTATCTCTCATCATAGAAGAACTGACTTGTTTTCTGGCTTCCACAGGAACCTTCATATATATGAACATACCCACATGCAAAAAGACACATAATTTTAAAAAATAGACACATATCTGTAATCACAGCACTCTGGGAGGCAGAGGCAGATGGATCTCTGAGAGTCTGAGGCCAGCGTGGTCTAAAAAGTCCAGGACAGCCAAGGCTCCACAGGAAAAAAAAAAACCTGTCTTCAAAAACTGAAAATAATAAATAAATAATATTATGTTTTAAAAGAATAATAATTTCTATTCTGTGTTCAAAGAATTTCTAATAGCCACTGAAAAACCTTTAGAAATTTTATAATATAAAATTTGAACACATAAAATAAGATGAATTAAACTGGATGTGGTTAATATATACCCAGAAACTCAACATGTAGGAGACTAGGGCAAGCAGAAGGCAAGCTTTAGGGCAGCCTAGGCTACAGAATAATTAATGCCTTGCCTCCAGATTAATTAATTAATTAATTAATTAATTAATTAGTAAATAGGGTAGAGAAATGTCTGACAAAGCAGATATGCCTATTTTAACTGATATAGACATATAGAGCACTGAGTCCAGGAATTCCTAATCCAGGGTTAATAGGTATGAACATTTTTAAACTGCTAAACCACCCAGTTTGTTTCAACTTCCTATTTGCTGAGAGTCTGGGTATGTGTCATAGCATTCAGCTTCTGTCGGTATTGCCAGTGTACAGATATGTAAATACTTCGGAGATGTGTTGAATATTCACTTCTGTAATTTGTACTAGATTCTTTAGAGATGTTCTTATTCCCCCCATTTTGAATGTGAGAAAGGTTAAAAGGGGTTAAGTGACCAAACAAATGGCAAAACAAATAAAGATGGCAGAATGAGAATTAAAAGATGCCTAAGTTTAAATACCAAATTTTATTGAGATCTAAGTGTCTTCATTAATTTTCAGGGATCAGCCATCTCACTCAAAGTTGACATTCATCTACACAAAGAGGTCATTCATTAGTGACAGAGTCCTGAAGGAGGGGAGCAGGAGAAAGAAGATGAAGATAAGGAAGTTTGGACTGAAAAGTCTTGTACAAGCTATGGCGTATGCCAAGCAAATTTATTAAGAAGTACATCACTGCAGATATCATTTCCTGGGAGAAATGAAACAGAGTCAGCAGCATCTGTCATACAATGGGACCGAGCCAGCAGGAGGTTAATCAAGCAACGTTGCACAAAGGGAACACGGGGTGACTCAGGAACATCACAAGCTGAGCACACAGTGGCCTGGCCACTGATAACTCTCTTCTCTTCAAAGGGAGAAAGCCAAATTCCTAGTAACAAAACATTAATTCCTTCAAGATCCCAGCTGCAGACCCAGATTGGCCTTGACAAGTCTGTTCCTGAGCCAGGACACAGAACCATATTCTTTTTGTCCTTTCATAGGGGCCTCTGAGAAAGCCTTGAATTGGTCCAACTCCCAACAAGGAGCCTTTTAAGAAAGCTGCAAACTAACAGTAATCCAAAAATTAGTCATTCTAAAACATATTTAAATTATACACAAAAATTTTTATGTCATGAAAAAATGACAGTCAGATCCATAACACCAATTCACCACATCAAATATAGTACACAGCGGAAAATTTAAATCTTTGATTGTCTAAAAAATTTTTTTTCAAAAAGGTGTTTGTAGACTATCCTTATATACATGGGCCTCTAAAGGTCTCTGGGCATTCTAAAAGCAACAGGCAATACTCTAAACTCTACACTCCAATTTTAACTTAACTTGTAATAGGTCAAGAGGAAGGACAGCAGGTTGCCAAGAAGAGACTTGATACCCTATAAACATATACAGGGGGAGGTAATCCCCCACAGGAACAGTCATAGGGGAGGGGAATAATGGGAAAATGGGAGGGAGGGAAGAATGGGAGGATACAAGGGATGAGATAAACATTGAGAGGTAACAAGAATAAATTAATAAAAAAATAAAATAATAAAAACATTTTTAAATGCCATAAAAAAAAAAAGAATGCATGCAGTATATTTACTGTGGCTTAGTCTGAGATTTTCATGTCAAGGTGGGAGTACCCTTTAAAGCACGCTGCTATAAGATATAATGATCACATTTCAAGCACTGACATTATGTTTGCCTTCTCAAATCAGATTTTCTATAGTTCCAAGGAAACAATATAGGTGCTGTTAATCTGGCCTGTTTTTGTTGTGACATGTCTTTATATCTTTCACATCTATGAATAGAAATGGATTCTCTGTTCAATTTCTACACACACGTTGTTTTAGGGAAACATAAATGTCAATCACTTTTATTTTAAACCTCGGCCTACGTTTAATGCACCACCTCCCGACTGTGCTTCAGATTTGCTCTAAATACTGATGACTCAAAAAAAAAAAAAAAAAAAAAAAAAAAAGGCATGTGTGTATTTGATGTATATTCCAGACTCCACAAGCCATCCCTAGACCCCAGAAGAAAAAAGGACATGGAACTTCCAAGCATCTGTTTGAAACAGAATCCTCAAACATTTAAAATTATCTACACAGCTGCATTTGGAAGAAAACTGTAGCATCCGAATTTAAAAACAGGCTCAGCTCTCTGCTCTTCTCTAGAATCAACTGGTTTTTGTTATTTTCCAACCAAGACAAGACACCTCCATTTCACCTGTTAACTTTCCTTTTCTGTGGAAGAAAAGCAAATGAAAATTGGAGGACCTGTGATAAATCTTTGCCGGCCAATCTTTGTCCTCCCACTATCAGTCTGCTTCTTATCAAGAGAGTGAGCTGTACCTGCTCTTTCAAGCCCCATCTTACATTTTCAGGCTCCTAACACATTCCTCTGTGAACTATTTTGGAAGACTATGGATTTGTGTCCATTTTTCCATCCTCCAGGATTAGCTATCACTTTATAATGTACCATTTCCACTAGCTTTGAACAAAGCACCCAATAAAGCAAATTTCTCCTAATTCTCTATTGTTATGATTTCTTTCTTTCTTTCCTTTTCTTGTTGGTTTGTTTGTTTCTTCAATCAGAAAAGCCTTGAAAATGTTGATTAAAATTATAGCATACAGGATTCGCTTTCCTACTTCCCAGTCTAATGAAAGTGTCCTCAGTTATGTGCTCAGTAGCCTCAGTAATGATAGCTCTCATGGTATTTCTGTGTTTCCTTCAGTCTTTGCCCCTTCTCAGGATTTGGCATCCTGGAGAATCCCCCATTTCCTGCCATAGGCCCTTGATGTCCATGAAGTAACATGTGCCCTATTTTTACTCTGTCTCACAGCTACTTCTCTTTTTCAAAGTTTACTCTTCTGGTTTCAGCATCTCTAGGTTAAATCCAATGATCTAGGTGTACAATGTCTTCTGCCTTATCCATGCTTGTTTCTCATGTTTCTCCTGCATTTTATATGCTGAAGCACAGATTTACCTGTTATGAAATTAGTTGCCCTTGATTGTCAATGTGATTGGATTTAGATAAACCAAGGAGTTTAGAAAGTCATACTTCAAAATGTGCCTTGTATGTGCTTACAGAGATCACACTCACAGGGGACAAGAACTGAAGGGGCACAGATGAGACCAAAGTGACATAAGATGAAGCCAGGCATCAGGTTTGCTTCCTCTGATCTCTGCATCCCATTGGTCATGGGGTAAACCATTTTGCTCCCCACCATGCGGAACAAAGAAATAACTCAATTGAGTGATCAGGGACATAAAGCTCTGAAACTTAAGCCCAAACAGACTCTTCACCACTCATTTCCATCAGTATTTGTACAGCTACAAAACTAACTTATGCATTTCTAACCTTTATGTATTGCCTCAGCTTCATACTTCTGTTCCTAAAGGAATTATGGACCAGGAAGATGGATTAATCCCAAAAGTATTTGTGTTTTTAGCACAAGCTGAGAACCCGAGGTTGGGTCCTAGTACCGTGGTGGGGAGGTGGTGATTCGTGGCAAGGGTTTGCAGGTGGAAACAGGAGGATTCCTGGTGCTCACAGGCCAGCAAGTGCACTGTACTCAGCAAGTTCCAGGGCAGTGGGAGACCTTACCTAAAAAATTAAGGTGAACATCACCTCTTGAGGAAAGATACTGAATTTTCTCCTCCATATGCATTCATAGGCATACTCGTGCACATGTGTGCATTTCCACACCCATGAACTCTCTCTCTCTCCTTCTCTTTTTCTCTGTCCCTCTGTCTCTCTCTGTCTCTCTCTCTCTGTCTCTCTGTCTCTCTGTCTCTCTGTCTCTCTCTCTCTCTCTCTCTCTCTCTCTCTCTCACACACACACACACACACACACACAGACATACATACACACACACAGACACACAAACAGACACACAGACAAATGTGTGATTTGTGATACATCTTCATGGCTCTATCTAAAAATGTCACCTTAATTTCTGTCAACTTATATCTATTTTCTCCAAATTTAGTCAGATTTATGTTTTAGAATGTAAAATAAAAATTTATATTTCTAATACACTAAAAGCTAATACTTTAACATGACATTTAGAGTCATTTTTGAAAAACGGCTATAACTCTCAGTTACTTACCCTATGTTTAGGTTCTGAGCAACCAATCAAGTGATTACACCTACAACAAGTAATGGCTATTAAAGAGTGGCAATTTTGAGGCAGCTCATTACGCACTAATACAGAAAGACACAGGAATGGTGATGATAAAGAGGCAAGCTGTTGGAGTTCTACAAATTGTTAAAACATTGTATGATGTGGGTCATGGGCAAAATAATTATGCAAAAGACAACTCAAAACTCAATCATACAAGAGATCATTTCATTTCTAAAGAGAGATTCTACTTAGTCATCAAAAGAATTAGTCAACTTTGATGACTTCATCTAGCTGCTGTATGTATTGAATCACTTCTTTAAACTTGAGTAGAAAATGTAGATGTGGCACGCATATGTCTTAGTTAGGGTTACTATTGTTCTGATGAAGCATCATGACCAAAAAGAACTTGGGGAGGAAACAGATTATTTCACTGACAGGTCCATAAGCAGTTCCTCATCAAGAACAGTAAGGGCACAAACTGCAGCATGGCCACAACCCAAAGGCAAGAGAACATACACAGGCCCTGAAGTAGTACTTCTTACTGGCTTGCTCCTCATGGCTTGCTCAGCCTGCTTTCTTGTAGAGCTCTGGACAGCCGGTTCAGGGATGGCACCACTCACAATGGGCTGGGCCTTTCTTGTCAATCACTAAATAAGAAAAATGTCCTACAGCATGACCTTATGGACACAATTTCTTACTTGAGGTTCCCTCTTCTCGGATGACTCTAGTTTGTGTCAAGTTGACATAAAGCTATTGGGCATAGCATACCACAGAAAATGTCATAATTTAAGGGGTATGGTGGTACATGTGTAAGATCAAAGACAGGAATAAAGTAGAGGGCTTGCAGCCAAGACTTATATTGGAGGGAGAAAGATGAAATAGCAAAATGGAATGTTAAAGAACCAACTTCCCTACTTTTTTCATATCAGGTTTAATATCAGAATTTTGCAGGCAATCAGAAAAAGTTCCCAGTTCTTCTGAATAGATAGCAAACTGTCTCTATGTGTAGAAGTTGCTGGTGAAAGGATGATATTGATAAAAGCAAGGGATGAGGTAAAGGCACACTTGCATAAGAATGAAATTCCAGTTGGGATTTCCCTCTTGACCCAGAATCAGAATAAGGAAGTGGAATTAATGTTAAATAATAGCATAGCAGAGTCAGCCTGTAGGATTAGTGAAACCCAAAGGAGATAGATCTATGTAGGTATACATTGATTATCTAAAACTTCAAGTTATGAAAAGGATTTACTAATTCAAAAGACAACATTGCTTAATATAATTTTTATTAAAATTTATTTGTAATTATTAAAGAAATAAGCTTCATATTACTTTAAAGTTCCTGCTTATGTGTCAAAATGACCAAAGCAATTAGTCTAAGATACTACTGAAGGTAGATTAAATAATAAGTAGTGAATATTATGAAGTCTATGGAAGGAGTCTTGTCCCTGTATTTGTAGAACACTTGTTTAAAAAATGAAATTTAATTACTTCTTACTCCACAACATACATGTTATTTTGTTGTATATTGTTTATATAAGCTACTTTTTAAATCCCTTTTTGCACCACTAGAAAATAAGTCTCTTATGCTGGGAATTATTTTCTTTGTTGGTGCACATGGATGTTGATGAAGCATAAATTTGTATATTGATATGCTTTTTTCATTTCCATACATGGAGACAGAGACAGTGAAGTTACTCTCACTTAATCCGACCATGGTAGAGATTAAATCCCAATGAGCATAAAGGATGAGTAGACTGGAGTTCACAACTTCATTTTTCTAGTAACACAATGAGAATCATTAACACATGAAATACATGTTGATTACATGCTCTGCCAGAATAAGAGCTACTTAAAAACCAAAGCATAATTTGTCATGGCCTTGGAAAGCCTACATGAATCACATGTAGGTCTGCCTTCCCAGGTTAATAATTAAAATGCAATCCCTAGATGGAAGCATAAATAAATAAAGACAATGACTGCCTTCTTATAGATGGAATGTGTGCCATTGTAGATGCTTCAGAAAACTTCCTGGTCCTTCCCATCGATTCCCTTGTATCTTATGAAGACAGAGTACCACCTCCACCTTTTCTGCTAAGCGTGTATGTGAAAAGGCAGTATTTTCAACAAAACAAGCGCTCCATCCACACCATATCTCTTGCTATCTCAATCTTTGCATTTACCATAATTTTATCATCAGTTCCAAAAATGTGAAAGTTAATCTTTATTATATAGAGACTATATTATGTAGAGTCTGTGACACTTTAGTACACCAGCAGGATTGGACTAACACATGGTTATATCATACATACAAACATATTTGCATACAAACATATGAGTGTGCATGTGCACACGCGCATGTGTGTGTGCATGTGTATGTTTGTGTGTGTATTAAAATACAGAAGAAAGGCCTAGAAAGATGGCTTAGCAGCTAAGAGCACTTCTCGCTCTTGAAGAGGTTGCAAGTTTGAGTGCCAGCACTCACATGGTGGTTTACAATCATCTGTAACTCCATTCCCAAGAGTTCCAACCCCCTCTTCGGACTTCTACAGGCACAAAGAGTGCATGTTGGGAGTAGTTATACTTGTGGACAAAAATTCAGACAGAATAAAATAACTAAATCTACTCTTTAAAAACTAAGTAAAATTTAGAAGAATTTATTGCTTTCTATTTTTAAAAAATATCTTCACAAATCTTTGGAAATATAAAAATATAAGATTGCACTGAAAGAGGCAACAGGGAAATATCAGAGCAGGCATGTCGCTGTGAGTCACTTTCAGCCTTTCTGGTTGCTGTGTTTAAAGCTTCTCCTTCCATCGCATTATCTTGATTTGTACAACGTCTCACTTTCAATTCAATTAATCAGAGGCAATGCAAAGTGGAGGGTCTCAAAATCAGCTGTAAATGAAAATAGATTACTTTTCTCTTCTTCTAAAAAGTTGTGCTGAAGGCAAAGTGATGGGTTTTCTAGAGATGTACCTAATTGTTTGGCAATAATTTCGGTCCTTCAAAAATAGGACTAATTATCATCACGAAGGCAGGGAGCTTGGGGGGTAATTTGTAATTTTTAGCAGCTTTTTACTTGCAGCATTTGAGATTTGCTGCAGCAGGAGGTAAAGTACAAAATCATGTTTATTTGAATAGAAATCTTTAAAGTGCTGTATTGTAGAACCACTGAAGAAGAGCTCGGAAGAAATGAATGTATCAGTTTTTAGTACTTAAACTTCTTATGCATTTTACATAATAATTTGAAACTTACTTTTTCTAATTCTCTCTTAAATATTCTTGTACATGAAATAGATACCCACTTTAGGTATTTCAGCAATATATAGGTCAACAGAGTGGCCACTACATAAATGTGGTTGGTCTAAAATAAGAACTGCTGAAGTGTAAAAATTACTATGTTTAATAACTACTAAAAACAAGTGAAATATAGCATTAATAGTTTTGTTTTAACCACATTTTATAATTATAACCTTTGGATTTGTTTTATTAAATATAACATAGTAATGGAACTACATTTTTATGATCTCACTGTGGCTACAAGAATATTCAAAGTATCCATGTAATTATTCCATAATTTTACTGAACAGTATATTGTAGTAAAGGCAGGATAACATAAAATTATGTATCCCTCTGTATACTATATAGTATTTTATATTACTAGAGCCTTAGATTCCATATTCCATGATTTAAAATAGTATTACCTAGCTTAGGTATTCATTGAACTTTTTATCTACAAAGAGCAGTGTTTCTATGTTAACACAATTACTTGTAAACCACTGAACCCTGCCTTGCAGTAAATTTATATGCTAAAATTTTACCTACAATAGGGTTTTTCACATATTATCGTAAATAAAAATTAAATATTGAAATTAACTCAAATAGGAGCAGAACAAAGTAGAGCAAGAACAGACATCATCCTGTAATAAAATGACTACTGCCATCAATTAGTCATTTTGGTGACTCAAATGAGAAATGCCCCTCACACGCTTACATATTTCAATACTGGGTCCTGATTTTTGACACTGGCTGGGAGGTTATGCGAGGTGGAGGCTTGCTAAACAAAGCATCATGAGCAGACTTTGGTAACCTTCTGCTTCCTGTGTGAGATCTATGAGCTTCTGGCTCCTCCTGCTTCCTGCTGCCTTGCTGTCCTGCCTTATGCACTCTAAGCCTTTGACTCTGAAGCTTTCTTCCTTAAGTTGTTTTTCACAATAGAAATTTATCACAGCAACAAAAAGAAATTAGTACCAGCATTTAGCACAGATTCTCGTAATGGAAAATCATGTAATTGTAAACTATATCTTGTAGTAGAATAATACACAAATTTGCAATCACTCATATCCATGATCTCCAGAGTACTAGGACAAAATCACTTTATTAAAAGTCTACGATATTTCATTGGTCAATGTAAGTAAAAAGTAGGAGAATGTATTTCATCCTCTTTTATGTGGCATTTTACAGTTGTTAAGACTATAGGTATGGGCATCCATAAAGAATTGTGTTGTTTTTATTTTGTTGATTGAGTTACTGTTGTTATGTGTGCTTTATTTTTATACCTGGTGCCTTTAAATACTAAATAAACACTGTCCCACTGGTTCTATCCCCAGTCGGACTCCTGCTGTCCCACTGTGTTCCATCCCCAGTCGGACTCCTGCTGTCCCACTGTGTTCCATCCCCAGTAGGACTCCTGCTGTCCCACTGTGTTCCATCCCCAGTCGGACTCCTGCTGTCCCACTGTGTTCCATCCCCAGTCGGACTCCTGCTGTCCCACTGTGTTCCATCCCCAGTAGGACTCCTATTGCTGTTGTTGTTTTCATTCCACTTCTTTTCTATTTGCTTAAATTGTTTATTTTGAAAAGATCATTATTTTAAGCCAAATATATTCCTTTGGCTCTTCAGCAATTACAGGCTTTTATATTTTACCTTTTATTTTTAAGTCTTTCAATCTTTTCAGTTGGCTTTTGTCTGGTATTTCCATCTAAGTATTTCTCTAATTCATTAGATGTCCTTTATCTCTTATAATTTCATGCTTGCTTGATGATTATGTAATCTGTATCTACAGTCTCATTTCGGGCTCTGAATTAAAAGAAAATTAGTTTAGAAACCCATCTTTCAGGAACAGTTGTTTTCTGGAGCGTATATATACTGGTCTGTTTCTTCCCTGGCATGTCTATACATAGCATTGTCTTCCTTTTCTGTAAATGCCTGCTACCTGTATAACATTAAAACTATGTTTGATTATAGTTCCTACTTCCGCTTCCTGAAGATCATGGTTAATTTCTCATAAATTTTTGATATATCATTTTCTTTTCCTTTCATATGTCTCAAGTAAAAGCCTAGAACATGTTTGTATCTATCAAGCATAAGTGGACTACAAAATTAACTTGAAAACCCCAAAGGCTATATTACTAAATCTATGTGCTTTGTAACACCTTCTGAGAAGACTAAAGCACTTTTATGCTTTTAATAAGGCACATCAGTAATACTAATAATTCTCAGACTTGAAAATATCTGACTGTGAAGTTGATTATTTACTCAAGCAGAAAGCTATAATCAAAAGCGTTTCTGAACCCGCTCTCTTTCACAATGTTTTCTTATATTATTGTTGCACATATTGAGTTTCTTCAGAAATGCCAATTAATTGGATCTGCCATCTCCTTTTAACTAGAAAGAAATTTTTATATTTTCACTAAACCAACACCTTTCTCAATAAAATTAATTCTTGTAAATTATTCTTTTGAAATTCAGATTTGTAGCATAAAAATAAAGTATTCAATGCGTTATGGCTAGATACCAGCCTTTGTCTCCTGTGTCCATTCTCCCTCTTATACATCTGAATGCATATTTATTATAATATTGATCTCTCTTGCTTCGTGGATTCAAAAACAAGTCTGATCTTCAGTTAGATTTGAGAAGAGAAGCCTGTAGTTTTCACAGGGTTTAGTCATCTGTATTCTCACACCCTAGAGTTCTAAGAGTCAAAGCATGGACTCTGGAAACCCTAAGGCTCCCTGTGGCCACTGCACCTCCATATGCCAATTAAATAAACTACTTGTTGCATTTCTTCCTTTATGTAGTAAAATAACTGACCAAAGACTCCATCCTGCCTTGAAGTTTCCTAGACCAAAATCTCTGTAGATCCCTTTTACAGTCAATGTCACTCAGGACTTAGAAAAAATGCAGCTAAATGCTTGACCAGGATGCAGTATGGATGACCTGTAGCTGAGTTCTTGATGGTATTTGCTGTGACTCTTGTTACCGTCTCGCCAGTAAGAACGACGCTGCACACACAGGATCCTTCTGCAGTAAAGCTTTAATATGTCTTAAGAGGGAGAGCATAAGCTTACGACAAGTAAAATGGAGACCCCAAACAGCAGAAACCCATCCCTTATATAGGAAACTGTTCTCCGCTTAGGATGTGTCAGTCCCTGATTGGCTGTTACTCATCAGGCGATATGACGCCACGGGAGAGGCAGAGCACAACAAGTGGAAAGTTCCTTTGCACATGCGCAGATTACTTGTTTACCAGTTTGGGACACAGGATGTCAGCGCCATCTTGTAATGGCGAATGTGAGTGCGGCCTCTCACATCTCCCCCTTCTCTTTTAATTAAAGGCCTAACTAAAAGAATAGGTGAAAACTGGCGACACATCGGGTTCGCAGCTTGCTACAGTTTGTTGTATGGGCAATGAGCTTAGGAAAAGGAAATGGTCTGATCAAGGCTGGAGCATGACTCTGGACCAACCGATCAAGGACCATTTTAGAGGTACCACTCAGTGCCGTCGTCCACGTGTAATGGGCAATTTTTCCCGCGGGGTGCAATGGCCACTGGGTGCACGTAGATATAGGGTGTCTTTCGACGTGCAATGGCAACTAGGCCCAGTCAAGTGCAAAGGCCACGCAGAGAGAAGAAAGAGAGAGAGAAAACTCATTGCCCTTATTTAGGACTTAAAGGCTGCCCGCCAAGCCGCCGTCTCCCCCTATTCCTTTATTTAGGAAGCAATAAGACACCCATTAAAGAGAGTGGAGACAGAGGTAAATAGCTCATATTGCCGCAGAGCCATTTTACTGCAATGCCTCATTATGCAACTCTCCAGGGCTGCTGAAACTTACTCACTCCACCTCGTGCAATGAGCTGAGACTCTGAGGGTGCAGGAGCTGAGCAGCCAGCGACTTATTGCTTAAGCATGGATAGCCATATATCAGGGGAGGTCCCACTTTCCACTGCTGCAAGTGCTTGGGCAATAACCACCTTGTCTCTTTTTGTTTGAGCCCTGAGTTTACAGACCAACCATAGGGTCAACACTAACCCACAGCAGATCGCAGCTCCAAATAATCCAACCCCAACCCATTCCTTAAAGAAGGAGAAAGCCGAAGATATCTATGATGAAAGTCCCTCTGTAAGCGCCAGATCCAGGCGTGTGGAATTAACTTGAATGATGGCAGTTCTTAATTCTCTCAATGTTTGCTCGAATTCTGTTGTCCAATTCTGTAATATAAATTGAGAAAGACTCTTTGACAGATTAGCCGCTTGTATGGGCAAGAGCATTGGCCTGGGCTTGTGTTTGGGTGGCCTCATACCAGAGAGCCCTCCATTCCATGTATTGACCCATGTCTGGAAGTGCGGCTTTTGCTACCATCTGCCAATCAGAAGGAGTTAAGGTGCCAGTGCCAATTCTATCCAACATTACCAGGGTAAAATTTGCATTAACCCCGTATTTGCGGACAGACTCAGCCAATTTTTTAATTAGGTTATATTCGACGGGGGCATGTACTCGTCCCCCGTTCTCTGTTTCAAAAAAAGGAAAAAAATTGTGTAATTTTTTACGAATCTTTTCCGGCCAAAAGGAAAATCCAGACCACAGTTCGTAGGGTGGAGGAGCGGTGGGTGTTACCCTACGAGAGGAGTTATGGGAGGGTTTTTTATTATTTCCTCGTTCGTCTGGGTAGTATCTCTCCTCCTCATATTTGGCTGTCTCCTCCTCTAACTCTGCTTCTTCCTCTGAATCAAGAGCCTCATTGTTAGAGGCATTGGGGCTAGAGCTTGCAGAGCTATCAATATTTAATGCCTCAAGTTCCCTTAATGGGTAAAGTACTTGTGATGTCCCTTCTGGGGAATCAGGGGACTGCACTCCTTTTACAGGAGGGTTCTTAACTTCTTTCCTTTTATGGGTATCCTTTTTCTTGCGCGCACCCAACCTCTCACTACGTTCAGTTTCTGACATGCTATCCTGAACTTCCTCTAGGGCGACCTGTCCTTCCTCTACTGCCCTCTTGCAATTGTCATCCTCTAGGCAATTTTTTACAAGTAAAAAAAAAAAAAAAAATCACTCCTAGAATCGGCCCAAGAAATTCAGAAATATGCATACCTCTCCGAACTTACCTATCCCTGCAGTTCTGAATCTTCCTTGAAGTCAAGGGGTCTCCGAAGGTGCTGACGATGGTGTGGTCAATTTCCCGGGTTTCGGCACCAGATGTGACTCGCGTTACCGTCTTGCCAGCAAGAACGACGCTGCACACACAGGATCCTTCTGCAGTAAAGCTTTAATGTGTCTTAAGAGGGAGAGCATAAGCTTACGACAAGTAAAATGGAGACCCCAAACAGCAGAAACCCATCCCTTATATAGGAAACTGTTCTCCGCTTAGGATGTGTCCCTGATTGGCTGTTACTCATCAGGCGATATGACGCCACGGGAGAGGCAGAGCACAAGTGGAAAGTTCCTTTGCACATGCGCAGATTACTTGTTTACCAGTTTGGGACACAGGATGTCAGCGCCATCTTGTAATGGCGAATGTGAGTGCGGCCTCTCACAATTTGCCATATACCATACTGCATAAGACATGTCTTTACTGACCACATTTCTCTTGGCTTTATTTTCTTCAGAATCCTACCAGAAATTCCCATTAGAGTCAGTTTACAGCATCCCAAGGCATTTCTTGCCCACAGGTCCAAACTCTTGTACACCCTCCAGAAATGAATTGACAAAAGTACAAGAGCGACAGGCCTAGCTTGGTCAGAGACACAATTCCACTTTCTGTAGCAGCTGCATTTCTTCCAGGTATAACAAGAAAGTATCTGACCAAGACAACTTAAGGAGAAAAAGGCTTATTAGGCCTGTGGTTTGAGATTGAAGTCCATCGAGGTGGACAAAGCACAGCAGCAATAGTCAACAGCTGGTCAGTTGCATCTGCCTTCTAGAAGCAGAGGCAGTTAACATGTGTAGTAATTTAGAAGCGTGGCTAGAGTATGTTCTTCTCTAAGGTCCATGAACTCACAAGCCAGAGGTAGTTGGCTGGGTTGAAAGGTACAGAACATGGTTCTCCTTCTTGAGACATACTTAAGTTCAATTAGACAGCTGTTGGCTTCTCCAAGATAGAAGTCCCACTGCTGTACCTTTGGCTGTATCTTGCTCTTCTGGTCATTGCTGTAGCTCACAGGTTTCACACCTAGGTAAAACTGTTGATTACTTTTCTCTTAGTAGCTTGCATAACACCTTCAGAAACTATGAGAGCTAGTATATGTGGAGAGACTCCCAGATCAGTTCTACATTGATTCTGATTGCTTCAAAGTCCTGTGTTTGAAATGCATGGTGTCTTGAGCAATAGGGTCTTATCTTCAAGTTTTAGAAGGCAGTCAAGAGCAATGGCAGTGGTCTGTGTTGTTTTGGGAGTTCCTTATGCTCTCTTAACCTACAACTATACTCCTGCCTGGTCCTGTAATTCAGATAGTCTATAGCTCTTATGGGGGAATATTATCACCCTAGTGGCATGACTTCATTTAAATTATAGATGTGCACACCTACACTTATCTATATTATACATGTATTTTAACTAAATATAAAGTGATGTTTCCCTAGAGCTTTTTCAACCATCATTAGTGATATTTTTCTTGTCTCCCTGTCTATCAATGCTGCCCTCCCTCTCCTCTCCCCAGTCAAAATTGCCCCCATTTTACTGTTTCTTGTTCAAAGCACCCACATCTCACTATAATCATCTTTACTACAGTCATCTTCTTTACAATTGCCATGGTCCGTTTTACTTTCCTAGTTTCCATGGTTACCCAAAGTTACATACTCACCATCCAAGGATTTGCTGCTAGGACCCATAAATAAGAGAGAACACGTGGAGTTTATCTTTCTGAATCTAGATAACCTCACTCTGTCTGTAAAATAACTTTGCATATATGTCCATGTTACATTCCTTTACCTGCAAATTTCATCATTTCATTTTCTCTTCAGCTGAATAAATTTTAATTGTGTGTATGTTCTCTATTTTCATTATCCATTCCTCAGTTGGTGTACATCTAGGTTGTTTCCATTTCCCAGCTAAAGCAAATGTAGTAGTGACAAATGTGAAGGAGAAAATATCTAGGGCAGAATTTAGAGTTATTTTTGCACGTAACTAGATTTGGATTTTTTGGGCCATATGTTAAATCTACTTTTAGCTTTCTTGAGAATTCTCAATACTGATTTACATAATGGTGGCACTGGCTCACAGTGCCACAGTGACCAAGGGTTTCCTTCTCACCACATCCTCCCCAGAATTATGTTATCAGTTGTTTTATTGATCTTAGCCATTTGGCTTAAGATGAAATCTGAAAGTATCCTAACTTTGCACCACCACTTTCCCAAATGCTAGGGATGCTAAACACTTTTAAAGATATTTCTTGGCCACTTTTACAAAAAACAAAATATTTTATGAAGTATAATAATAATCACTATAAAAACTTCAGAATTAAGTTACTAAAGACAATCACAATGCATTTGATAGAAGAAATATAAGCATAACTATTCAATGAGAAATAAATTACTTACTATTCACCATTATTATTTAATTTTCTGAAAGAATTGAACAATGAAATTAAACAATGACAACAATAAAAAAACATTGAATTATATGTCCAGCAGCAATAGAAAACCTAAGTAATATACATACACTCTTTCCCCACGTTTCCAGTGTAGAGGAGGAAAGCGTTCCTCCAGCTTACACTTCCATGTTGTAGTCCCTCACTGAAGGAAGCCAGGACAGCAACCCAAGCAGTGCAGGAACTTAGTGGTAGGAGCTGATGCAGAGGCCCTTCTTCCAGGATTGCTTCCCATGCCTTGTTCAGCCTGTTTTCTTATAGAACCCAGGAAGAGGATGGCATCACCCAAAGTGGGCTGGACCCTCTCGCATAAATCACTAATTAAGAAAATGCCCTAGTAGGGGAGGGGAGTAGGGGGAAAGCGGGAGGGAGGGAGGAATGGTAGGATACAAGGGATGGGCTGACAATTGAGATGCAAAATGAATAAATTAATAAAATGTTTTAAAAAATGGCCTACAGTTGGATCTTATGGAGGCATTTTCTTAATTGTGTTTTCCTTCCCTCATATGTCTTTAGCTTGTGTCAAGTTGACATAAAACTATCCACCAAGCAGTATAAATTCTTGCTTATGTATGTCTTCACAGGATTGTGTATAAGGTAAAACCAGGCCAACTCAGTCTGTGACTTTTCCACTTTGGGAAAGATTTTGAACATTATCAGTGAGCAAAATATTTAATCATGTAGTTTTAACTCAGTATTGGCCAATGTATGTACTGAATGCATTATCCCTAAAAGTCATATGTCGATACACTGCTTTCATCCTTATATTTTTATTAGAAAGTAAGACCTTTGAGAATACAGAGGATGATTCCTAGCATAACATTTATAGAACTGAAAACATTTAGAGTATACCAACTATTTATTTTTCAATCTCAGGATACAACCATTTAAATATTTGAAGTCAAAAGGTCCTGTTGAGCTTCATTACTATTTTAGTCCTTGAATATTTATATCCTATTTATTTATCACTCTTAAAAATTGTAGGAAAACTATTTAATGACATCATAATATTCTAGAAACAGTTGGAATTAAAAACCCATATTAAACAATTACAAACAATACACTCCATGTGAGTGTGAGTGTGTGTGCATATGTATGTGTATAACAAATGTCTGGAGTACTAAGCCAAAAACTTTTAAGTTACATAACCACTAACAGCTGCAGAATTCTAATTTATACAAATTAACACAAACCTTTCCTTTCAAGCTACATACATTTGACATAGAATAATGCTTACTAAGTATAGGCTCTTAAAACTACAACTTAATGATACACACAATTGCCAAAAAGGTGCATAATTACAAAAATGTTCTAATAAAATTTATGGCTACATTTTCTTGCTCATTTATAAGAAGATGATAAGCATGAAAAAAACCAAAAAATCAAAAAACTAAAAAAAAACTCCCTATGGAGATGGCTTCAAATTCATCAAATAAGCCACTGGGAAAAATGTCCTCTTTTCTACCACAGACAAAATACTGCTTTAAAAAGGGCAAGCTTGGATGCAGGTAGAGTCAATTACCAAATTATGCCAAGACAGGGTAAGCAAGTCCTCAGTAGTTCCTGCCTCACAAATATGTCTGTCAGATATATTGGACCAGAAGACTGAAGATGATGCTCCAATGTTATGGAGAGTGTTGGGTGACTGCTCAGGCAGCAAACTGTCTCTGCCATCCTCTCATTTTGGAAGCTGCTAACCTGCACTTCTGATTCATTCAGTTAATTAAGTTTTACTCCTTCCCAAGTCTCTCATGGGGTTGAAGAACAAGTAATTTAGCCTTACAATTAAGCTTAATTGTTTAGTGGTTAAGATGTTTTTAGGTCTAGTTAGATATTTATAGTTGACAGAAATGAGATACGATAGATATTGATTTTCATTCAGATTTTTAGAATCATCTAGATAGGAAAAATATTTCTTCAAGTTTGCCAAATATGAATAGCCCAATCACTATGAATGTAAAATATATATAATTCCTGATTGTTTTGTGGTTCTTCATGCTGTATGTAGTATATTTTATTTATATTTTATAATATAAATGTATATCTAAAAAGAAATATAATATAAAAATATAATGAATACAATTGCTTTATATGTAGATTAACTCAACCTTCCTATAAACACACACACACACACACACACACACACACACACACACACACACACACACACACAGAGCCTTAGTGAGTCAGAAACTATTGAGAACTTTCTTACAATGTCTTGGTAGAGTCTGACTGTCAACTCTGCCTGAATCCAACCTTACTTGTTTTTAGGCAAAATTTTGTCTGTGGCAGAAAAGAGGACATTTTGTCTGGTGGCTTGTTTGCCACATTTGAAGCCATTGCCATAAGGAGGTTTTTTTCATGCTCATCCTCTTCTTTGAGGTAGGTTGTGTGTTGCCAGGAGTTAACTTGTCTTCTTGTCAAAGAATCTTTAAAATAATAAAAACATTTTTGAATGCCATATTCTGTAGGTTTCTGAAGCTTTTGAAGACCATGTCTAACTATTTTACCTTATCTATTTATACAATCCTATCTATCAGTTAAAACTAGGATATTTTTTCTTATGATAAAAATAGACTAATAATTGACATGAATATGATTTGGTCAACTAACAATTAGCTTGTATTATGTAATTATTCTAAACAATCTGCAATACCACTTTCAAGTTATTGGAAATAAATCTTGTATTATAATTCTGTTGTATGGTTACAATAACTCATATTAGAATCAAAATATATATAATGTGTGTGAAGAATAATCTTAAATTTGATTTCTATACCAATGTATCAAAATTAAACTTATTTTGCATCAATATACAAAAATTCTATATCAATGAATTAAAAATAACCTTATTTATGAGTAACAATTAAGTAACCCTTTAAGTTGAGGAGTAGAATCAAAAATCTACTTTTTGTTCTATCATACCTATATATTTCTATATTCCCCCTTCTTTCTTTTTGACTCTTATCTCCATATCTACAAAAGAAAGATAAAGGAAAAGAGAGACATCCCTGAGTCCCACCCCTTTTTCTCTCTGTATAAGACCAATAATAACTTATAACTAACTCCCATGAAAATAAGCATCTGAAACCTAAGAAAACAAACAAAAATCTATCCAACCCTTGTTATAATAAATTTATCTGTTTGGCCTAGGAAGCCAATAACTGACACAGAGACTGAAATGTACTTTAAAGCTGTACGCACAATGCCCAACAGAATCTAAACTGATACTAATCTACTTATAAACTAAAACAAACTACTCTAAACCTCATAACATAGATATATACCAAGCACTTGCCAATCTGATCCTCAGAGGCTTCTCTCCTCCTTCTCTCTTCTACTGTCAATCTCTCTCTCTCCCTCTCTCTCAACTAACTCCAGGCTCCTCTCCCTCTCCAGGAAGTCCTGCCTTCTACTTCCTGTCCTTCTGCCCAGCTAATTGGCTAAACAGTGCTTTATTGATAGTTGTTACATCCATTCAAGACATTCCTCCACAACCCACCCCCACCTACCCCCCCCACCCCCGTTAGAGCAAATGGGGTATAGTTCTCTTAAGGTTTCTTCCTGCTGATTTATGGTGAATAATACCTTTGTAGGGGCCTGAATAAAATTGGGGAATATGGTTAAACAAGCAAGTAATAGCTTTTGTGTTCCAGGCTCTAAATGTTGAGAAACTCCAGACTTAATAGGACTGCTGTGTGGGATAGTCTGAAATGCTGGACCAATTGAGGTTGCAAGCTTTCTTTGAAGCTGTCCTGGAAGCTCCCTTGTTCTGATGAGTAATGGCAACTGAAGTGCCAGGGCTGGAACATGAAGGATTCAGGATGTCAGCATCCAGCATGCTGAGAGGAATGAATCCTGTCAGGTCTGGTACAGCATCAGTGTCCAGTTCTCTTATTGTGAAAACATATAATTTCTCACAAGCACTATACAGTCCTAAAATTATAAACACATGAGGTGTTCAGGATGCACAGAATAGTTAAGTCTGGTTCTCTGCTCTTTGTATGAGCAGAAGTAAGACATTCTCAAACCTTCATTCATGTCATACAAAGAATGGCATCTAATAATAAGTCACAGGGATTCTGTGAGCATCAAGAAGCCTTGTCTATGCATAGACATTCATGTCTCAGCCAGTCTCAGAGCTATTCTCATGAGATTAGCAATATAAGTTATCTTCTTGTTCTGCAGTTTGATTTCTTTACATCCCGATTACAGCTGCTCCTTCATCATATATATTTTTATAGTTTATATGGTTTTATAAGTGTTGGTTTCAATAGGCTTGCTTTTGTAGGTTGAAGACTTTTGAAATATCATTCTTGTTATTTTTCTAGTTATTTAATAAGGAGCTAAAATATATCCAGGCATGGTGGCACATGCCTTTAATCACAGCACTCAGGAGGCAGAAGCAGGGGGATTGCTGTGAGTTGGAGGACAGGCTGGTCTACAAAGTGAGTCCAGAATTGCCAAGGTTAACACAGAGAAATCCTGTCTCCAAAAAGAAGAAGAAGAAGAAGAAGAAGAAGAAGAAGAAGAAGAAGAAGAAGAAGAAGAAGAAGAAGAAGAAAAGGTACTATATGTGACACATTGTTTCCTTATAGACTTGCACTTGTCTTTTCCAACCCTCCCCCTTGCCCTTAGTCTCCTTTTTTTCCTAAGAAAATTGTGTTTCCACTTTTAGTTCTCATACACAGGCATACACAGATACACACAATTGTTTTCATGTATCCATACAAAATCACTTTTATACCAGTAAAAATGCATAGAATACACTGGAAATTCATGTTTGTGTATAAAAAATATGTGTGACTGTGTATGTATCCTTGCATTTACATTTGTTTGTCTTTTTAGAATCTCTGTGCAAATAGAAAAAAAAAACCAGAAATCATTTTAAGGACCCTGGTTAACATATTCTTAACAGTGAATTCTTACAATAAAACAACCTCCTTCACTATGTCCAACCTCTTAAAGTCTCACTGTCTCTTAATACCACCACAGTGGTGGAGATGGAACTCAATAAATAAACCTCTGAGCTACAAAGAACAAAAAACTGTAGGAACTATAATGACAAGTAATGCGATCACTGAATTTTACAATAAGACATATCTGCTATGGATTAAACACGTCATAATTTAATTCTCATTGTTGAGGTATGCAAACCCTAGTTTGAGCTTTACCTTTTGAAAAATGAGCAGTGTTAACTGCTTTTCTCAGATGAGTCTACAATCAGCCTGTCTTTGTTGATCTTTCATTTTTACTGCATGAGTACATTTGTATACGCTCTTTACCATATATTCAACTATATCATTACACACATATGGACACACACATGCATGTACACATATATAAATTTTTCATGATAGTGCCTGCCTTTACATATATAATTTTGCCGTGATAATACATGTCTTTATCACAGAACTCAGAGGCAGAAGCAATCAGATCTCGATTAATTCAAAGTCTGGTCTATATGGCAAGTTTCAGAGCATCAAAGAATGTACAGTTAGACACTGTGTCCACGTAAAAGAAAGAAAATAGAGTATACCAACTTATAGTTAATCATCACTTCACTAAACAGAAAAATTCATTGTGATTCATAAAAAATTTCCAAATATTTCATGTCAAATTCTCAGTAAAAATTTATTCATTTTAGAAAAAAAAAGCATAAAATGTCCTTTTTGTGTTGGAATCAAGATTGTGGTTGCTAAAATTTTTTAGCATACATTATAAAATAAATGTATTAACTTAGTATTATTTTCATTATGATAATGCCATGAATTGGGAAACCTGTCTCAAAAATATTTAAGTGTATAAGGATAGCTTTTTGTATGACCATTGGTGTAAAATCTTATTTAATGTTTTTGTCTTACCATCCCAATTTCATACAGAAAAAAAAAAAGTATATTTTTAGAGGATACAGCTATTAAAGCCAATTGTTCTCAACATATTTTTTTTCTGAAATTGCACATTTCACTTGCTTATATCAATAAACTGTAAAACTTATTTTCATTGAATAACTAATGTGAAATTATGACAATAAAGTGTCCCTTTAATAATCTAGAATATGCTGTACTTTCAGTTTCATACAGATTAAACTAGGCAGCTGGTAATTTCTGTAATGTCAACTTTACCCACTCTTTAAATGACTACATGTTTCATTATAGCAAGTCATCTTTCACACTGCACTACACTTAACACATGTCCAGCAGGAACGTCCTTAAAGTGGACATGTCTATTAGCCTTCTTGCATGTTATAGGATATGCTGCTTTGAGAATTTTAAAAAATATTTCATGAAATTTTCACAAAAGTAAATATGTGTCTGTACCTCATTACATTTTTCCACCAGTAATCTAATTTGCTTTTTATTCATAGTAACACTGAACACAACTTTAAGACAAAATAACTGAAGGACAGTATAAAGATGTATTTCGTTTGTTGAATTTTCTTGATTTTGTGATATTCAGAAACATCTTTAAACATTGTTTTACATTATTTTATTTAGGTTTTTATTAAAATACTTAAAATGACATGTTTAAAAACAAGACAATAGGACATTCAAATAAAATATGGATTTGCTATTTTCATGCCAAAAAATGTCATCACCACCAACTGAGCACTTAATTTAAAGTGGGCACCTTACTTTTAATATCTCAATAAATATGCTGTAATTATTTTACCATATGGCCTAATAATGTTTATTATTAGACCCATAATTACTGTTATGGCAGTATTTCCTAACCCACTAGCAATCAATAAGACACAGACACCTGTTATATTTTCAAATAGCCTTAGTTAACCTGGGACAGGGCAGATGTTAGTCCCCTAAACTACTTCCCATATTGGGTGAGGTATGGGATACCTATTGATTCTGCTTCTAATAATTTCTATCAAATTACCTCCCATTCATAATCCCAAATACTTGCTAATTATGATCATTTGGGGCAAGTCTCCATTCATGCCTGGCATGTGCTTCTCCTCCACCTAACCCATGGCACAGCCTTCTTCTCCTCTCCTCTTCTCTGATCTCTCCTTCTCCCAAGATTCTGTCTCCCAAAGCAGAGGAACCTTAGCTATTTGCCCTGCCCAGGTGAGATGGCCTTTTATTTGTCAAATAGGTTAGCCTCTTAGGTGAGGTTCAGGTGGGGCACAGAGACAGCAAGCAGTAATTAGCATCAAAATACATCAGACCAACTTCCAGCAGTAGGCCTTGTGTTCATTTCACTAATGAGAAAAGTAAGTTCTAGAGAAATTAACTAAATGAAAGCTAAAGCTACAGTGAAATAGCTATAGGGCATATAATCCTTTCATTTTATTTTTAAATTCTAATGCCTTCTATAAATGCTTTATTTACCTGTAAAAACATGAAAGGAATAGGGACAGTATTAATTTTCATGTACCTACTCCTCAGCAAACTCTTTCTCATATACTCTAGCCACTGTGGGAACTGCACAAGGGCTGGCTTCCCTAAGCAGAAGACCTCTCCCTGTCATAAACTTAATCAGTTTGAAGTCAACTTCCCTGGGAGCTAGATTAGGGGCTCACTTTCCTGAGATCCAAACAAAAGCTCACCTTGTCAGATTAGGGCCAGCTTCCCCTTCCCTAATTGTGTGGAAGACCCCTGCCCCCCACAGTGTAACAGCTATAGCAAATGAAAATTTTAGATAAGAGTCCCCCTGCAGAATGACTCAAAGATCCTTTGGCCTGTACCTTATTAATTAAGGCCAACTTCCCCTATGCTTCTTATCCACTTATATGATGCCAAGGTTAGGAAAGTCCCTCTTGTGGTTTCTGCCTTTAAAAACCTTGTATTTGAAGGAGTCAAGGCCACCTACCTTCCTCAGCCTCCAGGGAATGAAAGGCCCTTGCTCCAGAGCAAGATAAAAACAACAACAACAACAACGAAAAACAAAAAACAAACAAACAAACAAAAAAACCTGTGTACATTGTATCTGACTGGTCTCTGGTAGTCTGTGAAGTTTCATGACTTGGGCATTACACCACAGAGGAAGATTTCAGTATTTACAACTGAACATCAATTACCTATAAGAAATATGGAAAGTGTTCTTTAAACACTGTGGTGTTTTGCTGTTGTTGTTGTTGTTGTTTTTGGTTTGGGGATTTTTGTTTTCTTTTTTTTTTTTTTGGCTTTTTTTTTTTTTTTTTACTTTTTTGAGAAGGGTTTCTCTGTGTTATCCTGGCTGCCATGGACTCACTTTGTACACAAGGCTGGCCTGGAACTCACAGTGATCTGCCTGCCTCTGCCTCCTAAGTGCTGGGATTAAAGTTGTGCACCACCAAACCCACCTTCTTAAACATTTTTTAAACAAAGAATTTCACTGTTTCTGTGATCCTTGTTTTGCAGTAAGTATTTGAATTTTCTGTGTACAATATAAATTTATTTATATCTCTACTTATTTGCCCCCTCCCTTGAAGTGTTTCCTGTTGTTTAAACATTTTTGAACTCTGATACAGGAAAGCACAAGCAATACTCCAAAGCTGCCTGCACCTATGTTGAATACTCTGAAAGTCCTTCCTTGTCTCCTCTCAAAAGCAAGCCACAAAATTCACAATTTGCTTTTCTCTAAGACAAGTTAGAGAAACTTTCCTCATAAACAGCTATAAAATGTATAAATACTACTTTAAATGTCTTATGCTTCCCTGTTTGAGATAGTCATAAAGAAAATATCTGGTCTAACTTGATAGTTGTCATAAGACTAATGTTTTGAAAGGAATCATGACCTGTGCCCAAGGGGAAGAAAGCCATACAGGAAGTCAAGAAGACAGTAAATAGGCAGGATTTCCTAGGTTTCTCTCTCAGTCTGTAACTATTAACCTATAACTATCATTTGCCCACTCCTATGTGGCTACCCATTTATTCAGTGGTTTCATGAGAGGCCCCTGGGTCTCTGGGGCATGTAAAATTCTATGTTTTCCTCTGATTGACCTGACTTGTGTTATGGAACTGTTATCAATGATCTTTGTTGTCGGTAAGGAAAGATCGCACATTTTTTTGCTTCCACAAGTTTTATCAGATACATTGTAATTCTTCATTGCTAACTAGGCAAAAAGCAATAGATATGATCATGGAGCAGGACATGTTACTGAGGGTGGAGGCCTGTAATCCTAGCACTCAGTAGGCTAAGGGAGAGTTCAAGCCACACTGGCTACTGAGCATTACCCTGTCTCAAATAAATAAACAGATTTAAGAAAACAAGCTTAGGGCATGTGTTGTCTTTTGTTTTCTGGTAGGAAGCACACAACTTAAAAGATAATTTCTCTTCTATAATAATGTGCAAGTAATTTATATTTCCCTGAAAGTTGTTAAATATTAGGCAAAATAACTATGAGCTAAGTAAATAAGCACTGTTAATCTAAAATATAGTAATAATAAGTGTTCAAATTATCTCGGGATTTTTAAAGATATAATAATCCAAATAATCCAAAAGATGTAAATAATCCAAGATTGCAAAAGTTAAAGCCAGGTATTAAATATGTAACATTTATGCATTTATAAGTTCAGAGGAACCAATAAAGCTTCAAAACACATCAAATGATAGTCACGGAAATCTTAAATTTTAATGCACCAGTTTTATTTGTCAACTCAAATAATCACCTGTCAGAATATACTCTAAAAAAGTCTCTGGAGGCCAACACACCAGAATATATTAAACATATGTTGATTGGAGTGACAGGCAGTTATAAATATTTTTTTCTTTCTAAAAAGGTAGTACCTCATGGAATATCCAAGTAATACCAATTTATAAAACATCCTTAAAATGTGGGTCATGTAAGAGATAATATCAGAGAGTTTAGGGGACAGAAGAATGAAGAGGCATTATGAACTCATTACACTTTTCATCCTTCAAAGAATCAAAAACGGAGGGGGGCGGGGGTAAGGATACACAACTGGTCCTCACAACACTTTGAAAAGTTCAAGAATTTAGGAGATGCTGCCGGGCACCCAGTTCTTGCTGCGCAAGGCCCCTCTCAATACACTAGCAAAGTCCCTGGCAGTTGCTCTGCACTTGTGGGGAAACTCCTCTCCATCCGGCAGGTCAACTGAAGTGCTCTCCGGAAGTGCCCATGGGTGGGGCCAGAGTCCTGGGAGCGCGAGTCCTGAGCTTCCGCGTGCGGAGAGGGGCGGGGCGATCTCTGGCCCCACCCACACCTCCCGCCACGCCCCTCGGCTACAGCCAAGGGCCGGGAACGTCCCGGTCCTGGGCGGCCAGGCCGGCGGCCGTTTCTCGGGGCGATGGCTCCACGATGGCCGTCGGTGGGCGCGCGCCCCGCTGCTCCAGGTGCAGCTGCAGCAGCGCCCGGCGGTACATGACCTCCAGCTTCTCTAGCCGGGCCCGCAGCGTCCTGGGGCTGCCAGGCTCGTCCTGGGGGGCTCCGCCTCCAGCCCCGCGGTCGGTGGGGAGCTCGTCCCGGGCGACGGTCGGGTCGGCGGCCTCGAGCTCGCCGCTGTCGCCCGGCAGCCGCAGAGCCTGGCGGAAGAGGCTACGGTTCTCGCGCTTCAGCCGCCGGTTCTCCAGCCGCAGGCGGGCGTTCTCCTCGCGCAGCCGCGCGTTCTGCCGGTCCCGCTCGTCGCGCGCGCGCAGGGCCTCCAGGTGGCTGGCCGCCAGGTCGGCGAAGCGCTCCTCCAGCTGTCGCCGGGCGCCGCCCGCTCGGCCTCGCCAACCCACGCCGCCACCGACGCCGCCACGGGCCCGGCCGGTGCGGCCCGACTCTCCGCGGCTCCCGCCGCCGTCCCCGCCGCAGCTCCCGCGTCGGGTGGCGCCACCACGCATGCGCCACATCGGTCCGGTCCGGTCGCGCCGCCAGCTCCGTGGGCCTCGGGGCGGCGCGCGGTGCGCGGGCGAGCGTGGGCCCGGCCGGGCTCGCGGGCGCGGGCGGAGGAGGCAAGGTGGCGGGGCGGCTCTGGCGGGAGGCCAGGGGAGGCCGGGAGTCGGCCCGAGCTGAGGCGTGTCCTCGTGTCTCGCGGCCGAGCGGGTTTCCCCGGGGCCTGCGGTCGCCAGTCGGCTCACAGGCGACGTCCCTGGGGAGCGCTCTGCTGCCCTGTCGGGTGTCCGCGCCTGGAAAGCCTTGTCCTCCTCTGGGCGCTGCCACCGGCTCCCCCGCGGGCCTGGGCAGTGCGGGAACACGCCCGCCTCTCGCTTATCTCAGGCACAGCCCCCAATGCTTACTTTGGGACTTACATGGCAGTCTCTGAACTAATACAATGAGTTCTGAGATAGCTGTGGAGCAAAATGAATTGATAATTACAGTATTTGAAACCTACCTGCTTAGCCACGCCCATGTGTAAGAAGCACATAACATTGTTGGGCTGAGCACCTGCCTTGAGTCTCCCAGACTGCCAACAGGTAGCCCTCCAAATACTAGAAGTAAATCCCTGTTGCTGATCAGCCTTTGTGTTGGAAATTAATAAGGTTATAATGGGTCATTTCTCAAGGGTAGTACTTAGGACTTATGAAACTAAAGTTTTATTTCATTTGTTCAAGATATTGAGTATTCAGAAGGGTCCAAACTATCTGGAGACAGTTGGATGCTTACCCTTATGTGAAGCACATTGCTGTTTTCCCCCTAAGGATCTCAACCTACAAAGGCCCTGAATTATTGAAAAGACAATCAAGAGTTATATACTGAAGTCAGAATCTGAGATACGTGTTAACAAGGTTCTGTGTGATGTTTTTTAGGTTCCTTGGGATCTCCAAAACCACTGGAGCAAGGAAATGGGACAGGTCGTGCTGCCGCAGGAGAACTATGGTTTAAATAAGTAGCTAGGAAAACAAATAATTGCTCAATTATTGTCCTTCAAGTTTTCCACCTAAAATGATAAAATACTTCAAATTTACTTCAGCTCTAAACAGTCATTGCATGTAATAAGTAACAAGGATGTTTCAGAAGTTTCGTGGGTTTAGTTTAAGGAAAGAGTGTGGTTCTTAATTTAAATGAAAAGCAGCTGCATACAAAGCCTGCCTCCCTGTAGAAGATTTAGCCAAGACTGTGCTGTTTCTTAGCATATCCATAGAGTGCTCTAGGGAATGCTCCTGTCATAGAGAAGCTGGTTCGCTCCTGAGTTTGGACATAACAACTTTTGTGGGTCTGGAATAATTGCATACCTCACAATGAAGCACAATAAGACTTTTATCCCATTTATAAAACTGTATATTTTACTATTTTCAAGATTCAAGTCATGCTCTTTTTTTATATATATACAGTATCTTATAATGAAATATTTAATTGTCTCTTTTGCTAAAGAACACAAACTCCGGGCAGAATGAGGGTCTCCATGCTCTCTGCTTTAGACGCCACTCTTGGTACTTCTGTCTTGGTAATGAAGTAAAGCTAAGTGGCATACCAGGCAGATAGGACTGATTGGAGCAGGTACCAGTTTATATTGCCCCTCTAGTTGATATAGTAAATACCTGTATGTGTATTTTCACAAGAGAGCAGAGTCTGTTAGTTTCACCTCTGTGAGTTAGGTAGATGGGACAGGTTTTCTTGTAAAAAAAGAAGGGACATAGAGAATGAAAACAAAGAAGAAAATGCAGTCCAACAAAAAGATGAGTAAAAATCATGAAGACTACCTTTTATAAATTATTGAAAGTTTGGGTAGTTTATCTGCATGTCTCTGTACCAGGAACACACTCCCCTCAAAAGTCAGAAGTCAAAGGGTGTCGGATCTCCTAGGAGTAGTACCAGGTTCCTCTAGACGAGCAGCTGTCTCCCAAACCTGAAGGTTTCCTTATTAATTCACATAAATATTCATTTATGGCTAATAAAGAGTATATGATTATTAGTAAGAATTGAAAACAGTGTAATATCTAAATTAAGGTATGGTGACAGCAGAATGAAACAAATGGTCACTGCTAAAATTATTGGTTTGTACTTAAATTTGGATATTTTAGAATAATGTGTCAATAATTATATAACCTGGAGAGGAATACTGACTTTATTTATAGAAATTGTAGCTAGTGCATAATCCTTATATTATTATATGTTATGTCTATATAGGTGTTCTACACAGTAAAATATTACAGTAGTAGGTATAATAGTATTATTTCATTTATTGGAAAATAAAAATCAGATCATCACATAAAATGATTATGGAACTTACTAAAGTTAAAAAATGTGATGCTGCAATAGAGCTTAGAAGAAGAAAATATGTAAGACATAAGAACTCTAAGGAGAAGAGCCTAGACTGTGTTGTCTCATGAACTCTTAGGAAAAGAGCTAAGACTGTGTTGTCTCATGAACTCTTAGGAAAAGAGCTAAGACTGTGTCGTCTCATGAACAAATGTTCTCTAAGAGTGTCACCGCTTGCTGTGTCCTGGTTGAAGGACTCTAAGAACCCAGGCCGTTCTTTTCCTGACAACACGTGCTTGATGCTCTTTAGCTGTGTTTAGTAACAGACTTAAGATGTGGCAGCAGTGCTGGCAGGGCTGTTCCTGCGTACCGGGGAACAGGGCAAAGAGCGAGGATTCACCTACACAGAACGTCGGGAATCAGTGTGATAGCTGTGGTGCATTCCAGTGAACTACTTCAACTACATGATTCCTAACTGAGGTTTGGAATTAAACAACAACAACAACAACAAACCAAAAACAAAACAGCAAGTCACTTAGAGTAGCTGGCTTTTTTGTTCAACTGAAAAAAACCACCTTTAACTTCATGAAGTCTGTTTCCTATAAAGAGGATTTTTCATACTTACTTAGTTGTCCCTCCCATATACCCCATGCCCTTTCTCACTCAGCAACCTAAACCTTATATTTAAGTTCAGCCCCCTAAGTTTGTAAAAGAAATTAATTGATGAAGTTACCCTCAATATACCTTTTATAATACTGTAGTTGAGAAAAGCTATGTCAGCATATTGGAGTGATACTTTTATTTGGCCTACACTTGACCTATTTGTTTAGTATTTTTCAAAACAAATTTTGAGTTACACTGTGGACTATGTTCTTTTAGTATTCTAATGATCAAGCATGATTAGAATAGTGCCCTATGAGAAGTTATCAGGGGCCTTGTCTTGAACTCTGATTTCTCTACCTGAGACAGAGAAAAGCTGGCCATGTCGCTAATGTGAACGAAGGCCTTCACCTTAGCCTTGCCATCCTCCGGGACTATGAATAGTCATTTCTGTTGCACAAGCCATGCAGTTTAAGTACATTTCATAGCAGCTTGAGCTGATAACTTTTCTGTTTTATCTTGATTATTTGGAGTATAAAAAAATCTGTTAATATAGAATTTGTACCCTACTACTCCTAAATGTGAGTCAGTTCAAAGTACATTTGCAGCTTTAGAGAACAGATAATGATGACTATGCTCCTGTATTTGGCCTCCGTGATGAATAGTCTTGAATGTCAACTCAGCTGAGATATACCTTTGCACAGATCTCTAAGAGCTGGTCCAGGAAGGAGTAACTGGAGAGCAAACTGTCCAGATTGTGCTCCACATTCTCTGTGAAGGACCAGATAGAAAGGTCTAAGGAAAAAGAAACCCTGCCTGCTTGCCTGCCGTTGCTTCCTGCTGGTAGGTCTATTTATCCCCTTGTTGCTCAGTTGATGCTGCTTCTTCGGTGGCTGCTGCCTTTTGTTACCAGGCCCTTGCTTCTTCAGCTTCCTAGCAGAGACTGAAAGCCATCAACTCCGCAGGACTCCTCCAAGCCTCCACTGCCATGTTGAGGCTGCTCATCCACCCAGGTTCACGGACAGAGCTGTTCTCATGTTTGCTACTTCTCCTGCATGCTTGTGCTTGTTAGTTTTCTGTCATTGTGACAGCAGCCAGAGTCATTTGGGAAGAAGGAACCCTGGTTGAAGAAATGACCCCACCAGATTGGTCTGTGGGCAGTCCAGTAGTGAATGGTGTGAGAGGCCCCAGCTCACTGTAGGCCATAACCCCCTACTGGGAGCAGGGGGTGGTCTTAGGCACTATGAGAAAGCAGCCTGAGCACACCATAGGAGCAAGCTAAGAGACAGCAACACTCCTGGTTGCTTCTGCATCAGGCCCTGCTTTAAGGTCCCCTACTTGATTCAGTCCCTGGTGTGACTTCCCTAAGTGATGGATTGTGCAACATAACTGAAAGCTGACATAAACCCTTTCCTCCCAAGTTGCTTTTGATTATGGTCTTTTATCAACAACAATAGAAACACTAAGACAGCATTGATGACTACTGTTGGAATACCCAGACCCTATGATATAAGCCAATAAATAAATTCATTTTTATTATTCATTCTAATAGTTCTGTAGCTATAGAAAATTCTAACAGTATCCTATATAGTATTATAATATTAATAATAATTAGTATTATTTTAACATTTTAACTCCTAATTCTCTTGCTTCCACTTTCCAACAACTAAGATTATAGTTCTACCCTACCTTCAAACATTCATGAGGCTGAGGACGGAGGATCAAGACCCTGTCTCCAGAAAGATCAATTACTCGGGAACACTGATAATCATTAGTCATTCTAACTGGTTTTGCTAACTTAAATTTACCCAGATAGTTCTGGCCTGTTCAAACTGAAGTGGGAAACTGGCTGGCCATGATTGTTAATAATAAGCTCTGTTAATAACTAATATTAATATGTAATAAATATATTTTATGTCAGTATTTTGCATATACTTTAAGACTGTAATAAATAATATGTGTGAGTCTGGATTGAGACACATTCATATTTGACAAATACCACACCCTTCCTAGATCTAGTGCCTAGGGCAGTCTCCTAAAACCATAGTTAACACACTTGTCACATGAGAATAAAAATAGGATCTACATTTTAGGTTCTTGTGAAGACATGTATATCTTAAACAGAGGCAGCTAACAGGAGTTTTTCAATAACTTCTGAATATTGTTATTCCATGGTTTGATTTTACTGTATGAGGCAGACAGTTGTAGAGTGATTTCTTGTGAATAGTCTGTGCTGTTTAAAATGCTCATTTGAGTTACTTCACAAAGGAGCAACCCTAAATATACGATGCTGCCCCTGGTGAGATGATTCTTGACAGTTCTCATTAAGTGTTTGGGTTTTAAAATCCATATTCCGTAAGCCCCATGTACTGAGGAGTTCGGTTAATCACATTCTGAGCTTCATGTTTGCTAATATTCTCCCTGAAGCCCTAGCTGAGCGTGGTTCATTTTCTGGGAGCAGATTTATTAGGCCTATGAAGAGCAAGTATCGATGCTTGGGAGTGTGAAGACCTCTTTATTGGAATAATTACTGGAGAGTTAGGAATTGTAAATATTGATTGCATTTATTTAGTCTTTTGATATGGGCAAAAATATTAAAGGCCATCAAACACCAGCATTGCCCATCGACAGCATCATTTAATTTTAGCTACAGGGAAAACTGTGACATAAACAAAAGCAGTGTGACTTATCTGTCTTAATTAGGATACTTTCTATACTGAGGGAAATACCCTTCTTCAAGCTTAATATAAACCACTAAGTAGACTAATAAAAGAAGGGAGATGTGATACAGGCTAGCATAAAGTAACAGAGCCAAGAGCAGAAGTTACCCATGTAAGATAATTGACCAAACCATTGTCCCACATATACGTTTTAATGGGGTCAATGTCTTTGCTAGTTTTGCATCATTGTCTCATGCTACATTTTTGGAAATATGTATTATTCCTTTAGGGATCTTAAACTGTATTGTTCATTAGGCATATGTGCTTTTTAAATTCAATCTTTAAATTAGTCCCTAGCTTACACTAGCCACAATTCCAATGTGCTTCAGTCACATGTAGCTCACGGAAGGATGTGGAGAGGTACACTGAACTACTACTGTTGGTACAGAGAGGCATTATGGAAAGAAATGGGACTAGTCACATGGCCCACTCCCCACTTGAAGTATTGAGTTCAGCTTCAATAGCCATGTTGAAATTAATTGTAAGAAAATTTCAAGAATTATTTGCAGCATTTTGCTGTATGCACAAATTCATACCAGCTAACAATTTTCCTGTAAACATATGCATGGAAGTCCATTCTGTTCTTATGTATACATGCCTTGGGCTGGTATTTGATGTTAATTTAACACAATATAGAGTAACAGAGTAGGTATGGGAATTTAAATGAGAATTGTCTTTCATAGGCTCAGGCGTATTGAGTATTTGGTCCCTAGCTAGTGGCACTTCTTGGGAAAATTAAGGGGGTGTGGCCTTGCTGAAGGAAGTGCGTCCTGGAGGGAGGGGTTTAGGAGAGTGAAGCATCTCTGTAGTTCTAGCCTTCTGCTTCTGGCTTGTATTTGAAGAGATGAGCTCTTAGTTTCCAGCTTTTGCTGTTGTGCCTGCCACTATCTGCCATGCTTCCCTACCATGAAGGACTCTTTGTCATCTAGAACTGTAAACCCAAATAAACTTTCTTTTTCTATAAAGTGGCCTTTGACTTGGTGTCCTATCATAGCAACAGAAAAGTAAGGAATATACATAGGAAGAGGTAACCCCAATTAAGGGATTGACTTGATTATATTGAGCTGTCTGTATGTAATCGATGGTGGAGGGCCCAGCCCACTGTAAGCAGAACTAGGCAGTCTCAGGCTACTTACAAAAGCTATCTAAAAGAGCCAGAGAGCAGGTCAACAAGCAACATTCCTTCAGAGTTTCTACTTCATGGTCCTATCCTGCCTGAGTTCCTGCCCTGACTTCCTTCACTGATAAACAGTGACCTGGAAATGTAAACTGAATAAATGCTTCCTCTGTAAACTTTCTTTGACATTTTATCATAGCAACAGAAAATAAACTATAACAATATGTCACTCATGTAATTGATTTTATCTTTACCTATGTTCCACAGTTACACGTGACTCATTGAAGAACCCTTTCTTCCATTCAAGAGGAAGCATAAATTTGTAGTTCTGAACATTAGTAAAACTCTAATTTTTAGATATAATTGAAAACTGTAAATTCTCATGCCTGTTGTGGATTCTCTCACCGTCTGTGCAAACTCATGCAGCTCCACAGCTTAAGCAGGAGTAACTAGCCTATGACAAACAAGGATTGGGAAATTGATCTCTGTTTTCTTCCTATCAATATTTGGCTCTACTTTTTAGTTACTATTTTTAGCTCTTTTATAGATAGTAACAGTGATACACTAAAAGCCAAGTTCACCAATAAGAAAATAACAGGTGGTAGTGCAAAATTTTGGCAGTAGATCTCAGATGCCTGGTGTTACATACAAGCCTGCCCTTGGCATTTTTGGATTTTCTGTCGTCCTAAACTGTTCCTCAGCTCAGAGCATTCAATTGTCCTCACGAATGCTGGCTTTGGTGTTAAACTCTGTTTAGCCTTTCCCCATGGAGTGACCTTAACTTCAGGGAATATGGTCCTTTGGAAACTAGTAAAGGCAGTTATACACTTAACTGGCTAGTCGAACTGGGAAAGTGGGAGTTGCTCTCTTTACAGCCTGTCTGTTTCAGTCAGAGTCATCTTCCACTACATTACCAAGGCACCAGCCCTTTCTCCCATGGATGCCAAGAAGTTCAAGTCCATTTTCATCACACTGCACTGTATGGAATTATATATCTGGTGTCAGCTCCCTGCCTGGCTACTATCTTTTTATAAAGAAGGTACACAACAACTGTCTTTTCTATTCGCACTTAAACTGCCATAAGGGAAACTCCTGCTGTGTTTCAAGCAAAATTCCTATCCTATTGAAGGCTATAAGTTTATCTTGGTAGTGTTTATAGAAACCCAACTTCATCAGGCACTGAACAGAGCCCAGGTCCACAACAGCAAGGAAAGGAGATGTGAGAACGGATTAGATTGAGTCTTTTGACAGGCGCCATAGGCAATATGGCCTTTGGAGTTAGTCGAGGAACATCAAGAAACACTCCTTTTTCTCTCCTTCCCTCTTACGGGATTACCTTGGCTTTATGTAATGCAGATGACAGTCATACATGTGATAGTAATACAATTAAAATACACGGAGTGTTAGGACAGAAAGCATTGCCTGCCATGGTGGCTGTAAGCAGTCAGGTTATTCTAGGTCCTTATTAATTGATTAAAACGGAATGAGCTAATGGGGAGACAATGCTATATTATATAAATGCTGGTTTCTTGGAGCAGCGCTGGATGGGGAGGGGGAGGGAGAGGGAAGGGTGAAATGGGAAAAGGGCCAGTGGGACCAAAGCGGCTAGATTGTATAGTAAAGAGTCTCTAAGAGGGTGGAAGCCCCGCCCCTAGGTGGAGGGCGTGGCGTGCCAGACAGACCCTGCTGCTGGACCTAACACCCCAACCTTTTGTTGATAATAAGTGCATAATGGGCAAAGAAATCATCTTTGGCTGCTTCTAGCTGAAATTGAGATATTGATTTGTGGGGAAGAGGTGCAGAAGGCCAGAAAGTTGGCCAAGTTCAGGAAGAGCAGGCTGCTGTATTTTTTGTTCAGCATCTGTGAGATCATCTATGGCTAGGAAACTGCAGGTCCAGATGACTCAGTCTGTGGGGTTTATGCTGCAGCACTTGAGTTCGGGATGCAGCACCTGGCACGGTGCTAAAACATGTATGTGTTAGGGGCAGAAGATAAGGAGTTTAGAAGAGAAAATTTCTTAGGTCAGTGGTCTTGGTAGTTGGGGTAGGGGAGTGCCAAAGCCAGGGAATGGGGGAGGACTCCCACCCTCTGAAATAGAAAATGTGGGAGAAACTTAGGTTGCTAAGTATTAGTTATCTGGAGCATGACCTGTGGATTTGAGTGGATTTCCTGAAGCCTACAAGAAGCTTTTTAAGTTTACAAAAAGAGATGAATTGGCTTGGGAGACAATTTTAAATCTGATTAATGTTAAAGCTCTGAACAGTCTTAATACAACAGTAGCATAGTTGGCGGGAGGGGAAGAGTTTCTTACTACCAATCTTAAAACACCTTCTTAGATCCTCAAATACTTTATCGGAAGCTTAGACCTTGCATAAGCTTTACACTTTTCTGAGAAGGTAGCTGAAACATTAGTTTTTTGTTGTTAAACAGATCTTCAAAGCCATCAGAGACATGAGAAAGAGAAATTACCACAGGAAGCATAATCCAAGCAGTCTATGTATTAGTAATATGACAGGCTTCCTTATTACCCAGAGGGCCTTCTCCTCAGGCTCCTGTGGCGTCATTGGGGACAGGTGTCCTAGGGCAGCATCAGCTTTAACTGCCAGGCAAAGGTTTTCTGTGGAAGAAGTTGAGAGACTGACTGACCTTATTATGTCTAGGAAAAACAGGGCAGTCAACTCTCTGGCTGTCATGTTTGTCCACAGTTCAGGCAGCACCTTAGCAGCAGTGAGTTGGAGCTGGGGCAGTCTTGTCCAGTATCACAGTCCAGGTGGAGACATCTGCCCTCGTGCGTGAACCTTCTTGGAGCCCTTGGGGCTAGACGCTGGGGTCTCTATCAAAGAAAGATTTTTATTAAGCATTTAAATGTACTTATTCTATAGGTTTTCTGACAGGTTTGAGGACCATCATCTATAAAGTATAGCTAAGCTAAACAAGCTTTCTTTGTTTTTGGTTAACTAACCTAAAGCTTAAACTTGAAACTGTGAAAGAAGAGATGAGGTAAAGCTTAATAGTGTAATTAACTGCATCATTACAGCCTGTACAGCAGAAGCTTAAAAGGCAGAGGTAGCACTTGGTGGTCAGCAAGGTATTCAATGGGGTTGGCAGCCCTCATACAATCTATCCAGATTATAGGTTCCCCTTTCTCTACTCCTTACAGTCCCTCTACACCTCCTCTTTCCTCCAGATCCACTCCCTTTCTTTCTCTCATTTTTCTAATGAGATAAAAACAAAATATGACAAAACAAAATATAATAAGATGAAGCAAAACTATCATATCAAAGTTGGACATGACAACTCAACAGGAGAAAAGTCTCAAGAGCAAGCACAAGAGTAAATGCCCTCTCATTCTCACAGTAGTTCCATAAAAATCACCAAACTATTATCTATAATATATACATAGAGAACTGGTGCAGAGCCATGTAGGCCCTGTGTTTGTTGCTTCAGTCTCTGTGACCTCAGATGTGTAGGTGAGAATTTTGTTTTTTCAAAAACCAAATTATGTTGTATGAATATATTTTGTTTTAATCCCAGGTATGGAATATGGGGCTGCTTCACATTGACTAGAGCCCCTAGCTATGATTTGTTTTGTGTTCCATGAGAGGTGTGATTTTGCCAGCTGAGGACAATTTATGTTTGGAATTCTGGGGATTCTTTGGCAGGTACATAAAGCTAGAGCCCCAGAAGAGCTGTGGTAGCTGCTGCTCCCTCTTTGTTTTCCCCTGCTGCTGGAGTTTCCTGCTGCTGCATTTGCTATTGCTGGGTTGCTGGGTTGCTGGGTTGCTGGGTTGCTGGGTTGCTGGGTTGCTGGGTTGCTGGGTTGCTGGGTTGCTGGTCACCGGTATTCTGACAACAAAGATTGGACTTGCTTCAAGGAACTCATTACCCTTAGTCAGCAGAAAGTAGTCTAAAGAAGTCGATTGTTCCTTTCCTTTCTGTCCTTCTTTTTCTCTTGTGTTTTGACGTTGGAAGGGATTGGGGTAGGTTGGAAGGGTGGTAGTTATAAGGACCTAATAAAGTAGCCCTCAAAAGTATGTCTGCACACACGCATGTTACTGCCGGGTTGCAGAAAGCAACTCTGTGTCTTAGCAGTATATTAGCCTGGGTTGTTAAAGAATTTTCATAGGATCCTCTGTTGACCAAAGGCTCAACTGAATGCAACCTACTCTTGCCACTGGAAGCCTTGCTTAGCTACAAGCGCTCACCAGTTGAGACTCCATGTCCCTCCTCACTAGGGGTCTTCATTATCATTACCATCATATGTTCCAGAAGTTTCCACTGCTCTAGGTTTCCACCCTCGCCCACCGACATCCACAGTCTCCATCTACCACACACACACAAACACCATACACACCTGATACCCTTGGTACTGTCTCCGCTTCCCACCAGTCTACGATAAAATCTGTTCTATTTCCCCACTCTCAGGGAGATCCATGTGCCCCACCAGATTCATTCTCTTTACTCTGTATCAACAGATCATAGCTTGATTATCATTTACTTAATGGATAATATCATTTATAAATGAATATATACCATATTTATCTCTCTAGGTCTGGGTTACCTAATTCAGGGTGAATTTTTTCCAGTTTCAACCATGTGCCTGCAAACTCAATGATCTCATTTTTTTTTTTTAATATCTGAGAAATGCTCCATTGTGTAAATATACCACATTTTTGTTATTTATTCTTCTGTTGAGGGATACCTAGGTTGTTTTCAAGTTTTGGCTATTATGTGTAAAGCCACAGTTAACATAGTTTAGCAAGTGTCCTTGCAATAGGAAGAAGTGTTTTTGGGATAGATGCCCAAGAGTAGTTTAGCTAGGTCTTGAGGTAGACAGTTTCCCAATTTTCGGAGAAACTGCCATACTGATTTCCCTAGTGGCTATACAAGTTTGTGCTCCTACTATCAATGAGGAAGTGTTTCTCTTGCTCCACATCCTCAACAGCATGAGCTGTCACTTACATTATTCATCCTCATCATTCATATAGGTGACATCTTCCTGGAGAAGAATGCAAATAAGATCAATCTTACCACCATACATAAAACTCAAATATAGTTGGTCAAAGACCTCAACATAAAACCAGATACACTGAACCTGTTAGAAGAAAAAGTGAGGAATAGCCTTGAACGCATTGGTACATAAGACTTTCTGAACAGAACACTGATAGCAGAGGTCCTAAGATCAACAATTAATAAATAGATCTCATGAAACTGAAACCTTCTGTAAGGTAAAGGACACAATCATCCAGGCAAAGTTGCAGCCTACAGAATAGGAAAATATTTTTCCTAAATCCCCATCTGATAGAGGACTAATATCCAAAATATATAAAGAACTCAAACTAGATATCAAAACCCCAAATAATCCAATTTTTTAAATTGAGTACAGGTCCAAATAGATTTTCTCAAGAGAGGAAGCTCAAACATCTGAGAAACACTTAAAGAAATGTTCAACATGCTTAGCCATCAGGGAAATGTAAATCCATCTACTTGTGATTGCGTAAGACACTTTAAAACACCAGCTAGCTCTCCAGACCTCTCCATTTCTTCAACCAGTCCCACCATGTATGTACTGTTGACTAAGGCAGCCAACTTTGATTACTCTTGATTTTTTGCCATTGGTTCACTTCACGTAATATCTGCCTTAAGCAATTCATTTCCTCTTAAGTGTACTTTGGTATTCTCAACATCTTTCTTTACATCATATTGATTAAAATCAATATCATCTGTCACTTATTTATGCAGAAACTGCGTTGCAGTTCCTGGTCTTTATTCCTTCACACCCGTGACTCACAGAGCAGAGCTGTACAAACCTAAATGTGTACACGCTGCTCACCCACACATGGCCATTCAAGGTTTCCAAGCACATAACTAACAAAATCTAAGCACCTTTCATTTTGTATCCTGGACTACAAATCCTGGCTGACTTTAGTGTGTGTCTTAATACCCATCCATTTTTGTCATGTTCTGCTCTATGCTTTAACTGGGCTGGCATCTGAAACAGAGAAGTTCAAAATTAATAGTGTGGTGGTCCCTACAACAGGAAGGAACAACATGGGAAGTGAGAATATGATCCTTTTTTCTGGCATAATCCAGTAATTTTATTTCTGTTATAGTTGGCTAAATAGCCCTAATTATATTGCTGTTTGATTTGTGGGTGTTCATGAGAAGGGTATAAATTCTGGTATGTTTTGGAGCTAAAAGCATATAAGTAAAATTAATATATGGGATCAATTTGTACTTTGATATTATTGTTGCTATTATCTGTTTAAGTCTGAGTTGGACTAATCATTGTTGAACAGAGATTAATCAACTGCTAATTAGATAATTAGAGTAAAGACACTGCACTTGGGCATGAGCTAATTAGAGTAATGATAGGTAGCTCTACTATTACAAGAAAGGCAAATGAATTTTCATTCAGGTTTTTTCAAAAGGCTTCATGTTTTAATGTTTCAGGTTTTGTTTT